>NW_024341894.1:0-600000 GCF_902729225.1 Pteropus medius | reverse complement strand
GGATAGAGACAATTTAACTTAAGGCATGAGAGGGATGAAGGAAATAGATCGCGGATATACAGGGATTTTATAACTCAGGACTGAGGATTCTAGAGGGCACAGTGGAAAGTTTGGTACAGAGAGTATTAATTAGGTGGTTGTGTTAATTATGCGGTGGTGATATTATAAAAGATAGCAAATGAGAAAGTTTTCCTTGGTGGTGACTAAGGAGAGTATGGCTTTGAAGTGGGAGGCTTAACTGTTAGTAAAGTTATTAGATAATCAGTTTTGGCTCTACCCTGTAAGTGGCTGGAGTTCCTGGGTTTCTTAGGAGTCATCTTTGGTGAACGGAGTCCTAGCTTGTGATAGATGTGGAATAAGTGACCCAAGGTCTGGATTGATGGCGTAAACTGTGAGTGACCCAATTTTCTGCAGAATGGCGAAGCATGTTGAGTTCTATATGCCAACCTCTGTACTACATGAAACACCCTTCACCCCATTTTCAGATCACAATTTGAGATCTAAAGCCTCCGTTGTCCCTTGAGTCACAGTTATGTGTCCCCTTGCAAATGCTCCTAGAGCATTATATAATTTTTGGATCATTCCCCTGGCCAAATTATATTATTACCAGTTTATATAGCTATGTCTTCCATTAAGCCATACTCTTTAAAGGACGAGAAATTTCTGAACTACTGATATATTTCTAGAAATTGGCATGGTGAGTGAAATGTTTCCTGCACACACACACACACACACACACACACACATACACACACACACACACATACCTGATTGGGTGAGGCGGGTATACCTGTAGGTATTGTACCTTCTTCTGTCTGAGAAATTGGTACGTGCCTGTTCTCAGAGGAAGTCTTCTGCGTTAAGGTGTTTTTCTGCCCTCAATGGCTAAAAGGAGGTGTGGAGCCTCAAAGGGAGGAGTTGAGTTGCTTGACATCAGCTCACACTGATCATGACCAAAAGAGGGCAGCAGAGGGTTACAGACCAGAGGAGATTTGCCATGGTGCCGAGGACCGCGGGTGTAAGAGAGTACAAACCAGGAGATTTTGTGGTGTCAAGGGTAGGGTAGTATTTCTTATGGAAGCTAGTACTATGGAGTTAGGGTTAGCAAGGAGAGAGCTGGGAAATCCCCTCAACTAAGAAGTTTATTTAAAGGAAAACTAGAATCTTAAAACCAGGGAATGAAGCAGAAAGTAATAAAGTATTTTCTCTTTGGTTAGGAGGTAATTTGTAATAATTAGGTTTTTACTGCCAGTGGCATCTTTTGAAATCCAGTCCAAGGCTCCACTCCGTTCCTTATGTAACAGATACAGGAGTTTGACCCTGAAAATACAGCCTCTTAGTCATACGAAGGAGAGGTAAAGAAATGGGGAAGTTTAGCTGACTGAAGAAAGCCACAGATATATGAGATGCTTCAAGGTAATGTTGGAAGGCCTGCCTCTTAGCAGCAGATCAGATCCATCTATTCTGAATGGCCCAAAAGGAGAAAAACTGGGACTAATGACTGGGAATGAGAGGGAGAGTGATTTCAATTCGAAACAAGAACTTTCTTCTTCTCTAGCCTCATCTGATGCCACTCTCCCCGCTTGTCTACCATGCTAAAGCCATACCACCTTCCTTTCAATTCCTTAAACATACCAAAAAGTTTCCCGCTATTGCAATATTAGCATGGTGGGATTTTTATCACCCCTCAGCTCTTTACTTAAATGTTATTTCCTAAGAAAGTCCTTTTCTGACTATCCTCTGCTATTCTCTATCACAACATCATGCTCACTTCCTCAGAACACCCATAACTATTTCTCACTATTAATTCATTAATTTCTCCCTTATTTATTGTTTGCCTTCCACCAAGGGACAAAGATCATGTGTGTTTTCTAATTTATAAAGATATATACACCCCTATGTTCATTGCAGCATTATTTATAATAGCCAGGATATGGAAACAAGGTAAGTGCCCATCAATAGACAACTTGATAAAGAAATTGTGGTACGTATATACAATGGAATATTGCTTGGCCATAAAAAATGAAATCTTACCATTTGCAATTACATGGATAGGCCTAGAGGGTATTATACTGAGCAAAGTAAGTCAGACAGAGAAAGACAAACAAATACCATATGATCTCATGTATATGTGGAATCTAAAGAACAAAACAAACAAAGTGGAAACAGACTCATAGGTACAGAGAACAAACTGGTGGTCACTGGGTGTGAGGGGAGTTTGGGGGATGAGTGAGGAAAGGTGAAGGGACTAAGAAGTACAACTTGGTACTTACAAAATAGTCCCTGAGATGTAAAGTACAGCATAGGGAATATAGTCAATAATATTGTAATAACTGTATGGTACCAGGTAGGTACTAGACTTATTAGGGGGATGACTTTGTAAATTATATGTGTCTAACCATTATGCTATAAATCTGAAACTAATATAAAATAATACCGAATGTCAACTATAAATGAAAACAAATTTAAAATTGTGTATTTTACTCCCCATTGTATCCCCAGCAACCAGTATAATACCTGACTTGTAGGTAATTTAATAATCATTTGCTGGACAAATATCCTGAACAGGCTGACTCTGGAGGAAGGGAGTTGCTCATCATGGAAAGTATTTAATATGGACTGGACATATAGTTGGTCGAGACACTGTATAAAGAATTCAAAGATTAGATGGATTTTTACATATAATGACATTTAAATCCCTTTCTGGCATTTAATTCTATTTTTTCAGGAAATGAAGAGTGTAAAATAAATGACTCTAAAATGGAAGCAATAATGAGACCACTGCTCATCAATATAAAAAGGAAAGAAAATAAATGTGGCTGATTAGAGAGTAATGACGATGTTGCCAAACCATTAATAAAAGAGAAAATGTAATTTGTAGGAAATCTGGACCTTAAATAAATCAGTAGACCAGAAGTTTCTAGGGAAATATTTGTGGACTAATACAAAAACAGATGTGCAAATAACTACCTTATTCTCTTTGTATCTTTAATAACCAGCACAGTATCTGGCACATAGTAAATGAACCATAAATATCTGCTGAATAAATAAGTAAACTTTTAGGAACCACACCATCATACTTTTTCACAAATCTATCCAGCTGTTGAGCCTGCACTGGAATATCCTGAACAGTTTAACATGTATTGAACAGTTTAACATGTATCTTTCTTATGTATCTGGACCTAATTTTCCACTTAGCACCACTCTTTGAGACTCTTATATGTCTCTGCATACAGAGCCACCTAATTCTTGTTAATAATGGCATTGTATTCCATATAATAAATGTACCATAATTTATTTGATTATTGCTTTATTGATGGGTTTCCTGGGTGTTTAGAAGATTCTAGCTCAGAGTAGCAGAGTTGATGATATATGTTTTCTAGAAACTGGAAATTGAGTTGAAAATTCCTGGTCTATCTTCCAGCTGTAGGTTCTAAAAATAGAACTCAATTGTTACATTAAGTGGCAAAGTGATCGGAGCTGAAAGCAAAACACAAATTTTCTCTAATGGTAAGAATTAAGTTCGACTTATTTTGTTTAAAGATGACTAAAGTGAAAAAAAAAACAAACCTAAGAATAAATAAAACAGAAGAGAGGGAACCATATCTTAAAAACTCAGAAAAGTCTGAAAGTTTTCTAAAATTTTCAAAATTTTCTAAAAATTTTTACTCTAGGACACAGATGATTGTTTGGTATTCCTAATATGATGCAGGAATATGTAGTCAAGACGAAAGAGTAGAAACTCATAAAAAGAAAACAAATTTATATAAAAACAGACATTGAGGAAATAAGGAATGATTATCTGGAGTCTAAAATCACAACCCATTATTGACAGAAGAAAGCAAAATGAACGACATGAAAAAAGTCACATCAACGATGGACAGATAAAACTGAGAAACTACCTAAATGCAGAAGGGAAGAAAAAGAGTTAACAACAGTGAGAGCCAATGAATGGAGAGGAGAAAAACAAAGTTTAAACTGGAGTATAAGTCACTGAGATAAACATCAATATATCCATTTCATATTTGAAGACGGGGGCTGTATAGCTTTTTGCCCCCTTTTAACCCCATAACTTGCAGAGTTCAATAATCATTTGTTGAAGAAAAGGAATAACTTAAACTAATTATTTGAAAATTATTAAAGTTTTCTAGAGTAATTTAACAGGTAGCTAACAAACTTTCTGTGCGACAGAGAATATACTTTCCTTTTAAAATTCCATAGGACATTTGAAAAAAATTTCTTAAATTAGGCCACAAAAGCATTAGTTCTCCAAACCAGGAATTTTAAGACTTTATTCTTTGATCAAAATATGCTAAAATTTGAAATGAATAAAAGTCTATACATCTCCCATACATGACCTAACCCATGTATGCAGGAAATGTAAGAAAAAAGGGCATTCTCAGTAAGCACTGGGCCAGAATTAAAATCAAATGATGACTAAAGACTACTGATCATAAATATTGCAGAGAAATTCTTTAAATGACATATAAAGCTACAATAAGTTAAAAAGATAGTGGCCTAAGGTTAGCAGATGGTTTAACGGATCCAAATAAAGCCTACGTACAGATCACAGATTATATAAAAATGCTGCATATGACAGAAAAGTAAATAGAATAAGCATACAATAACATGCTGAATGACTGAATCACTAGCTTTTCAGATCAGTGGGATTAATAAACAGATAGTATTTTAACAATTGATAAGCTTTTGGAATTAAGGTGAAATTATTTTTCTATCTCAGATTTCATATCAGAATAAATTCAATATGAATAGAATTAAAGGTAAAAAATGAAACTACAGAAAAATAGAATAAAATAAGTTTAAATATGTTTCTGATCTTAGGGTAGGAAAGTATTTTCCAAATGTAAAGTGAAGGAAAAAATAAGTAAATAATGAGATTTTTACTACAAATGTCTGAAAAATAAATATATAGATGGTACATGGCAAACAGGTATAAGTATCTTGAACATTTTGTGAAAGAGAGTTTAATATCTTTAATTAAAAACAGTGCTAGCAATCAGTACAAAAAAACCCCAAATACTCTAAACAGAGAACTAGGTCAAGAACATGAACAAATAATTTACAAGAAGGAAATTAGATAATAAACTTGGAAAAAATGTTCAACCCCAAGAATAAGCAGAGTAAAACAAACAGAAATATGTTACCAGTTTAAAATTTCTATGTTTGCATGCTTTGAAAAATGGTAATACCCAATTTTGGCTAGTGAGCAATTATGACTACTCTGGAGGGAAATTCTGCAATATGCCAGAGGAATCTGCAATCACTATTGAGTGCACTTGTGACTCAATAATTTCTGTAGAAATTCTTAGAACATCTAAAGAGATCCACTGAAGGATCTATGTACAGGAATCTCTATTGAAGCATGATTTATAATATTAAAATATTTAAAACAAACTAAGTGTATGACCATAAAGAATTGAATGAAGTATTATAGTTATTAAAGTCATGTTTAATAATAGTTAATGACATATTTAAATGCTTAAGATATATTGTTAAAAGGAATATATAAGCAACAAAAGAATATTTACAGAATGTCTAATTTTAAATAAGAATTATCTACTTTTTATAAAAAAAGACTGAAATGTTTTTAGTGAATATCTTTGATCTTTGTAGGAGTCACTTGAGATAGAGTAGATAATTTTTATTTTGCTATATTTTCTAAATTTAGTAAAATGTTTTCATTTCATTTTATTTCTGGGAACACAGAGATATTATATGATCTCCTCACTGAAACAAAGCCAGAAGCCAGTGGTGATGATTCTGCAAATTTGTTTAATAGCTTTTAGTTGACTTTTTTTAGATAGGTAAATTCTCTGTGATTAGAAAGAAATATCAGACATATTTTTGCCTAATGGTCTGTATGAAAATTGTAAGTGTATAACATATGGCACACCCACTTATCAGGACCTCTAGACAATGTGTGCTGATTTACCTGAACATAGGTAATTTGGGATTCCTGTATCCAATCCCAATGTTTGTGTGTGTGTGTGTGTGTGTGTGTGTGTGTGTATGTATATGAAAGTGGGGGGTGGGGTGGGGGGTTAGGTTGGGCTTCTGCATATCAATAAATGATTCCCAGACATCAGCTGGTGTCCTACAATTTAACTCAATTCTGACACTACCTACCCAAAGATAGCACCAGATTGCCATAGGTTAAGAGTTCAGTACCACAAGACACCTTCCCACATACATACTTTAGGAGTCAGCCTTAATCCCAGGTATTATCTGTGCTTCTGACCCCTCCCTTCTTCCCTAGCTACAAACTGGAGGTTTCAATGACCCCTTCCCTGGACTTCAGAACGCAAGTCACAACCAGATTGCCACCTGTGCTTCTGACCAACTGGCTATAAACCTGAGGTTCCAATGACTTCCTCCTTGGGTGCAATTAATTTGCTAGAGAGGCTCATAGAACTCAGAGAAACATTTTACTTACTAGATTAACGATTTACAATAAAAAGAAATAATTCAGGAACAGCCAGATAGAAGAGATGCATAGGGTAAAGTATGCGAGAAGGGGTGTTGAGCTTCCATGCCCTCTTGGAGTTTGCCATTTTTCTAAACCTCTATGTGTTTATCAACCCAGAAGCTCTTTGAACTCTGTCCTTTGGGGTTTTTATGGAGGCTTTATTACATGGGTATGACTGATAAAATCATTGGCCATTGGCGATTGATCCAACCTCCATCTCTCCCACGGTTGGGGAAGGGGAGGTAGGGTTGAATATTCCAACCTTCTAATCCCAAGGCTGGCACCTCTGGTTACCAGCCCCCATCTTTAAGTGCTTTCCAAAAGTCACCTCATTAACCTAACAAGACACATTTATGGCTTTTAGCCCTTAGGAAATTCCATGGGTTTTATGAGGTCTGTGCTAAAAACAGGAATGAAGACCAAATATATCTTTTTGGGGAAGAAAAGAGAATATTTAATACTATACTAATTGCTGAGAATTCTCAGTAAAGACAATTTCTCAACTCTAAGGTTTTTAAGTGCAGTCCTCATCAATTCTTTATTTAACACCTTAGCTCTTTAATTAGAAATTGAGATCAATATTCCTGATACAAATTTTAAAAAATTCTTGCCGAAGCTACCTTTGATCCAGAATGGTTTCTGTCTCTTCTATTGTGATAAAGCAGGACTTTATAGACTGTGCTAGCTTTTGATTAAATAAGAACGACGAGTTGTTCTTGACTACTGGAAAATGTTTTGCAAATGATGCAAAAGGTACTGGCTCCACATTTCTTCCTATTTTATGTTTTTAAATATCACCCTCAACCTTCCATAGAAATAAATACTTGAAATTTAGCTTATTATGCATGTATATAAATACTCTTTTACTTAAATTCTTCACTAGGTGTATAAACTACATATGTCCCCTAATTGCTAGCTAAAGTGGTAAATATCTTCTAGTAAATATACCAGATGAAAATATTATGAAAACAAACACATGAAATTCAGAGAGCAGCATGTGTTGGTGGCCCAGGTTTATGATGTTGTGATGTTCGTAGGAACCCCGGCTGCCGTTTAGGAGACAATCTAGTGGTTGATTCATCACATTCCAGGGGCTAGTCTTCACCTTTGCAAGGCCAGAAATTTGGTCTTGTTAGAACTCTGAGGTAATTAGACCTTAGGAAATTGATTCATTTTGTTAGGTAATTAGTCAGGTATGAGCGACAGGAGCCAAGGCCCAGCTCTGTAACCACAGAAACTTCCCTTGAAGACCTTCCTTAAAGACCTCCCAGAAATGCCTCCCTTTTAGGGTTATAAATTACCGGAAACCTAGAGGACAAAGACCATAAACGCTGTTGGCTAAACCAGCTACAAATGCATGCACCTGATCAGAAAGTACTGCCCCTAACTTCAGCCTCATTATACCATCATTATAATATCATTACTATGCCAGGAAGTTCATGAATCTAATTACAGCAGATTGAATTCTGGGTAAGCACATGCGCAGTAGGCAAAGTTATATAGCAGCCAACAGTCAGTCAAGGTGACCTCACATAGAGGTCATCTAGGACCTCCCATCACAGCCCAAATATAAACAGATCTTCTCCTCTGCATTGTTGCAGTATTCCTGGCAGGAGGCTCGCCCCTTCCTTTGGGGTGTGCTGTCTTATCTCTTCACCTTCCAGGTTCTATGGGGCTGTAGCTTTCCTTGGCACGGCCCATCTCTTTCTAAAGTTTGCTTTCAATGAATCTTACTTTTTCTAAATCTCGCTGACCTGTAATTCTTTACTGTGTCGGCGGGGAAGAACCGGGGAACGACAACACAACGCCACCGTCCACTAACCACCTCCTCCTCCTCCCACAGGCCACTGGGGCAACGCTGGATTTCGCTCCACCACAGCAGTGACAATTTCAATAAAAAGAAAGAGATGTATAAAATAGAACATGAATTTACTCACTTGTACTGAGAGATATGACTGAAGCAAGGATTGAATTACTCGTTAGCAGATTGGCATATTCTTTCCCTGTAGGCAATAGACAAAGATGACACATTTAATCACAAGGCTCACTTGATGAAAATAGATTTGATTAATTTTAGGGAGTACCTCTCTCAAATTAAGAATAGATTAAATTCAGAATATAAAGGTAGTCTTACCCTTTAGAGGATAGTTACCTATTGAATCTACAATCTCCATCTCCTGAATATGCACGCTGTATTTTACAACTAGTCTGTCTCTTTCTGTAGGCGATTATGTTTATTTTCCATATTTGATATCATATTCTTTTAACCTTTTTAGACATTTTTAATGTTTCTTTGATATTCCATAGCCTAGCACTTGAGGTACTTGTACAATATCACTTCTTCACTGGTCACAGTTGTACAAGTTGTTGCCTAAGTAAATGTTTTGAACTCAATCTTCTGAGATATTTCACCATATACTTTATATAAACTTGGTAGAAAAATATAAATTGTTTTCTAGATGAAACTAGTGTAGGGGTCAAGCTAGATTCCCAAATATGGTCATGTCTACATTTTTTTGGTTTACTTGCACTCATTATGTGATGTTTTCCATTCTTTAAGTCTGCTTGCAACTATTTCTTGAAGTCCCTGGAGGGTGTTGCACTCCTAAGGAGCCAGAAGCCCATAAAGGAAGGGCTGCACTTCTGGAGATGTCCATCAGGTAGACACTGCAGTGCTCCTGCCTGATATCACTGGCACTGGTTCCTGCCCTGAGAATGCAATCTTCTGCCTGCTGCCTGTGTTGCCCTTTGCTGCAGACAGGTCTGTGCCCCATTGCTGCAAGAGCTGTGGCTAACACAATAGAAGCAGAAGCAAAAATAATAGGGTTAAAATGTATGGCCAACACCAATATAAGAACTTCTGGATTAAGTCAGACCCTGCAGAAACTGGCCAGCAGTGGTCAAGAAAATAGGTGACAGCCCAAAGAGTTTGTCTTAGAGGTGGGTAGAGAAAAAGAAGAGAAGCTAGAAAATGGAGGAGGTTTAAGTGTCACTGTAGAAGGCTGGAGCAGATCTGATGTTAACCTATCGGGGCCTGTAGGTGAATTAGATAAAAGTTCCCCTCCTTTCTGGCAGAAGCAGCCCCTTGCCAGGGCATTTGGCTTAAAGAGATTGAGGGCTGCATTTCTCTGTTTTCATACCCTCTTGGCCAAGTGCATTTATGTAGGACACAAACTGCACAACTGTTTTAAAGAACTGATCACATTTAACAAGAATATCGTGAAATGATATAATAGAAACCGGATGTTTTTAAGAATATAAACTTTTTTGATGTTTATCACTAAGTTATTTATCTAGTTGCAAGAAATTCTTCTCGGTTGCCAGTAAAAAATAAAAATAAAAGAAGGGAGGTGAGTTTTACTAAATATAGATTAGATTAGTGTTGGTTATCTAGTTTATGTCATATTACTCTACTGATTACCACTCCTATGTGAACCATATGAAGAGGGCATATTCAGGGAGTACAGTCTTACATCATTTCATGCTCTACCGGGCTCTATTTTCACAATTGTGATTTCCTTCCTTTTTTCTGAACTTGAAGCATGCTTGTCAACCATGTTTAAGAGGCTATTAAGCAAAGTTAGCAATTTTGGTTTCTGTGCAGCAATACTCCTGGATAATATTGCTTTTCCTTCCTGGGTTCACACCCCAGTGGAGGCACAGTCCATGGTCTATGGCCATGCCACCCTGAACAAGCCCGATGTCTGATCTTGGAAGCTAAGCAAGGTCAGGCCTGGTTAGTACTTGGATGGGAAGACCAGGTGCTGCAGGCATAAATTGCTTTTTCAATACTTGTAGCTATGTTTAGGCGGTGAAAATATATTTTTTTTCCCCCTGAAGACCATTTGGAATGAAGCTTCTGGTTTATTTCTCTTTAGTTTTCAGTTTTGTATTGTATAGAATGCTTTGGATTTTATCCTACCTAGAGGCAAGGTGAGTGTCCTAGGAAAATACTACAGACCTCTTGATTCTGTCACTTCCTTGAAATGTTCTAGCATATGTGTGCGTGTGTGTGTGTGTGTGTGTGTATGTGTGTGTATACATATATACATATATAGTGTATACACATATTTATGTATATATATGTGTATATATATATGTGTGTGTGTGCCATATTTGCTATATAAATTTCAGAAATTTAAAAAATACAAAGTTTCTCACTTCTCTGTAGGTGGTTGGTGCCTTAGAGGGAATTAGTGTCACTGCTTTGCAAATTCAAACTGTGAAAATTTTTATGGAGGTGAAATCCGGAGCGGGCTTTCAGCTGTGTGTGTTAAGAGGTGTGATAGAATGGAGAAGTCCCTGGAGGAAACATAGCCATGGAAGAATTTTAATATAGATGTATGTAAATAATAAGAGTTGTAAACCTTGGGAGGAAAACGCTACTTCACTTTCATAGCAAACTGATTTTCTGGACTCATCTCAAAACAATTTCTAAGATCGCTATGGCCATTTTAGGCTGCGCATGTCCCCTCCCCAAGCTTTTCTCCTGCTAAATCCTCCTACTTTTCGAATTTGGACCCATATCCCCTTTTCTTCTTTGGACTCAGCCCATCTACTCTTTGGTATGTGCTTCCCCAGGAACTGGCTATGAAGTGGAACTGTCTCCCTAGCCTTCCCAGTGCTTCCTCTAGAATCAACTTACTTTCTTGTCACATGCCAAGATGGGAACTAGAAACTGCTGATTTTAATGTCTTAGCTGCTGGTCATACAGAAAAGGGGAAAATAAAAAAGTAACCTATGAAGAAGATATACATTTCTGAAAGCTTAAAAAGTTCCTACAGGCATAGTCCTTCATCCAGAGATGGCACTTCGTAGACTAAGTGAACACCTGTCTTATTCCCAAGCACTGGGCTATTAAGAGCACCTCATCTTCCTGCCACTAGCTATAATAATTTTTTTGGTGAATTCTCCCATTAACATCACCAACAACAACTACAACAAAAAAAATTAAATTTTCAATTTAATCAAATGAATTTTATTGCTGATTAATTGGTAGCTTATTTCTTTAGACTTTGGCAATGATAGATATCTTTTTCCATGCATTGATTTATTCTTGTTCCTTCCTTTTCTTCCTATCTCTGGAATTGAACTTCAGGTGTATGACTTTTGTTTTGAAGAGAACAGTTGAAATAACCTGAGTTCCTGCATCTAAAATTCTGGGAAATATCGTTTAAGATCCACAAGCCAAATCACAATGCTGAGTTTGCGATTTTCTGCTTGATTCTAGTTTCTGTCTTCTCAATATCTTTAAAAAATATTATGTAGTAATACAATTTGAGCTCTAAATTGCACATTTCTATTGGACCGAACTGCTTGAAATCTATAGCCCATATTGAAACAAAATATTGAATATTTTCCTGCTTGATCAGACTATCAAATTTCATTATACTAGGCTTACACTAATCTATATCATTCAGTAACAATTTATGAAAGTACAATTTTTGTTACATAACAATCAGCAATAAAATATCACTTGAAAAATATTTTAACATTTCATTATTAATAAGGGTAATTTGTCTTTATAAGAATTGTGATTTCATAAAAAAAGTCATAATCTTTATATACCAGTATTTGAAATTTAAAATGGCCTTTTTCTATTGCTCTCCTCTAAGGAATTAAAATAAATACTAGAGACTTAAAAAACCACATCGTCATTGTGAATCAAATGGGAGGTAATATTTTCTGGTATTAAATAACTTATGAAAACTAGCATAGAGAATAAATTAAAGCATGATGAAAATTAGACATTATAATAATGAAGTTCACAGTATGTTTTTCTAAAACCCATAGAGACAATGGTCAATGAATCTCCATGGCAGAAAGGATTTAGGAATCATATAATCCAAACTCCAACTGAGCTGGAGAGAAGACAAGAGTTTTCAAGACTTTCCTGTTAGTGGCATACAGGGATGCAGTACCCATTTCTTCTAACTTCTAGTCTTAAAACAGTTTATTAAACCGTGCTGGTCGTAATCCTTATTCCACCAAATTTTTGGCATCTTTTCCAACCTAATCATAATTACCATGAAATATATCTAGTGACAATGAGCTGCAATCACTCAAAAATGTATTTCATTATTACACATTAAAAATTCTTCCAGGAAGTCTTATTTCCTATAAGCCTTGTCTAGTTTTCGTATACACAAATGCTTGTTATTACAGTTTATGAAGGATCTTGAAGGAAAACATCTTAGTGGTATGCAGGTGTTATTCCACAGTGAAGCTGCTCCTGCTGGTGCATTTCATATGAGTGGTGTTGGAGAGAGGGAAGAGTTGTTTAATTGTCAATCTGAGCATATAAAATGATTCTTCTTAGCGACCGATTTAGTCAGGGTTCTCCAGAGAAAGAGAACCAATAGGATACATATTAAAGAGCAGATTTATTATGGGAATTGGCTCACATGGTTATGGGGGCTGAGAAGTCCTATGATCTGCCATCTGTAAGCTAGAGAACCAGGAAAGCCAGTGACAATAAATCTTGGAGTCCAAAGACAGAGAACCAGGAGCTCTGATGTCCAAGAGCAGGAGAAGACAGACATTCCAGTTCAAGAAAAGAGAGAATTTGCCCTGCCTTTGCCTTTTTGTTCTATTTGGACCCTCCGTGGATGAGATGACGCCAGTCCACATTGGTGAGAGCAGATCTACTTTACTAAGTCTAATGATCCAAATGCTAATCTCGTCTAGAAACACCCTCACAGAGACACCTAGAAACAATGTTTTATCACTATCTGATTGCCATGTCATGTTGACACATAAAATTAACTGTTGTAGTGGTTATGCTTTTTATTTTCAGAAATCAGCACTGATTGAGTCTAACTAACTCTGAACTCAAAATTCTAGTGTCTAAATTGTCCTATTGTTGGAAAATAATCTACCATTGAATCCACCTTTATTTCAAACTTTGTATAGCAAAATTTGGTTTGCAGTCACTATCGATCAGTGTTTCCATAGCTGTAACAATTCAGCCATGTCATTCTAAGTCAGAAGGAAACAGCTTTATCCCCAGGTGTTATTGTAATATGTTTCAAAAAGCATAGATCTACTTATAAGGGATGTGAAACATTCTTCACATTTATAGCCACTTAATTGTTGCCTTAACAGTGAAGTTAGCCTTGACTTTGGACTGGATCCTTTTGAAAGGCTTATTTATGAGGAAGACAAGTTTCCTTTCTCAAGGATTCTTAGGTGCCAATATACTTTGAATTTGCTTTGATCTTTAGTTGGGAAACTAAAGATCTAAAACTGAACATTAAAAAAAGAATTTGTTTTCACTGAAATGTGAAAATTTATGACCATATATATTTATCACTGTAGAATTTTTCTATTAGCTTTTTCTATAGAGAGTCTTGTCAATGGGAACTAAATAACATGCATCTGGTGTATTCTTCTAAAACTCACACTGCTAAAAGAGGATGGCATGTTCAGAGTTTTCACAGAAATTATTACAGTACTTTCTTGTTCCCTTCTTCCATTTCCTGAGTGTGACTTGGACATGGGAAAAGGAACAATCTGACTTACCCATAAAAGAAAATATTTGACAAAACCTCACAGTTCTTTAAATAATTACCTTTTGCAAGTCTGATAAAGTTACTGAATAAAAACGCTACAGGGGATAGAGAATGACATTAACCCAGTTATTTCTCAGAGTGAGGTAAAGAAAACCTGAATTCGATTTTTGTAATGGAAAAGTGAGTACTTCATTGAACTAAACATTTGTGGTGGCTATTATGCTGAATAAAAGAATTAATTCATCAATTAGCTCTTGGCATTTCATCTTAGTTGATTTTCAACCCTGAGGTAGAGCAAATAAATATAAGGAAAATATTCATATATATTTTCTGGAATGAAGGGTTTGGAAAAAAAAAACATTAATGTATTCCTTTTTTCTTTTCTTATATAAGCACAGTTGAAAATTATCTCTTACTTTTTACTCAATTCCAGATTGATTTTGACTTTTCCTTTTAATTTTAATTTCTCCAGCAGAGAACTCTATCAAGCTGACATTATATTCTTTTAGTTTTATCAATCAAGTGGCATACCTACTACCTGTATCAGCATCATGTCAGGCACTGGAAGAAATACAAAGACATGGAACATGGAGTTTCTATCTATAAGGAGGTGGCAGTTTAGATGGAGGGACAAACAATGCACACCCAAAGGTTCAATAACAATTTGGTAATTAAAAACAATAGAGATCAGTGTGAACTAATAGGATATGCATTTATCCAGTTTACAAAAAGGTAAGTAATCTTAACTTTTGTTTTGGAATACATGAGGCATCAAAGCAATTGAGAATGGTTCTACTTCTCCAGAGACAATAAATTCAGCTTCTTTGAATGTAAGTATATAGGCCAGATACGGTTAGAAAAAAGAGCATATTTGGAGTAAGAAGACCTGAGCTTCTGGCTTATTCACATGGCTGATTCTCTTTGTCAACATTTTTCATATATAAAATAATGAAAATAATAGCATACACTTGTGGTAGATTGATTACATTAATGATCATAATTAATGGCATCCCTGTAGCAATGATTTTTCTCTCACATAGTAACTTTGGGGTCAGCCATGTGACTTGCTTCGGCCAACAGGACAGTAGCAAACCATGCACTCTGAAGCTTGAAAAAGTGCTTCTGCTCTTTCTTCTGTTCCTCTGCCTTGATGATGAGAACATGCCCAAACTAGGGGATGAGGCATCTGGAGCAGAGTCAAGACAGTCCACTTTGTCCAGCTAAGGCCCAGGCGCATGAGAGGACCCAGCTAAAGTAATCAAAGCTGTCTAGGTGACCTGCAAATGATTGCAGATGCACCAATGAACCCCGCTGAATTCAGCTAAACTGCAGCCAATGCCACCAACTCATGAGCAAAGGTAAATGATTATTGTTCTATGTCACTGGAGTTTTCTGAAAGTTTGTTATGCAGCAGTAGTGAACTGATAAAATACTTGATTGTTACTGTGGGAATTAAATAAGATAATATACGTGAATGAGTTTTGTAAAATGTGAAGTTACATGAGTTTAAAATATCCTTAAGATGAATGGGTTATTGGAGGCGAGGACAGAAGAGTGACAAGATATAGATTTTAGTTATTTCGAGCATACAGCCAGTGTCTAAATTATTGTGAACTTATTTTTGGTTTGTTTAAAATGATATATATATACGTATGTATATACATACACATATATATGTGTGTGCATATATATATATTTATTTATTTATTTATTTATTGTGGTCACCTATTTATCTGTCCAAATGGCTTAGGAGTTCTTATCACTTATAAATAATTATTTGAAAAAAGGAAACAGTAAAGTCCGATGCTAAAAACTAGATATGGACTGAAGTCACCAGATTGTGTTCACTTAAAACATTTAAGTACAGAAAATTTTCATTAGTAAGCAGCTAAGAGTGTTTCTTTAGTAAGTTATTAATATTTTTGCTTGATTGAAGTCAAGGCTGAAAAATCCAGAAGAAAATTATGCATTTGATATTATTTAATACTAATTTATGGAGTATTTTTATATTGCTGATTTAAAAAATATTAAATGCTGAAAAAAATGAATAAAAATACGAATCCTCTATTTTTGAGTAGGCTGTGCTCTAGAGGCTAATTTTTAAAAGTAGGCTGTTTAGATATTGGAGCACATTTTTCCAATATCAACAATGATATGTTCTGAGGGTAAACTATACAAGTCCATTTAACAGCAATAATTTAGTAAATATTTATTGAGAAACTTACATGGGCCTGGCTCTGTTCTAGGAGATAGAGATGTATAAGTGCATAAAATAGGCAAATATTTTTGTTCTCATGGAACTTCCGTTCTATTGGGGGGTGGGGGATACGCACACACTAAAAAAGCAAGACACATAAGTAAATATGTAGTATGGTATCTGGCAATAAGTGCTCTGGAGAAAAACAAATCCGGAAGAGGGATATGGAGTATGTCAGTAGGATTGCAATTTTAACAAGGGGGTTTTTCACTGCAGTGGCTAAAGAATGGGCCAGGAGCTGTGAACACAGACAAAAAGAACAATGCTTTGTGGCTGACGAAGGGATTATTTTTAGTGGTTCGATATTTCTTTCCCTGCTTCATTCTCTCTCCTAAAAGCCACAGTTTCATTCCAGATTTGTTGAGATAAAAACATAGAGATGAGGTGAGAATGAGTGAAGAAGGCACAATGGCTAAGCCTGAAGTGAAAGAAAGATGAGAGGGAAATATAAGGCGATGGCTACTAGTTTCCCTTCCTGAGATGGCTGTTTACGTCAGAGTAGATCATATGACATGGAACTTAGAATTTTTTCTCTTATAATGTACTTTTATATATTAACATCTTTTCCTTCTTTCAGAGTATACGTTACTCAAAGGTGGGAAAAATAAAGAAGGTTTCTAGTGGGCTGGACTGAGAACCTCAAAATGTCTTGAAGATGTTACCTTATATGTTGCTTCTGCAGTCTTCTGTTCCTTGAAGCAATCACAGAACACAAAATTAAGAGGAAGAGATATAGACACTCCCATCTCTCCATGATTAAATTAAAATGTTGAATGAAAAATAATGTGTTATTCTTACTAGATTGTCAAGAGTTTTTTGTCTCTAAGACTGGTTTACTGATCTAATAATGCCTATGGTTGTCACTGTAAAAGTTGATTTATTGAATTGAACAATTTTATATTGCTCAATTTTTGAGGGAAAGTGTGAAAGATGTTTTCCAAAAATTAAGAGAGAATAAACTATATAAGACCTCCCTATTGATTTTTTTACTCTAAGCAGTCCATGTTACTTCCGCAAAGCTAGTTTCCTTTCATTGCAGATGTGCTTGACTGAGCAACTAGACACTAATTGTAAAAATCAGAGGGGGAGAAATTGCTTTAGTAGATTCAATGTTAGGAAAGAATGTTTCCTCCATGATGAGCCACTAAACTGCAGGTTCTGAGGACTGCTGCTTGTTGGGGATCCCTGGACAAATCTGATAGCCCACAAAGACAAGCCAGGCTTAAGGCCATGCTACAGGGTAGAACTGTCAGAAGAGTTTTAAAAGTGAGTCATGCAGTGTTGATTTTAACTCAGTGTTGTGTTTAGGTATGGAAAAAAAAAAACATTCATCATTATTTCACCGATAAAACTGCTCAGTGCTCAGCTTGGGTACAGCCTTGTGAGGCTCATGGAAAACTTACCTTTCATTTTAGTCTGTATTGGTGAATGCTGCTTAGAGAGAAGTATTCCGAGAATAAACAAAGATTTTAAGAACAAAATTGATAAATATGTCTGAAAGCTAAATGTAACTAACAGCTCATGGCTGCCTAGAGATGAGACTCAGTATTCCCCGTATAGCATGGTAATTCTTTATCTGGAGGGTCAGGAATTTTGAGCTGGAATGGGTCCCTACGCTTTCAGGTAAGACCAGGGAAGCTCTGTTCCTGGGAACAAAGGGAAATTTGCATTAAAAAAAGTTTTTCATATTAGATCAGAAATTATGGTGATGAAAGAGGAAGCAAGAAATTAGTCGTTTTCTAGAAATTTTTTTAAATCAGTAGGGCAACTTAGAGAATGGACAAGTTGACAACTTAGAGGCCATTCTCTAATGAATAGACAAGTTGGTTCATGTCTGATAAAAAAGTGTATTTGTGAGGCTTGTGACGGTATCTCTGGAATGGCCTCAGAAGTCTTAAAAACTTAACCTTAAGAGAGTCTAAAATCTAAGAAGGAATGGAGAGAACTGACATCTAACTAACTAGAGAGCTTCCTTCTTTGCCTACTGCCTTCCCTACTAATTATGAAGTATTTATCTCCCAGCTTTGGCTTTGTGATACAGTGGTTGGTACTATGCAAACTGTTAACTCCCTTTTGCCAGCTAGTTCCTACAGGGAAATAGAAATGAAAAACTTGAAGGAGGAAAAGGGGCTTGCTCCTTCTTTTTTGTTTACTCATCCCATCAGGGCCACCCTAGTATTAATGAGTACTTCATTTTGAACACAGCAATTGATTCCAGCAGCAGCAGGTGGCTCCAGGTTCCATGTCCTTTTTAAAATTCCCTCATCAAATCTCTCCAAACTGCCAACACTAGCCAGCTGGTGCCCCTCTTCATAAGTCTGAGTCTCAGCTCTGCGGGCAGCCTTCCCTGGACTCCCGAGGTACTGGTGTCAGCTAGTAGTGTCCCTTCTTAGAAGTCTATGTCGTTTCTTTTCTTCTAAGCTTCTAAGTTCTTAGTACCTTAGGGCAGTAGATGCTTCTTGCAGTTACCATTTCTGTGATTCCTCTCTGTTTACTTTTAGCCATTTTACTTCTTTTATCTTATTCATTGATTCTTTATATTAAATCTCTGTTAAAATCACTAATGAGGGTGACTATGCAGGAATGTGTACAACAGGGGCCAGTGCTACCCTGATTTTTCCATAGAGGTGTAGAGCCTGAACCTTTCTTATCTATTCTACATTGAGATAAAATAATGTGAATCCACAAGTCTTGCTATGGTACAGTTGATAATCAGCTACCCATGCTAAAGGAGAGAAACGTTGGATTTTGCAAAGGGGTTATTATTTAACTTGTTCAGTACTTCTGGAACCTGCCAAATCTCCAATAGTCAGCATTTTCTCCCATAAAATTCTTTTTATAATTCTTTTATTCACCACCCCCACAACTGTAAATGTCAACTGTGGTATTCTGGTTTACATGTATGTCTCAGAATTCCATTTGTCCTTGAGCCCTATTGGTACTCTTCCTCCTATTTCAAGGGGTGGGTGAACTGGAGTAGGGGAGCAGGGATGGACATGAGTTCCCTAAGTGGTTAGGGTACAGTGTCATTAAGAAGACATGGCACAGGATGTCCAGAATACAGATTAAAGATACCTAATCCACAGAGTGTATATCAGGAAATTCTTCCTATAGGAGGTACATCTGATTTGAATCTTGGAGGGTGGCCTGAGTTAATAAGATGAAAAAAGAGGGGACAGGATGGTAGAACTAGATAAGATATACCTAAATATCCTGGTAAAAAGAGCAAATTTGTAACATTTTGGCAAATTATTACATAGCAAGTGAGAAGGATAAAATTAAGTTGACTTTTCTGCCATATCTATTTTCCAAGCCCAGAAAGACTCATTGGGAACTGAATATTATCTGTATACAGAGGTACTCCTAAGTAAGCATCAGGATATATAGAATTTTAATTGACTTTCTTCCAAGTATGTAATTTATATTATCCTGTTTACTAAATGTTTTGAATAGAAATATCTTATTTTCCCAATTAGACTAAGTAGAGACTGTACTAAATATGATTTTGTTATCTACCTGCAATCACTTTACATAGTGACATATAAACATCTAATAAATGCAGAGGAAATGAATAAATAAAGAAATAATGAAACTTTTAAAACTCTTGTATGTGTTGTGAAAATGGCCCATTGAGACCATTATTCTAACCTGAAAAAGAACATATTTTTTCCTTTTACGGTATTGTTCTCAAAAAGGTAAAAAATACTACTTCATCTAAAATTCCCAAGATTTCCCTATAATACCTTATTAACAAACTGAACATATACTCAGGTAATGATTGGATCAGGAATGATTTTTCCAAATATAACTGGAAGACAGCTGTCATAGAGGGATTTGATCTGTAGTAAAATGACTTAGTTAATATTTGCCATTTTGGGGATATTCAGCTTTCAGGCATGCTTCTTAGTTATATGCTCATATTAATTTGGAGACCTCATACATGAGGGCAGTGGTCACCTCCTCCTGTAGAAACTAAAGGAGACATGGCCTCTCTCTCTCTCCATTGCAATAAAATCAGATAGTAAAGCTATGACATAGGCTTGGCCAACAGGTATTACCTTAAAGGACTATGAATCTTGAGCAAGTGATAGCATAATACAGGGACTGTTAGAGTTGTGTGATCTTTGCTGGTTACCTTCTGTGTAGCCCTCCAGAGCTCACTTGGTACCTGTCAAGTTTTTAAGCCTGGTGCTTTAGTCTTCCAGTATCATTCCAATAAATTCTCCTTTGCTTTCAGATTATCTGTATCACTTTCTGTTGTCTGCAAATGCCCAGATGATATAAATAGTACTGTTAAAGATGTAAGAAAATTACTCTTTAACCTTATTCAAAACTGATTGCTTTAAAGAAGTACGAATACTATAATGTGGGATTCTGACCCACAAAAAAAGCATTTCTATCTTTAATATCAGCCATCTGTAAACAAGTTTCCCACTGGACACAAAGGTTTTTGACAGGTATTGTGAATGTCTGCAAGTGACACACAGATTTTTGGATGGACATTTCAGGGTTTCCCTAGCGAATGTGATGAGCTGTACAGATGGTGCCCTGATAGCCACTCAGCAGAGTCTTTTAACCATAACGATAAACAGCTAATTACATTTAATGCCTCGAAAAGAGTCCAGTAGCATTCATCTGACCAGAAATTCATCCCTGGGTAGACCCAGAAGTGAGAAAAGACTTCCAGCATAGCCATCTGGATGTTCTTTTTTCTCTTGTTCTTGCCGCTGAAGAGAGCTTAGTGATGCCCATGAATCCTTTTGGAGTACATATTCTGCTTCTGGAAGCTGCTTAAAGAGTAAGCTTTGTTGAATTAAAAAAAAAAAAAAAATGGCTTTTGTCCCATCAAAGGCAAGAGTCAAGTTGGAAGAAAACCCTTGTTTATATGGAGAGGACAGGAGAGAAAGCTTAGAAAACCTGTACCAGACATTTGTGATGGTTCTGAGTTTGGACATACAAACTATAACTATGCCAAAACAAAGTTGGAACAAAATGGCTCACCTGATTAATTCAAAGAAATGTATATTGCTTCTCCTATTTTTCCCCCATAAACACAATTTCTCTCCATATAGTATGTATGCAGGAAATTAGCATTGTGGTAAAACTTTGATCAATTTATAGACTCTTAATTTAGAATTCATGACAATTCTGATAGACACTGGCACGGAACACACATTTTTCAAAATATGTTATTTACTTTCATATACAAGTGACAGGCCTGTCCACCTGACATGTATAATTAATGCCAAGTACTTCCTCAATGGGAGACAACTGAACATAATGCAGAGATTTTCAACCTTGCAACTATGTCTTGGTGCCCTTGTTTAGAGTCCGGAATCTAGACAATTGAGTCATTATAGGCAGCAGGTGGCCAAGGGGTAAAATACAATAAAATTATAATTTCCTTCCTCTGGAATTGGCCTCAAAACATCATGGAGGGCCTCAAAAGCCTAGGAGGACATGTTTGTGTGGTTGAATGCCACACTTTTGGTTATATACCTGACTCAGGCTGAGCCAATTAGATTTTATTTCCTGGAAATGCGAATTTTGGAGAGTGGCCAAGAGACTTTGAGTTTTGAAACTGGGTCACATTAATGACAATAATATAGAAGGAAAGGTCTTGTCTATTTTTGTGTGTACTTAGAGTATAGTTTTTTAAAAAGTATATTTCCAAGTTCCGGTCAAGATAGCAGGCTGGGTAAAAGCAGGTTGTGCTTCCTTCCATGATCGCATCACGATTACAACCAAATTATAAAACAAACAACTTGGAGAACCGCCTGAAGTCTAGCTGATCATAACATATACATCTGAAGATACAAAGAAAAAGCCACACCAAGACCAGTAGAGGGATGGAGATGCGAAGTGGGCTGGCCCTGCACCTGCAAGTGGCGGTTGAGCACCAGGAAGGATACTGCGGCTGCAGAGGCCCCCTCTGAAGGAACCAGGGGCCCTAGCATCACACAGGGGCTCCCCAGCCCAGAATTCCAGTCCTGGGAAGAGAAGTCCCCACAAAATTTGACTACAAAAATCAGTGGGGATACTGGCCATCTAGATGAGATGGAAGGAACCTAACAATCCAAGCATCCCTCTTAAATGGCCCGTGAAGACTCACTCACTTGCAGACACTCACCTTGGGCTCCGGTGGAGGGTCAGCAGCTTGGGAGATGCAAGAGACATATGTGGAAAGACTGAATCATGTGGCATTGGAGCAAGGGCTGGAGGGACAGCGCCAGTGCTCCTTTGTCGAAACCCCCTCTGGGGCAAACTACAGGGTGCCATCTTGCCTATGTTGAACCCACCCCACACATGGCCAGTTCTGAGGCTCACTGGCCCAGTGAGATCAGCCCGTCCTACACTGCATGTAGCTGAGACCTCGCCCCACATAACCCACAAATTGCCTGCAGCCAGCCCATTGCCAGGCAGCCAGATCCACCCTGCACCTTCCCTGGGCCACGTATTGATGGGCAGGCAGCAGCCCTCAGCTCGCTGCTGCCCGCCCGCAGCCTGAATATTACGGGGGAGACTTTCAGTGGTGGGCCACTGATGATAGCCTGAATTACAGTGTCTCTTGGGTGGATTGCTGGGGTCTGCGGGCCCATAGTGGATGGTGGCTGGCCTTGCTGTAATATGTGACTTTTGTGGGAGCCTATGGGCTCAGCAATGGGCAGAAAAAATTGGCTCACTCCACCCCGTATCTCCCTCAGACCCCACAACAGCCGACTCACAAATTTCCTGTGGTGGGCCCATTGTTGGGCAGCCAGCCCCACCCTGTGCTTTCCCTGGGCCGGGAATTCAGCAGCAAATAGCAGTCCTCAGCTCGTGTGGCCCGTGCATCCCATGAGAGACTTTCACCGGTGGGCCATAAGCCAAGTCCCAAGCTATAGTATTTTATGAACAGATCTTGGGTGTCTGTGGACCTGAGGCAGGCAGCAGCTGGTCTTGCTGCGATGTGAGACTTTTATAGGAGGCGCAGATTCAGCACTGGAACAAAACCTGATTCTGCATTGGCTGGGTGAAATCTTCATGCTTTACCCCAGTGACTCCCTAGGTCCCCACCCCACTCAACTCTTATACCAACCAAAGGCTCTTACAGCTGCAGAGATTTATAGGCAACTGGCAGGCAGTCTCAGGCCTTGAGGTACACTGGTCTTTCTGCTGAGCCGCTGCAGGCCGGAGATTGGGGGTAACCATAACCAATCTTGGCTTGCAGCGTGGTCTCTCCCACTTGCCTCTGGATCCAGCACAGGCAGCAATCACTTGAGGATTGCTTTGTAGCTCCTACCAGTAATCCGAACAATCAAAGGCAGCGACTGATCTTGACCTACATGGGAGCCCCTCCTAAGAGGCCCCAGAACCAACATACCTGGAAGCCGGCATCAGACCACAACAAAGCACCATCTGACTAGCCCCAAAAGGGGCACACCCAAAGGGTGGTCTCAACAGGTATACGAGCCTGCCAGAGCTAATCCTATTTCATGGGGTCAGCCCCCAAACAGCAGCTCATACCCTGTGGGTGTGGCCAAGCCCCATAGCCAGTCAGCCTGAGAGTCAATTCCATCCAATGACATGCTAACAGCAATCAAGATTTAGCTACAATAGGAGAACAAACACAACCACACAAAGAACATGCCCAGAGCCCCTGGCACAAATGATCAGGGAGACTGTGCCACTGGGCCACACAGGATACCTACCACATAAGGCCACCTGGCCAAGGCTGGGTGATATAATAAATCTTCCTAATACACAGAAATGAAAACAAAGAAGCAACTAAAATAAGAAAGCAAAGAAACATGCCACAAATGAAACAACAGGAGAAAACTCCAGGAAAAAAACTAAACAAAATGGAGGCAAGCAACTTACCAGAGTCAGAGTTCAAAACATTGGTCATCAGGATGCTCAATACACTTAAGGGGAGAATAGATGGTCTTGGTGAGGACTTCAAAAGAGAGACAGTAAGCATAAAAAAGGACAAAGAAACCATGAAAAAGAACCAGTCAGAAATTAAGAATACAATAATTGAAATGAAGAATACACTAGAAGGAATCAACAGTAGATTAGATGAAACAGAGGACTGAATCAGTGAGTTGAATGACAAGGTAGCAGGAAACACCCAATTGGAACAGCAAAAAGAAAAAAGAATCAAAAAACTGAGGAAAGTTTAGGAGACCTCTGGGACAACATCAAATGTACCAACATCTGCATCATAAGGGTATCAGAAGGAGAAGAGAAAGTGTAAGGGATTGAGAACCTATTTGAAGAATTAGTGACAGGAAACTTTCCTTACCTGGAGAAGGAAAAAGACATACAAGTCCAGGAAGTGCAGAGTCCCAAACTGACCCACGCCAGGACACATCATCATTAAAATAACAAAGGTTAAAGACAAAGACAGAATCTTAAAAGCAGCAAAAGAAAGGCAGCTAGTTACTTACAGAGGTAATACCATGAGAATGCCAGCTGATTTTTCAACAGAAACTTTGTAGGCCAGAAGGGAGTGGCACAAAATATTCAAAGTGATGAAAAACAAGAACGTATAACTAAGACTACTCTATCCGGCAAGACTATCAATTAAAACTGAAGGTAAGATAAGAGCTTCCCAGAGAAGAAAAATCCAAAGGATTCATCACCAACAAGCCAGAATTACAAGAAATGTTAAGGGGAATTCTGTAAAAAGAAGAACGTAAAAAACCAGAAATACAAGTAATAAAATGGCAATAATTGTGTACCCATCAATAATCACATTAAATGTAAATGGATTAATGCTCCAATTGAAAGACATAAGGTAGCTAAATGGACAAGAAAACAAGACCCATATATGCTGTCTACAACTGACCCACTTTAGATCAAATGACACACACAGTCTGCATATAAAAAGACAGAAACAAGTGTTTCATGTAAATGAAAACTAAAAAAAAAAAGCTGAAGTAGCAAAACTTACATCAGAGAAAATAGACTTTAAAACGAAGGCTATAATAAGAAAGAAGGGCATTACATAATGACAAAGATCAATACAATAAGAGGGCTAGTAACTATATATACACCCAACATAGACGTACCTACAAATATGAAGCATTTATTGACTAACGTAAGGGAGATATCAATAGTAATACACTCAGAGTAGGAAACTTTAACACCCCATTGACACCAATGGACAAATCTTCCAGACAGAAAATCAACAAGGAAACAGCAGTCCTAAATGACACACTAGATCAGATGGATTTAATTGATATTTTCAGAGCATTTCACCCCAGAACAGCAGAATATACCTTCTACCTTTTGACCCAGCAATTGCACTTCTGGATATTTATCCAAAGAAAACCAAAACACTAGTTCGTGAAGATCTATGCACCCCTATGTTCACGGCAGCACTATTCACAACAGCCAAGATATGGAAGCAACCTAAGTGCCCGTCGAAAGTACATATATACAATGGAGTATTACTCAGCCATAAAAACATAAAATCTTATCATTTGCACCAACATGGATGGACCTAGAGGGTATTATACTGAAAGAAATGTCAGACAAAGACAAATACCCTATGACTTCACTTGTAAGCGGTATAGAAGGAACAAAAGAAACAAACAAACTAAACAAAAACAGATTCATAGACACGGAGAACAAACTGCCAGAGGGGAGAAGGATTTGGGAGCTAGGTGTCTGACCTGTGCCGGCACTTCCAAGGCGCTGGGCTCTCTGGGGGCTGGCAAGGCCCATGTGCTGACGGCACAGGTGGTCAGGCCCATTCTTTAACACCAGCTCTTAACGCCGTTCAAAGCTCTTCATTCCACTTCTCAGAGCAAACCGTGTTACTCAATATTAGTAGCTTCATAAATAATCGATGATAAATGAGATTTAGGTTAGTGAAGCCTTCACGGTCATCAATATTGTTATGATTCTTATGACTACAATCATCATCTTGCAGTTTGGTAGAGTCCTCACCGTGAAGGAGGAGCTTGTCTGGCAAGCGAAATTCCATCTCCACGCCTCTGCGCTTCTCGCGAGGGTTGGGGGCTGAGAGCTCGCGAGGCCTGGCAAGTCGGGGATAGAGGTGGCTAAGGCAGGGAAGGATCTGTCAGGCAGGGCAGGGAGAGGTCACTCGGAATCCCAGAAACCTTCCTGGCAATCTCTCTTTCAGTTAAATCTCAACTCTTTTCTTCCAGAACCGATGAAGGCAGGGCCCAGAAGCCTGAGGTGAGTCCGCTCAGCATCTGGCCCCGGTGCCACCGTCACACAGACCCGTCATGGAACATGCCCCCTTTCTCCAGAGCACATTGGGCGGGCCTTCTGTAGAGAAATCCCTCCCCTTGCTTATAGTTCCTTCTCCAGAGGTTTCCGAGCTTCGCTAGGTATGTCGGCTGTGATGAATAAATATGTCTCTATCCTCTAAGAAGGTAGATAGAGTTAGCACTTGAATAAAGCTGGGGTAGGGTGCAGACCACCTGCACAGTGGAAGATCTGCATATAATTTAAGTCCGCCTTCTGCCTACACAGATTCATCACTATCAAACCTTGAATAAGGCATGTTTGAACTGCCAGGGTCAGTTGAACTTCGTGGTTTAATTGAACTGTGATCAGTGGTACTGAGCAAGTCAACTGAAAAAAAGAAAAACCAAAACCCCATATATGAGTAGACCCTTGTAGTTCAAACCCATGTTGTTGAATTATGGCAAATATTCCACAGAGTGTAGGAAGTATTGTGAATTGGAAAGCGAGGACAGACACCAGCTTGGGAACATCAAGGAAAACATCCAGGGGAAACTTTCTGGATAATAGGAAGGAAAGAGGCAAGAAAGGGTGGGGGTTCACTTATTGGTTTTGGTTTTGTTGTTGTTTTGGAGTTTTTATGACAAAATGCTCTCATCTGATGACTTCTCATCCCCCTGTGGTGGTCCAGCCCATATGCTCACTGAGTGAGGAATGTGAAGAAATTGTAGGGAAGTGAAATAATTTTTAGTACATAGTACAAGAGAATTGACTAAGAAAACAATCATAGAGGCTCCACCAAGAGGGAGCTTTGTTTATTTCTTTCACTGGTATGTCCCAAGTGCTTAGAAGAGTGCCTGGTACATATTAAACATGGAAGAAACTAATTTCTTTTTTTTTTTTTTAAGCAATGTTGGAACTTGTTTTGGTTGGGGACGAGAATACCAGGGCCTTATCCCACATGGGAGAAGGAAAATTACTCAAATACAGCCCCCTCTAGCCTGCTTGTTTCATCTGAAGAGTGAAAAGAAAAGAAAAAAAGCTCGTAAACACTTGTGGGCATCACAGCCCAGGGTCACAGGCCCAGGGAAAGGACTGACTTAATCATGTTCTCTCCCCCACCTTACTTACCTCTGCATCAACAGAGCTTCAGTATAGTAACAGGTGATAATAGCTGAAAGAAGGGTGAGGCATAGGCTCTAATTAAGGAGATTTAGGGAAACCTAAAAACACCACAGGAGAGAAAAAAATACTAAAAGAAAATGAAGCCTCTGACATATACAACAGTAGATATTAAACACGGTACGCACCTCACCAGAAAACATAAAACTTCATGCTAAAGATTTATTTACTCCAGTTCCTGTTACATAATACATTGTGTCTGGCTTTTAGGCAAAAATTACAAGGCATGCTAAAGACAAGAAAAAGTAGTCTGAGTAGACAAATGCAAGCATCAGATCCACACTTAGATTTGACACAGATTTTGGAATTATCATACATGGAATCCAAACTAAACACGATTAATAAGTTAAGGGCTATAATGGAAAAAGGAAACAACACACAAGATAAGGCATGTAAACAGAGAGGGAAACTAAGAATCAAAAGGTAATGTTAAAAACAAAAAAATGCTGTAACAGAAACAAAGAATGCCTGGATTGGCTCATCTGTACAGTGTATATTGGCAAGGAAAGACTAAGTGAAATTGACTATATGTAATAGAAACTTTATAAACTGAAATGTGAAGAGGAAAATAATTTAAAAAAAATTAAAAACCCAGAATATCCAAGAACTATGAAACAGTTTCAAAATTTGTTACATACATGTAGTTGGAATAACAAAAGGTGAAGAAAGTGAGAACAGAATGGAGAAAATATTTGAAGTAATAATGGCCAAGAATTTTTTTAAATTAATGACATTACCCATAGATTATGGTGGCTCAGAGAACACCAAGCAGGATAAATACTAACAAAGTCTATACCTGGACATATAGTCAGACTCTAAGAAACTAGAAGATAAAATCTGGAAAGTAAAATTTAGAGGAAAATGAGAGGAAAAACAAACATAAGAATTATGGGCATCTGATCATAAACCATGCAAGCAAGCAGAGAGTGGAGTGAAATATTTAGTGTTGAAAGACAAAAGGAACACCAACATAAAATTTTATATCTGGTGAAATTATCCTTCCAAGTGAAGGAGAAATAAAAACTCTCAGAGAAATGAAAACTGAGGGAATTAATTAGCAGCATGACTAAGTGGCAATAAATGTTAAAAGAAGCTCTTTAGGCGGAAGGAGAATGATACCTTGAATCTACATAGGGAAGAAAGAAAAGGAATAAATGAAGATAAAATAAAACTTTTATTTTTCTTATTCTTAATTTACCTAATGATAATAATAACGACAATGTATTGGGGTATGATGGTATGTGGATAAGTGAAATGAACGACAGCAGTTACAGAGAAAGGAGGGAGGAATTGGGAGCTCTGTTAAAAGGTACCTGCATTAACTCTGAAGTGGCATAGTGTTACATGAAATGTCTAGATTAATTGTACGTGTATATTAAAAACGGTATGGCAACTATTAAAGTATTTGTTAAAGAAGAATAATTGATATGCTAAGAGAAGAGACTGTTTAAAACCATAAAAGGCAGAAATAAAAGAGGGAAAGAAAAAATAGATATAATGAAAAGTAAATAGTTACAGGCATGGTAGATATTAATCCAAATATGTGAAAAAAATCAGTAAATGTAAATGGGCTAAATTAACCAATTAAGTCAGAGACTGTCAGAGTGGATAAAAAAGAAGAACCAATTATATGTTGTCTACAGAATACCTAATGTAAATATAAAGATACAGATAGATTAAAATGGAGGGGACAGAAAAAAGTACACCATGCTGACACCAAAAGAAAACAGGAGTAACTATATCAGACAAAGCACACTTCAGAACAAGGAAATTTACCAGGGATAAAGAGAGGCATTACATAATAACAAAGGGGTCAAAATAAGTGAGGTACAAATTGGTAGCATGGCGAGGAGAAATAGACGAATTCACTGTTATTGGAAACTTCACTGATCTATCAGTAAGGGGCAGATCCAGCAGGCAGAAAATCAGGGTACAGTTGGCCTAAACAGCACCATCAGTAAATTTGACCTAATTAACATTTATAGAATACTTCAACAACAGGATTCACATTCTTCTCAAGCTCACATGGAACATTCATCAAGGCAGACCACATTCTGGGCTATAAAACACACTGTAACAAATTTATAGAAGAATAGATGTCATACAAAGTATGTTTTCAGGCTATAATGGAATTAAACTAGAAATCAGTTACAGATAGGTAGCTGGAAAATCAAAAAATGTTTTAGAGACTAAACAACATGCTACAAACACATAGGTCAAGGAAGAAGTCTCAAAACAAAAAAGAATTTTAACCTAAAAGAAAATGAAAATATAACTTAAAATTTGTGAGATGTAGCTAAAGCAGTATTTGAAAAGAAAATCGATAGCATTAATGCATTTATTTGACAAGAAAAATTTAAAATCTCTGAGGGATTCTGGTTTACTTAATCTGATTCATGTAAACCAGATTCTGATTCATTCAAAATACTAGGAAACATGGATTCCTTTTTTGTTAGCTCAGTGACAGGAGGAGGAGCCCCACCCCACACAGGAAGGCCAGGATGGGAGTACATAGGAAGTTTAGCTGGAGCTCAGCCATGGTGCAGTAAGGCTCCCTCAGATAAAGAAGGTGGGCTGCATCATCAAGCAGCAGGGTATTGACTGTGCACATTCTAGACCATAGTTGCAGGCCCACATCAGAGCTGTAACACAGACATTAAAGGTCCTTGAGGGTAGGGTAGGGGACAGCTCAAGGGAAATGAACCCACTACCCTTTCCTCTCCCATCCAGCCAAGCAGATCTGTCCATCCCTCCAGGATCCCTCCAGCCTACCTTACAACTCCAGCCATTTATCATAACACATATTTACCTTAGCAAATTTTTCTATTTATTCCACCTGTTACCCAGATAGTACCTGAGACCTCTTTCACTGCCTGGTGATCTCCTTTTGGACCCCAAATACTCTTTGAAAGCCTGCTGTGCCTATGGATTTATGCCCCCAAATTCTACTCTGTCCTCAACTACAGCTTTCCCTTATACATAATGGGTTTTTACCTGTATGAAACCAGGAATATACTCCGTAGCAGCCCCAACCCTACATCTCCTCCAAAGAATCCATGTTCACCAGAAAGCATGAGAGAGCAGAGTGGCCATTACCAACAAGCAGAAAGCATGACAGGGAGATGAAGACATGGCAAACCCATGGGCCCATGGCAAATAACTTGAAAATCTTTATTAATCCTTTTTTCTCCCAACGTCCTTTTTAGGCTGTTCAGCACCTTCCACATTTGCTGTTTCCTCTTCTGCCAAATCCTTTCTCTCCCCAAAACATTTTATTTACAGAGCAATTGTGCTAGCCCACAACCTGTAGTACCAAAGTCATTTTGATTTTTTTAGGCAGTGAGTTTCTCTATAGCATTAATTATAGTGAGCAGAATCGTAATTATATTTAGCAATACCTTTTGATTCTTTTGAATCACACTTATGGTTACTTCTTCCATGAAAAATTTTTTTCCCCCATCTACTTTATAACTTTTCACCAAATTTTCTATTGGCATTTGATTATTTTTTGAAATAACATAATTTTTGTTGATGGCATATATGTATTTATTTCATCTCCCCATGCCACCTAGTCATTTAATAGTTATAACTCCAACAGCTTCATTTTTTAGATTACAAACTGTTGAAACGAAGCTTTGTGTCATTTCCTTACTTTGCTTGCCTGCATTCCCTCGCCGAGTCTGAAGAATCAGTCTCGGTCCCAGACACCTAATCTTTTCCCTCCTATGTGAGGAAGGTTTACCAGTAATGAAAGTTTCATTCTTTGCCTGTCTTCTCCAGAATCCACAGCTGCACCATTGTCTCCACCCAATAGAAATGTACACTTTAAGGCCACCCCCTCTCCCATACCCTCCCTTAACTGCCAGAGGTGTCCTCGTTTAGAAAAATCGCTCCATATCTTTACATCCTTGATATTTTTATGCCAAGTCTGGCTCTGAGTGTCCCTAGGGCCTCTAGGACTCTCAACTGTAAAAACATCCTTAACAGCTAAGTAAACTAAGCTCCATCCATAAAATTTCCAGGTGAGAAGGGATATAAAAATGGCACATTGACTATATTCTTCAAAAATGGCCTTGTCATAAAAAGGAAAGGCTGAGCAACTGATAAAGATTAAAGGAGACTAAAGACACATGATGACTAAATGCAATATGTGATTCTAGAGTGGCTCTCGTAATGTATGTTTAAAAACAAGTCACAAAGACAATACTTGATAAATTGCCAAAAGTGAGATATGAATAGAAGGTTAGTTAAGTCTTATACTAAATGTTAAACTTATTGAAGGGAATAACTGTACTGTCTATAAGACACTCTGCTTTTTCTTAAGAAATACATAATGATTCAGATGAGGAGCATGGGGGAATGGGTGAAAAAGGTGAAAAATTTAAGAAATACAAGTTGGTAGTTATGAAATAGTCAAGGGGATATAAAGTATAATATATGGACTATAGCTAATAGTATTGTAATAACAATGTATAGTGCCAGGTGGGTACTAGAATAATAGGGGGTCACTTTAAATTATCTAAATGTCTAATCACTATGCTGTACACCTGAAACTAATATGAAATATTAAATGTCGACTGTAATTGAAAATTTAAAAAACATATACAATGAAATATTCAAGGAGAAAGTACATTATGAATGAAATATATTCTCAATATTCAGGAACTTTAAAACAGTTGTCTTGGGTTCTGGCCCAGACAAGAAACCTAGGATCCTCTGCACATTCAAAGCATGCTAACATTTACACAGGATTTTACAAAATACAGAAGAGTACCCCCCTACCCTCCAAAAAAAAAATTTTAAAAATTATACACAATATAAAACAAACAAACTCAAGATGTTTACAGCATGGAACCCCTAATTTTTTCATCTGCTGCCACCAGGTCGTTTGTCTTCCGGGGTTTTGAGGTGTGAATGGGTTTGTCAGCACTTCCTCTGTTCTAGTCACTTACCACTTCACCACCAGATTTCCATTTTCTAGAAAGTGTTGATATCTTTTGTCCTATCCTCTCCCCTTCTTGTCATTCTCAAGCACTTATTTTTAAATCTTTTGTTTTAAACACTTGTTGAAATTTTAGTGCACATAATATACAACTCACCCATTTAAAGTGTATGATGCTTTTTCCTGTATTCACAGACATGTGCCTCATCAAAGTCAATGTTAAAAATTATTTTTATGACTTAATGAGGAATCTTGTAACCATTAGCTGTCAGCACCCTCTACCCTACTCTTGACCCTGAGCAACCACTAATCTAGTTGACTTCTATAGATTTCAATATGTAGACATTTCATATGAATGGGGTCATACATGGTCATTTGTGACTGGCTTTATTTGCTTAGCATAATGTTTTCAGGGTTCATCCGTGTTATAGCAGTATCCATATTTTTTATTGCCAAAGCATATTACAGTGTGTGGATATACCATATGTCATTTACTTACTCATTCTTCAACTGATGGACGTTTGTGTTATTTCCACCTTTTGACTACTATAAATAATGCTGGTATGAACATTTGTTTATAAGTTATGTGTGGACATATGTTTTCATTTCTCTTGAGTGTACACTTAGAAGTGGAATTGCTGGGTTGTATGGTAACTCTATGTTGAACATTTTAAGGACATGTCAGACTGTTTCTCCAAGTGGCTGCACCATTTTTCATTCCCACCAGCAGTATATGAGGATTCCACTTTCTCCACATCTTCAGTAACACTTATCTGACTTCTTGATTCTAGCCATTTTTGTGTGTGTAGTGCTATCTCATAGTGGTTTTGATTTGCATTTCCCTGGTGGCTAATAATGTTGAGCGTCTTTTCATCTAATCTTTTACTTTTCATGGAGTTTTGGGAAGCAGAGGAGATAAGAGTGTTTAATCTACTGTGTTTAATTCAAAACAAAATAGCTCATTTTAATGTGACACGAAAAATATTTGAAAACGTATGATGATGCTGTCTTTATCAACATGTATAGTTTTCTACTTCTCTACTGTTTGCATGTTAGTATAGCTACTGTGTGATTGAGCAATAGCAATCTTGTGCACTGGATTGCTCTGTATGATTACTTCTTATATGAAGTTGAGGGAAAAATTCACTCAAATGACTTCTTGGGGTCAACTAAATGGTAGAGCACAACTGACTGTCAAAGACTATAAAGCTCAATACATTTTTTTTTTTGTCACCAGTGCTGTTTACATCTGTAGTATATAAGTATGTTCCACAGGTGATAAATAACAGAATTAAAGCTTTAACATGGGCACATAACATTGTCTGAGGCTAGATGTTTCAATGGGCTTTTCCACCTTATTGTAGTGTAAAAAATGTGATATATCACACATGCCAAATGATAATTGTGAAAGTTGGCAGAGGATACATGGGAAGATGTACAAGATAGAACAGTCTACTCTTGTATATGTTTAAACATTTCTGTAATAACAAGCTTAAAAAAAGAGACATTGAGTGTCTCATAAGGAGAGGGAAGGGGCAAAAAAACACCTGGCAAGGGTGCAAGAGCACATCAGTCCCTCAAGACTAGAGTGTGACTATTTCTCAATAAGGCGATTTCCTAACCTTTGAGGTTAGGAAGGAAACCTCTTTCCATAAAACAGGAAGGAAAAGAAGGAAAAGAAGAATGTTAAAGTGTTTTTTTGAAGAGTTTTGATGAAAACTTCCCATCTCATGGCTTCTAGTTCCTCTGTGAACAGAGGTCCAGCACACCTGTTTAGCAAGTGGAGAGGGCCCCAGTTTGAGGAAAGTGAAGGAAATTTGAAATAGGTTTAAGTAGCATTGGAGAGAGAATGGACTAAGGAAACTGTGGCCTACCTCCACATATGTCAGTAAGCATGGGATAATTACTTATGGAATGAATGAATGATTTCCAGGTAGTCCTGGGGCTGAATTTATCCAGGCACCAGTAGACTCCATTGTGAAATTTAATCCAATAGTGATCAGTTATTTTGAGGAAGGAATTTCTGGAAAAACACAACAGTTGACATTTTTCCAAGTGGGAAGGATTAAAAGAGACTGGAAGGAGCCCATTTGTCATGTGGCTTTCTAAATGTTGGTTACCCTATAGACCATCAAGTATACCTTAGAGAGAGAGGAAGACAGGACTGTGGTGGATTGATAAGGGGTTAGTGGAAAAATGATCTGGAACTGAAAAACTAACAAGGGACCTACCTATAAGCTGGAAGGATAGGGGGATGAAGTGAAATGGTGGAATGTTCCAGATGGCAGAAGCGTTCCTAGTAATAAGCTCTACAGTGTGGTCATAACTACCCTGGAATGGTATTGACAGACCCTAAAATGAGATGACTTAGGAACTGGGAGGCTGGGTTATTGGCTGCTCAATCCACATGGATGTTAGAGCCCTGCCCTGCCTTCTCATCTCTTCAAGATCCCTGCCCTGGGCCCCATCCCACCTTTTGTCCCTCCCAGGGCCTCCACAAAATTGGCTTTTTTTTTTTTCTGTAACCCCAAGCTTCAGATATCATAGAGTCAATGACATAACTCTGAACAAGATGATACAAGTGTGTAGTGAGAGGGCTGAAGTAGACATGTTTTGTTTTTGTCTTTGCAGAATTCACATGTCTTACTAGAAAAACTACCTCTAGTGCTCTCTAGGACATCCAATATATTTTTTTGAGTCCCAGTCTGCACAAGTGGAGTTGCCTTTCCTTCAGACTCCTATTGTAAGGGCGGGTATGTATGCAATCTTCACACACAAAAAAACTTTCCATGGAGGTCCATAGTGAACCCGCAAATAGCTGTAATTCTGGAACTTACCTGGTTCATGAGCTGCAGGTGTTCTGGGGGAGATTTATTATAACTCCACCAAAGCCATAAATATCAGAGGTGTCACCCACATCCTGATAGGTGAACTGTACACACCGCAGGCGAGATGTAAATTTCCATCAAGCATGGATGGAAGGAAGGCACCTTCCCCAAAGACAGTGATGCCACGCCTGATGACATCTCTGCAAATATTGTTTTACTACTCAAAGAACAGCCCTAAGCCTTTTTGGGATAAGGTATCAGTAAGCTGTGCAGTGCTCTCATCAGCCACAAGCAGGAGGAGTTTGGATCAGATTGAGGAAGCTGGGAGCAAGACAGGGGCACAGGGCAGGAATGATGAGGCATATAATTTTGTTCCACCAGCAAAGTCCTCCTTTCTCTTCTTCATTTCTTCTTACTTTCCCATTCACTTTAAGGCATCTTTTCTTTAATTTCAACTTTACTCTGAGAGGTAGGTGGTTGCCTGGTCAACATCCCTATCACTGACAACCAAGTTACGCTTTTGCTCAACAAAAGAAATATTACCCATCTGTCATTCTGAAGAGAAATACCCAGAGATGGGAACCACTTCTCCAAGGTGACTTTCCAATAGGGAAACTGCAGTGTCAAGTTTAACATGTGCTTCCCCAACACATTAACATGACCCATGAGATAGATTTTTAAGCAGCATCTATACTATTCCTAGATCCTTCTTCAACCAGCCCAGTATCCACTGTAGCAATATCCCCCCAAATACTCCCATTGAGGGTTCGCCCACCTGTGGGATCCTCTGATCACTGACTTCTAAATAATGAGTAAGCCACTGTGTCTTCACTGATATTTTCTGAAAAATATACCTGTCCTTAACCCTCTTCAGATGTAGAAGTCCTGTCTGCCCTATTGCCCTAAAGGATGTAAGCATTCCATGAGGGAGAAGGTGTGGGCTGCCATATATGTTCATTAAGGCTAAGCTAAGAAGCAGAAGACAGAGCCCATCTTCTCAAACTTCATCAGGGAAGAAATGAGCTTTGGGAGGCACATGATATCTATTTCTCAACAGGAGCTCTAGGGGACTGGTCACCTTTTAGAAGCCAAAAGAAGCAATCAGTAAGAGCTGAACTAACTCTTTCTTCTCCCTAAGCACAAGACCAAGTTTCCAAGTACTATGCTCTCAACACAGTACACAGAAAAGACAGCACTATTAGAGAAACATTTATTAGGGGAAGAATCAGTATTCTCCACAAGTTAGGAATTATTTGCTGGTGGGAAGATATCTTCCCTGGAAATTTTGGGGTATTTTGTGTCTAATTAGTAGAGATTGACCTCTGAACATGGTGCCTTCAGACAGAGGCTCCTGGCCAGCTCGAGGCCTGCAGGTGGGGCATGGATGGAACACAGTCTCCTTGCAGGGCCCAGACTGGGGGTGCTTCTGACATAATAGCTGCTCCTTAAATGCCACAACTTTCTGGGGGTGCCTACCCTTGTCTCTGATTTGTCTAATACCTGTAGAAGAGCTCTGGTCAGCAAAGGCTGCTTCTTGTTGGCGGGAGTTGGTATTTGGCACTTTGCAAGAGGGAGCCCTGCAGTTGAAAGGATGCCCCTGGACAGGCCCTGCTTGGGCCCACAGTTCCATGTTCTGCTGAGTTTTTCTGAACGTCCCTGGGGAGGGAAGGGGTTCTTGAGGGCAGGTGACATCTATTGTATGGCGATGTCCCAGTTTTGCCTCTATGAACTTCCTAGTGTCTGTTGTGACTTTCTGAGCTTTGCTTGTCGCAGTAAAGGCAATTCTACTTTTATCTGGGCCTCTGCTCTGCGCAGATGATATAGGGCTACCCTTTTCCTGGGAATTTTCTTGCATTTTGCATTTTATCCTAGGATGAAGCCATTGAAAAAAGCCCTTAATTTGTTTTCTGAAAAGGCTTTCAGGAGACTGTCCCCTCTGTGATAGGGTCTGGGATAATGTCATGTCCTGAGTAGGAATACTCTTCCTTCTAGGTTGGGATGACCCCAGCCCTGCATCTCCTCCACCAAGTTCTTCTGATTTGGGGCCTGGAGGGCTCACTTGCTTTTCTGCTGGTGGGAAATTATCCTGGCACCACCTTAAGTCATGCTTAGGGACCAAAGGCTTCTGCTGATGCTCCATACTGACTCCTCTGTCCTCCAAATGGACATGTAGCACCTGGGAAGCTTCCATGTCCACACTGGAGACACCCTGAGCATGAGTCAGGGAGGTCTTGTAGGTCGAGCTGTCTGAGGCAAGGGACATGTCACTGGCTTGGCCTTGGGTCTGGCTATGTACCCCGTTCTTCAGTGTAGACTTTAACTCACCGAGGATTTGTTTCTTAAGGTCTGTTGATTTAGAATCTTGGAGAACTGATATATTTGCTGGGGGGCTTTCAGTGGTAACAATAGTTTCTCCTTTACTGTCATTCACATTCATCCTTTGGGAGATTCCCAGCTCGCTGCTTGTCAAGATGTCAAAAGTATTTGATTGAAGATCATCGATGGTCTCAGCCCTGAATATCTCTCTGGAGACATATGGCATAGGAGCAGGTTCTGATTTGTTCTCCATCTTTTTGCCCCATTGCATTTCTTCTTTATCACTGGAACTCACACTTTTAACCTTTGGCTCATGTTTGGCCCCAGCTGGCCCTGTGGGCGGGTTTGGGAGCCATCTGTTGACTAGAAGAGGCTCTTTCTGACTTGCTTTGCCTATGACACTGTGTGTGACAGACAGAAAAGTCTGTCTGGCATCAGTAATTCTCTGAACATTCTCTGTAAGCCCATGGTGGATATCAGAGGGTGGATATCTCAGGGCCTCCTGTCTTTCCTTGCTCTTATGCAAGGTTTCAGGGAGAGGACGATCTAGGATAGGGGCTGAATTTGCTATTCCCACTTTGTCTCCATGGAGAGATTTAGAGCTTCCTCTAAGGGGTGCAAAGCCCCCAGATTTGGAGTTCACATCAGAAATCAGGTTGGTTGATGAGAAAAGTTTGGAATGGAATGAGGACTGGGATAAGGTATCTTTTGATTTAAAAATCTCAATGGATTCAAGAACCTTGGAGGGAAGGCCCCACAGCATCCTCATATGAAACATTCTAATATGGGCTTCCAGCATCTGCCGTGTACTGGACCCAACAAAGGAAAGCTCCTGGGAGGTATTCGGGGAGTGGTCTCCACCGACTAATGGTTGCGAACTTCTCTGTTTCATTTCAGTGTGAGATTGGACACAAGGAGTCAATGTCTGCTTGATAGCATGCCATGAATTATGCACAGTCCCGGGGAGCCGACCCTCATAGATTTCCTCAAACTTCTTGCTCAAATGTACTTTCAGGACATTTTCTGGTTGTCTCTGACCTTGACTCGGCCCTGACACCATTGAATTTTCTCCTGACAGATTTATCATGTGACTGTCTAGATAGTTCTCAGACTCCAGATCCTTAACTGAAGAGCTCTCTGAGTCACTCAACATTAGGTCATTCTCTGGGTTGTGTCTCTTATCCTTCCCCTCATCCTCCTTTAGCTGAAATATTTCTGAGCCCCCCTCATAGAAGCTTTCAGGTTGACTCAATCCAGCTGTTAGATCAGTGCTACTCTGATCGTTATACACGGAGCTACATGAGCGTCCATCATCGCTCTTCCGTTCAGTTTCCTCTGAACAGGAATCTGCTAGAGGCCTCATCAGTGACAGAGACTCATGGATCCTGCGGGGTAGGCCCCATCGGTGTTGGATGAGCCTCTTTCGAAGGTGATGCTCTAGTTTTTTGCGAAGCTCATCGTCGAGGGGAAAATCTCCAGGAAGGATGGAGATTGAAACATGGGCCTGGGTAGGCCGGTGGTAAGGAAGGTTGGGTGCTGAAGAATAAAAGTCTTCATAAGATCTTTGGACCACAGAGGGCAAACCCCACAAACTTTCTTGTTGCTTCTGCAACACATTCCATTCCAAGTTTTGAATTTCAGATGAGGTGAGATTTTCCGATTCATTCTGGGGTTTGTGGAAATATACTCCACAGATTCTCAGCTGGGGTAAAGAACCAGATGGTAGCACTGGGAGTAGGGATTGAAGGTGGGCCTGGGGTTGGATCTGAGTGAGAGGTAGGGGCTCGGATTGGGGCTGGGATTGGGGCAGGGTTTGAGGCAAGGGTTGAGGCTGGACTTCAGGCAAGGATGGAGATAAGGGATGAAAAAGTACTGGGAATTCTTGGGCTATGGAGACATTTGATATTCTATTGAAAATAAAGATCGAGGAATAGTCACACAAGACATGGACAGCAGAGGGCAAGGACTCGCTGTGCAAAGATGGGAGACCCCAGAAAAGCTGGATATGATTTTTCACCAAATCATCCTCCCAAGTCTTCGTATGTGAAGGCTGCTGATGGATGTATAGTTCCTTTGGTTTGCCTTTGCTGCTCCAGAAAGGAAGGGTGACTACTGAGTCATGGTTATCAGCAGTTGAATCCAACATTTTTCCTGAAGAATTTAGGTGGGAGTCTGGCCTAAGCTGTTTTGGAAAAGAACCATTTTTCTTTTCCTTTTCCTTCCACATCAGGAATACACTCCTCTTTTGGACTTGTCTCTCTAGGAGTGTCAGGACGTTAGGGCTGAGAAAGAAAAGGTGACCACGTTCTACAAGGTTGGCTGCAGGTTCGCCCCCAAAAGAGGGCTCTGAAGAATGGAGGGCAAGAAACTCTTGATTGAAATCACATTGTGCCAAGGTGGGAGGGAACGAGTCTTTGGCATGAGCTTGCCACAAGGAAAAGTCTGAATTTGACAGGCTTGAATGGTCAATGCCTGCGATTGCTGGGATATAATCGGACAAAGCACCAGGACTATCTGGAGATGAGTTCTCTGGAACAGGCTTGGAAATTGATTGAGATTGAGGCACAGTTGTCATGCACTCTGGTGTTGGTGAAGTAGACAGTATTGGTGGTACGTGATGACAAGCAGATGAATCAGTGAGATTCATTGTCTGGGACAAATCTAGTAAGGGGTTGATATCTTGGGAAAGGGAGGGGTCAAGAAAGATGGTATTCAGAGTCAAAGTGGCTTCTGGTTGGAGAAGAGTATCTACTCTCTGAGTGGCATGTAGTGGGAGAGGGGGAAAGGCAAAAGGTTGAGGTTGGGAATGGTCCGCTGGGAGTTCAGATTCCAAAGGAGGAAAAGGCTCTGGTGGCAGAGAGTGACCCGGTGGTGAAAGTGAAAGAAAGTCAGCTAAGGGGGTTAATGGGTTGAGGGAGAGAATTGGGGGAGGCAGTGGGAAAGGCTCAGACAGAGGAGCTGATATTAGGTCTCTTGGAGGTACTGCTGAGAATGCAGGGGGCCAAGTGAATGATGACTCAGTCACAGAATCTGTGGAAGCCAAAGGGGACACAGAGCGAGTAGCATCTTCAGGGGCATCTGAGGACAGCAGCCAATTGACCTCAGCAGTTATATCATTACAGATCTCACAAGACAGGTCTGGACATAATAGGTGACGAAAGCGGATGGTATCATGATGCTGGCCCAGGGGGCTGCAAGAGACAGAAGGTACAAAGCTGCAACCAGGACCAGAACAAGGAGAGGAGGACCTACTAGCCTGATGGGGTGGGGCCTCCCAGCACCTGCTGCCCCTTCACATTGCTCCAAATTGATGACTTCACAATACACTCTATAGCACTCACTCCAAGGCCTTCATTCATATCCCTGTTCCTATGGCTACTCCCCAACCCATGACTATCGCAGGCTTCAGTGAGTCCCTGGAATTGCATAGAGCATGCTAAAGAGGGATCAGGAAAGGGGGGTGGAAAGACTAGTTACCTTTTCAGGATAGAAATCAGCCTCTCTTTCTCCTCTTTTTCTCTCTGGTAATATCTCCGACCTGGGAAATCAGGAGAGTGAGTGATATGTAACGGAGGTAGAAGCATAGGTGTTACACAGGTGTCCCTTTATGAGAGACCATTGGGATATTAGACTCTGAAAGCCCTCAGTCAGTAGAGGTCAAATGGTCAATGATAATATTAACAAGGTTCCCATATGTGTTACTTCATTTATAAAGTACCTTCACATACATGATCTCATTGGATGCTCAAAACCACTCTGTGAAGCAGAGGGGTCAGTGGTTACATCAGAGAGGAATCTAATCACCCAGGAATCAAAGAACTTTCACAAAGTCAAGAACAGAAGTTCTGACTCTCATCTGTTAGGCAATACCCATTGCCCAGTTCCATCACTCCTCATGCCCAGGGACGGCACAGCAGGAAACCTTAGAAGTGTCTCAGGTTCTGACTGCCTTCCCATGAGCCTCTCTGAGTGCTGTTTTAGGAGAGGGACTGTATCTAGCCACTAATGTCAGAGATCATAGACCTGGGACTTCATGGAAAGGAGAGGAAGGGTCACTCTTGGTAGAATAGGCAAAACCTTACCTTTCCGCGTCCCACCTTTCCTTCTTCTCTTGGCTCTTCCTTGACACTGAGAAAAAGAAGAGAATCACTTCTCTCACTTCTCTCCCTAGGAAACCCAGCCATTCATGATTCAAGAACAACATGACCCTATTTTACTAGAACTTTGTGTTCTTTTATCAATTTTTATAGGTTTCAAGTATTTTAAATTTTTCCTTCTTTAGAAGACTCAAAGGAGTCTTTTGTCTATGAGGTCCACATTTGCTATTCTCAGTCAGCCATCTGCTCTAGGAAGCCATGGAGTCTGAGAACAAGAGTTGCATCTCTGCTCCCTCAGATAGAATCCCATAACCTGGGACAGAGCTCAGGCTCCAGCCTCTGCTCAGAGGCTCAGCACTGCTCTCCTGATCAGCCCAACACAAAGGAAGGCTTGGTTGAGTGAGGCCTGAATTGGGACTATGACTCATGATGAAGTGCTGGGGAACTCTGTTGTCCTGCAGAGATCAAACTCTAAATAACCCAATCCAGGGCCAGGACATCACTGTTTGGGCTTTTATCCTGGAACCCAATCCAGATGGTCTGTGAGCTTCTGTGGGAAGAGTCCCAGCTGAACCCCTAGCCTTGCCCAGACTATTCTAGAAGGATGAGTTTCTATCCTCTACTCAGACTTCCTATCTCAGGGATTACTCTGAGCCAACCAAACTCAGCAGACAAACAAAAACTCATAGACACAGACTACAGTTTACTGGTTACCAGATGGAAGTGGGAGTGGGGTAGATAAGGGTAAAGGGGGTCAAATGTATAGTGTCAAAAGGAAATTTAACCTTGGGTGGTGAACACATAATGCAATATACATATGATGTATTATTGAATTGTACAACTTGAAACCTATATAATTTTATTAACCAATGTCACCCCAATACACTTAATTTAAAAAGTGAGACTAGAAATGGAAACAATAATAAAGAATCTCTGCTGGGTCTTGCTCAGAGCTCCTTACCTTTTCTATGTTTTTGGTTTCCCAAAAGGTTGATAAAGCTGGAATCCCCACCAGGTAGCACAGGAACAGAAGGAGCAACCATAACCCACATAGGTAAGTGAGGTTGGGGTCAATATTTAAAAATGCTGAGCCGAAGCTCATAGAAGGGTCAGTTTGGCCATTCAGAAATGAGAAAATATCCCAGTGTCTGAATTCCATTATCTGAATTGCAATGCTGCCTGAGGCAACTGAGCTCTGAGAGTGTAGACTCTGAGACTTTATTGCCAGGCCTGCATCACAGAGCACTGATGAGTCACAAAGGGTTACTGAGGGTGGGGGAGGACACACCTTGAAGAGGGTGTGCCCACAGCCCCATCCCCCACCAGCCTTGCAGATCCCTCCACACCTCTTGGGCCTCTAGGTTCCTCTGCCCTATTTTCCAATTAACCTTTCATCACATCATATATTTACCTTAATGAAATGTTCTTGTTCCATGTATAACCCAGATATAACCTGGGTCTCCCTTTACTTGTTGAAGACCCTGACTTGGGGCTCACCATGTCCACTACCTTGAAAATCTGAAATGCTGCCTGGAATTTTTGATGTACCAGACATTTATACACAGGATTATATATGTCCCAAATCCATCTTTCCTATAGAATGTTTTGCCTTATGCAAACCCAGATATAGAACTTAAAGTTCTTTTATACTTAGATTTCTGAATGTTGAATAGCAAGTTTTAGTTTCAGTTAGCCTTTACTCTCTTCAATCAGAGGAGCTGACAATTAAAATGAATAATTCATTATTCAACATTCACAAAACTGAAATCAGTATAAACAAATGTAAATAATTAAACCTTCAAATGATTTGGGGGGTTAGTCTGCAGCACCTATTTCTCTGAAGTTAGTAAAACAAACTGCATAAAGACTTTCAGGGGACATACACGCACACACGCATGCACACACTTGACAAACCAGTTATTTCAAAATGAAGTATTTTGTCTTTTAATTTTAATCTTTCATTTTTTTATTTTGACCCCACTTCTTACTCTCTCTAAAATACGGACATCCCCTGCTGTCTATATCAATTTCCTAACAGCTGTACAAATCTCTGTCTTAGTTCAGGCTGCTATCATAAAAATACCAGAGACTGGGGTGCTAAAACAACAAACATTTATTTCATACAGTTCTAGTGGCTGAAAAGTCCAAGATCAAGGCACCAGCAGATTCGCTGTCTGGCAGGGCCCACTTTCTGGTTCATAGACAGCTGTCTTTTACCTACCACCTCAATGTGGTTAAAAAAGAGGGTGAGGGAGCTTTCTGTGGTCTCTTTTCTAGAGGGACAAATCCTATTCATGAGGACACCACCCTCATGGCCTAAGCACTTCTCGAAGGCTCCATCTCTTAACAACATCATATTCGGGTTAGGGTTTCAACATATGAATTTTGGGGGAAACGCATCCAATCCACGACACTCCCCAAAGGTTGAGATAGGTTGCATTTTGCTAAGCTAGTGATTCCGTTAGTCCTCTGGTGAGACCTAGGAGTGTCAAAGCCTTAGGGCACATTTAGTCTTGAGCAGCTCAACTGATTATTCTTGTGGGCCCTGTAAATATAATCTTTTCCTAGGAGACCCGCATACAACTTAATAAAGTGATAGGAATTGTAAAAAAGTAGGAATAGAACACGATGCAAACACAGAAAAAGGAGCAGTTCTTTTGACAGGACAGAGAGGACAGAGGGGTCAGGGAAAACTTCAGAGTTGGTCTTATGAGGTTGTCTTCTCCTTTCTCTTCCCCTTCCTCCTCCTCCTCGTCCTCTTATTCTTTCTTTATTTTTTACACTTTATTCTTTACACTTTATTTTTTAAAGCATTTTAGTTTCACAGAAAAATTTAGCGGGGAGTACACAATTCCCATACACCCCAAGTCCCCACAACACACAAACACTCAGACACACACAGCCTTCCAAACTATCAACATCCAACACCAGACTAGGACATTTCTAGAATCCTTGAACTTGCATGGACACATCATTATAATGTTTACATTAGGGTTCACTCTTCCATTCTATGGGTTTGGACAAATGCATGATGACATGCGTCCACCAAAATAATATCAGAGTAGGTTCACTGCCCCCCAAATTCTGTTTTATGGCTATTCATCCCATCCTCTCTCCTACCCCTGGGCAATTACTGATCTTTTTACTGTTTTCTTCTCATATATAGTACATATATTAATAACTGCTATTCTTTCATTATAAAGTATGCATTTTATAATTATAAAGCACTCTATTTTTCTAATTTTATGCATTTCCCCCCAAATTCGACCTTATCTGACATTCACATAATCTTTTAAACATACTGATCAAGTGTTCTTCCCTGCTACTGACAGGTTACTGAGGACCTCCACTTTTCCTACATTGATCACCTTCTCTTCCTTGAAAGACTATTTTTACTTGCCTTCCAGAGTATCACATCATCTAATTTTCCTTCTACCTCACTAGTTACTAAATTTTTCCTGTCTCTTTTTGCGGTTTTCTTCTCATTTCCTGAAACTTCTAAATTAGTTCGATGCTGCAAAGTTCACTCCTTGAAACCGTTGGCTTCTCTATCTGTACTTACTCTTTTGGTGACACCATCTAGCCTCATGGCTTAAATACCACCTATACCATATTAGTCATGGTCTGGTCAGGAGACGGAAATCACACTTGTCATTTCAACAAAGAGAATTTATAAACAAAGGGTTATAACTAGGGATAAATTTGCTGACTATCACCAATGATTATCATTCTGAGATACTCTATAGGGCAACATTTTCAGCAAGTAGTGGGCTAAGTGTTGAGCACTTTCAGCTGTTATTTCCCAGTAAAATTTTTCTTTTCCCACATGTGAACTACACATTTCTGCTTGTGAAATCACTTCCCATGTCTGAGTATGTAGGCAAGGCTAGTTATACTCTTGGAACTGGCACAAATTCTCTAGCTCCTCATTTTATTTTCACTTGTTCATGTGCTATTTATCGGTCTTTACTTGGAGTGGTAAGGTTAGAGGATAGAGATTTGAGTTTGACTATTGATACAGAAATAAGTAAAGCCTTTCAGTGTACTTTGGTTCTATGCCTCTCAGAATTACTTGGATAAAGCAGAGAGGTTCTTCTTAAGGTCCATACTAGTTCAATAGATTCCTCTATTGCTGCAGAATGGAGGTCTAGCTAGGAAAGATATATTCCTTTACCATGCTCTACTTCCTTTATGTCCACATGTTCCTTGGTTAGACTATTTTAATTTCTACAACAGAACAGAGTTTGACCTACTGAAATGGCCTTTATGAAAGCTAATGAGGAATCAGCTGCCAGAGAGAGGAGGTGAAAGATTTTCCCAGGTCTTTTATGTACTGTAAACATATAGCAGGCAGGGAGCAGCCTTTGTACATTGTGAGGTCCAAGGGAGAGATTAATAAACAAGGAGGAATGAATTGCCTGCTGGGTATGTTTAGTGTTTAAGAGCTCCCAGTTATTGTCACACTTCTGTCTGTACTTCAATCAGGTACATAGTGTTCCTTCTGGCCTCCAATCATCTTCTGTCAGTTATTACACACCTGTGGTCTCAGGGCCACGTGTATCCAACAGGAGGTAGAAAACAACATGAGCAGAGAAAAATCATTCACTGCCTTAGGCTCAGAGTTCCTCTGTTTCTACTCATGGATGCTACTGCTTCAAATTCTCTGAGCTGTTGGATTCTGTACTGCCTTGACCTTCAAAATTCTGTTGATTTCTTCAGCCTTGCCTGAAACCATGGACTTAACCCTTTCTTGCTCTCTGCTGACCTCAGACTTCTGTCTTACAAGTCCCAATTCGTAGTACTTGTTGGATTCCTGACCCATGCCTCCTCTGACCTCAGATTGATACATGCTCAAATATGGTTGGAATTCAAAACTCCTCATTTTGCTTCTGTCTAATGATTGTTGCCCTCATCAATGCTGGGGCACGATAGTTTATGTTTTAATTGGATTATTCTACAGTTTTCCTAATAATTCTTCACTGTCTTCTTCCAGAGTTATTTGTTAGTTATCTGACAATGAATGTGAAATATACAGTAAAACCGGAAGTGATTGCAACCACAGTATGTATGAGATGATGCTTCTGAGAAAGAAACATAATAAATATTTCTGCCTTTTAGGGATTGAACTTTTCCACATTGAGTTCATACCATGTTTGAATCTGGAAAATATATCTGTTTATCCAAGTTCAGAGTGAGGTTTCAAACCCTTTCCCATTCCCCACCCAGTAATTGTAGTAAGGGGAAGATCCCAAAAAACTTGGGTAGGAGAGGCAAAAAGTCCGAGCAGTGCTTCAGCCTCACAGTTAGCAAAAGCAGCCTTTTTCTAAATATCAGTCTCTCAAACCTTGTCTGTATTTTTGATTTTAGGGCCGAAGATCTTGCTAAACTATAGTTTCTAGGGCTCCACCTATAATATTTGCTCCATCTAGAATATTTTATGAGAGGACTGTCCAGAAATCTGAATATTTAAAAAATCCTCTAAGTGATTCTGATCAATGGCTCAAAAGATTGGTATTTGGAAACCACTGCTCTTAGTAACAGGGGATAACAACTATGCAGATTATAATGGAGAGAAGGAAAGATTGTAAAAAATACCATCTATAAAGATCTTATATTTAACTAAGTCTGACAAAAGAGCAATTGAAAAGAGACAGAACTCTCTGCAGTTGTTATTAAAGTCCTTGATACAAGTAGTTGAACAACCTCCAAAATTAATTGTTAAGAGTTTGAAACAGGAAAGGAGAGGATCAGTGAATCATTATGGTGAAATCAAGATGGAAGACAGACTCAAAAAGGCACATTTCCTTACCAACATCAAGCTAACAATTTTACCAGTTTCCTAGTAAATGTGGGTTGCAAGTTAATATCAGATCACAGTGCCTTGTAGTTTGTTTGTTGATACATCTTAATCTTTTTTCACTCTGTTACACTGTTGGTATTTAATGATGTCATTTCATCACAAGGGTCTTCTTTTTAAAAATATGAAGTTCCAAAGTAAAATATCCCTCAGCTATTTTTACAGACAGGTAAATCATCACTGGGGAGGTCCTGAGTGGCAATTACAGTCAAGAATTTGGTGTCTAGTGTGGGAAAAGTAGGAAAGCAGGTCATCTTACAAAATTCTAACCTAATAGGACTTGCTTCTATTGACAATAATCAGGAGTGATATTAAAAAAAAGTAACAACTGATATGGTGATATAAATTAATGTTTAAATAAAAATGCCTTTAAAATTCCTTTGTTTTCTAAGTGAAATATGTGTTTGCATAAACCATACAACTGCTTACCGAGTGACATAAATCATTCATCCATTTTAATAATTTCAAATCAGTTGTTGATTTGTTTGGAAATTAATAGCATGATGTTTTGTTTGTCATGGCTTTCACTGTCTAAATGTTGCTCCTCTCGGAGCCATGGTTTGATATTGGGAAGCACATACACTATTTAAGTGACTTCTTTATTAAATGGATAGTGAATAAGTTCCAGGTACCTGTTCTTTTCCTACCTTGGAAGCAGCTGGCTGCCCTGCCTGTATATGTGGGGAGCCTGAGTTTCAACCACTCTTGATAACATGGCCCTCAGTGCTACCGCTTCTGCCATCTGTTCTGCCACTTTGCCCCAACAAATGTTGGGCTTCTTCAAAATAGCAGGTGGGCCCAGAACATGCCATTGGTACTGTTGAGGCCACCAGCTTTGTCTACTCAGCAGTCCACCAAGGGTTGCCCAAGTTCATGCTAGCAAGATTCACAGGTTCAATTTCTGGCCTCTGCTGCTGTTGCACAACATTTTTAATTGGGAGTTTTTCCTCAATAACCCATGTAAAGAATTTCGTAATTTAATATTCAGCATGGCGATATGGAATAAACTAGTGGAAAAGCAGTTCTAGGTATACCATCTGTATCAGTTAAGATGAAGTTCAGCTGCATATAATGGGTAGCTTAAACAAGATAGAAATTTATTTTTCCTTTTTATATAAGACAGTCTGGAGATAGGCAGTTAAGGGCTGGTATAGTAACTTGATAGTCTTTAGGATTCTGGATTCCTTTTCTTTCCTTTTGATACTCTGTCTTATTTGGCATTTTTGTCTTATGGTTCAAAATCTCCAGTCATCATGCTATATTCTAGCCAGGAGGAAGGTAGGAAAATGGAGGGGAAAAAATGCATGGTGCTTTTTATTTTTAAGTAGAATTCTTGGAAGCCCCACACAACATTTTCGTTTACATATCTTTGTCTGGTACTTAACCACATGTAAGAGCAAGAGAAACTGGGAAATTTAGTCTTTAAATTGGGATGCTATATGATATATTTCTATATACCATAATCAAGATGATAGCTGAAGACTGGTTGTTGGAGACAACTTGCATTCTGCCACACCACCCTTTAATTCATTCTCTTGTTTCCTTAAGGATAATAGCAAAAACACAGGGACATAAAGAAACAGATAGAAAATACGGAATGCCCATTGAAGCTATCATTTGAAAGTATTTTAATTCTGGCTTATGAACTTTGGAAAACACCTGTGAGAAACAACTTTCTTCCATCAGTGTCCTAAAAGATTTGCATCCTCTGATACTACCCTGGCAGAAATCCTTGACCTGATCATAATATGCCGATCACAATAATGACAATATATTCAGTGTGTACGGTTTGAAGGCTTCAGGAGAAGAAAACAGAGGTCTGCAGTTCTGGACATTGCTCAGTATGTTTGGTGTTCTTGAGAGAGAAACAGAAAGAGAGTGACATTGAATACACAGATATTGATCCAGAGCCAATAACTCGGCCTAATCTAATTGTGATGATTTTATAAGAAGAAACTATATTCTCCCAAGAACTCTAGCCTGAAGGAAAAAAAAAATTCATATATTTGAGCATGCCAAACATCTTCAAGAAGCCCCTTTATTGATATGTTTTAATTACTCCTATTTGCCTTGTTAGTAGGAAGACAGTCCCTTCTTAGGGTTATAAATATGGCCAAACACATGACACTTAACACTAGACAGATGAGTTCAACAGCAGTTTCTTAGTCATACATACTCATGGCCTAGGGGAGGAGGATGCTGTATGCCATGCAGGGTCACACAAGGTTGGACTTGGGAACAGCATGAACAGTCTTTATAGTAGCAAAAGAGTTAGGTGCTCTTTAGTTTCCATGGGAGGATATGGTTGGCTTGGTTGAATAATTCTGTAGTTTGGCAGGAAACTGAGTCCGGCTACTCAGGGATAAGCAGGAATAGTGCTAGTCCCTTTGATAAGGAGAACTGTTTGGTTAGGGGGCAGAGTTGGGTGGGGACTTTGCAGTTGGACCATTCTAAGCCCTCTTAATTTTACCAAATGTCAAAGCAACACATAATACTGAGACTTGATTTCAGGCCTTACATCACATGCTGCAGATTTCACTGATAAATGAGATAAATTTAAACAGGGAGACTTGAGTCTTCATAACTTTACCTCTGTTTGCTCAAGTATAGTGAATATTCAGTACTAGACAAAATTTCCTTTCAAAAAAAGTATATTATATTAATATTTATTTAGGAAAAAGACAATAGTCACAGAGTTTATAGTCTTGATACTGCATCAGGTGAAGAGATAACATTATATTGCCATTTGTTTCTCTGCAGAGGATATGTCAGCAATAGGACAGCCTTTACCATGTAATACATAGGGACCTAGTGGCATCGGTTTCTGGCAAAGGAAAGAAAACTGCCCGGAGTAGAGAAATTAGCTCCATAACTGACCCACAGTGGGCATGGTCAGATAACTCAATTACAATACCCAAAAAGGTTTGGTTAGCTCATACATAACTTAGGGTTAGCACTTATATCTTTGAGTGTAAATGTCATAATAGAAACATCATAGATAGACCCTATTTATGATTCCAAACTCAGGTAGCAGTACCTTGACAGTGGATGATTAATTCAGTGGCTCTGGTAAAAGAAGTCCAGTCCTAGGTGGGGATCTGACAGGTATTTGGTATGGCATCAGAGAGTGCTTCTTGCCCAGTAGGAAACACTGTCAGTGGTCAATCATGGGGACTGGGCGATTCCAGTAGGGAAGGGACAAAGAAGATTAGTGAGAGATTTGGGTGTCCAAGTTCTATTAGCAACTAATTTGTTTTTTCTTTTAAAAAGAATCAAATGGGGGTCCCCTGCCCCATTTTTTAGCTTTTCTTTTATTATATTAATGATGCAAAAATAGTTAAAATCTTTCTCCTTAGAATTTCAGTTTTAAGAAAAAATTCCTGTTAATTGTATGAGGAAAAATATCCCTGCTTGTTTGGGACAGAAAATGTACTAAAATGAGTTAGACCGATGTTATAACAAATACTAACTGATCACCTGCTATATATTTGACATTAAACTATGTTTTTAAAAAAATCCTATTAAAAAAAATACTTGACTTTCTCCTTTTCTATCCTCATAGGTGACTGCAAACAAAGTAGTATGCTCAGAATTCCATGAGAATTGCTATATGTGCTTTAGAAGGGAGGGAGAAAAATATTACATTGGTCTGATAAAAATTCATAGGAGAACAAGAGTTAAGGTGTGACTTGAAAGATGGGTAGAACATATTTTTAAAATAAAGTTTATTTTTGTGCAAAATAAATGTGTGCTCAAAATAAAACATTTCCAAAATGTGAAAAGAAAAATGACAGTGTTATCACCTTTGATAACATTTTCATGCACTTACTATTGTCTTATGTATTACACATAATTATATTATAATTCACTAATTTGCATTTTTCTGTTCTTAAAAACTGCTAGGATATATAGATTCCATAAAATATATGTACCATAATTTAAATAATTCCCCACTCAGATAATTTTAACTCTCTAAATTTATATGAATAGATCAATTGAAAATTGAGATTACAATTTTAATTCTCTTAACATATGTTGCCAAAATGCTATTCTACAGTGTTTTAACATTTTTTAAATCATTATAAAGAAATGCATTTTTACCATACACTGGTATTATTATAATTTTTAATAGTTACTAATTTATAGGTTAAAATAATATATCAGTATTTAAGTTGCATTTTTTCATTGAATATTTTCCATATTTTTTCCAATCAGTTGAAATTTTTTACGTGAAATGTATTTTTTTAATATTTGGTGCATTTATCTTCTATGCATTTCTTATTTCTATTAATTCATTATATATTGGATATTAACCTAGTAAAAGTATTTTTCACTTCTGCTTGTCTTAAATATTTTCCCAATTAATTTTGTAAACATTTAGACAATCGAATATTTTATGTATTTTTATCTGTGCATTTCTTTTTTGTTAAATAATGTTTAGAAATTTTCTCGGATAAAAGAATTTTATTGTGTACAACAGATATAGAAATTACCTTTCAAGAGACAAGTGAGATAAAAGATTGTCAACTGGCAAAAGCCTAGTCTACTTGGAATAAAGATCTGTGTAAATCGACGCTGATATCTAACTTTGGGAAGGTGGTTGTGGATAGTGTGAGGAGATATGATTTATATTCTGTAAAAAATATCTTTGGGATTTTGATAGGGATTGAATTGATTCTGTAGATTTCTTTGGGTAGTATGGGCATTTTAATAATATTGTCTTCCAATTCACAAATATAAAATGTTTTTCCATTTGTTTTAATGTTAATTTCTTTCATCAATGTTTTATAGTTTTCTGTATATATATAAATCTTTCATTTCCTTAGTTAAGTTTATTTCTGTTGGAATAGAAAGAAGTCTATTAGATTTATCAGAGCAGACATTTCAGGACTCTTTGGCTTTCCTTATGTGCCCATGGATCAGTCTCATCCATTTCATAGAGTGAAGACAGATAAAAGATCAGAAGATGAGTCTTTGCTGGTTGGCTGACCTGTGGATATTATTCTTTTCACTAATTAAAAAGATTTTGCCAGCTCTTGCACATCTGGGAGTTACCTTTTAAAACTGCTAGTCTGGAGTTCAAATATGGTCAAGCCTCTAATCACAATATGTACACGAAGAGGGTAATGAAGTCAGGTGCTGGGCGAAAACAGGCATATTGGAAAGTCTAGGGTTGGTTGCCATTCTCTTTGAAGAAGCAAAAAAGGTAACAAATACCTTAAAGAAGTAGGCTGAGAATATTTATCATTTGTTATTGGCAAATATCTCCCAGTATACCTATCTGGTCACAGAAGTATCATTGGCTGACTGGTGAGGTCCTGAGGAATAAGACTACATCTAACGTATCTCTACCTTTACCTCTTTAATAACACACTTCCTTATTTTCTCTTAGTCTGGAATATGGGCAGTTCTTAGTGACTTGGTTTCAGGTACAAGGGAAAAGCATAGAATGTAAGTGCCATAACATTCAGTTGTGTGTGTTTGCACATGTGTGCGTGTGTGTGTGTGTGAAACTCCGAGACTCTGGAATTAGTATAGTATATTTATTTCACTTTTCATGCAAAAGACAGATTTCACATTATGTCACTTACTATGAATGTACCAACACTGCAGAGTTCAAAGGTACAAATGTTATAGCCAGAAACACTGGGTTTCTTGGAAATGTGTTTGGGAAATCTTTTAAGATCATAGCTGTCTAAAATTCTGCCTGTAAGTAATTTTTGCACAGACTCTGTCATATCCTGTATAGGACCAGCTCATCATGGGAGAACAATCATTATGATATAGAGTTATTGTGTTTCAGTACTCAATGTGAGAGCAGGAATAAACAGGTAAGGAACTGGCAAAGCTTTATTGCTACAAATACCTACCCTAGACTAACTTCACCCTAAATCATGGTAGTAAATGACTGCAGAAAGTCAAAAGGAACAAAAACTTACTGAGCATTTTGACACCTATAACTAACACAGTATTTTAACCAACAAGAGGCATAAAGGTGATGAAGTGTAGTTGTGACAGCTCTGACAACTTTGTCAACCCACAAATTCTATTTTGGTAAATGCAGACCCACTATATGAAATGAAAATATGTGGCAATTCCATTGTGACAAATATAATAAGACAACAATAATGTGATAAACTATAGTGAAAGATGGGAAACTGAAAGACACTTGGAAAAATACAACTGGTGCTAAGTGACTCAAGGGAGTTAGGAAAATCTAGGAAAGAAAGAAGAAAAATGACATAGTGATCACCTAAAGTAATTTAGGTGTAGCCTGTGCTTTCCAGGATGCAAGCTTATCACAGTTTCTGTGTAACTAAGAAGGTGGGTACAGTTCTTGCAGAAACAGGAACAGGATAATCCATTTGAAATCAAGTTGAGATAAAATTCATGGTTCTTTTTAAGATTTGTGTGTGTGCAAGAGTTCTAAATTATCGCGAAGGTAAATAAGCAAGCAACTATAACCAACGCCTTGCCTGCCCATTAAGAAAAAGGAATTAAATCAATAATCATGTCGTAAGGGCCATTTCTGTCTTATTCTTGTCTGTACCCTAAATGTCTAAGAGAGTCATACAGAAGATTTTTTAATAAGCATGGGTAAAGGAATTTGGTGTTTGCAAACTGAAATTGATTAGCAATTCTTATTGTTAAACTATATCTGAGCATGGTATATAATTCTCTGTTAAACTTTTAATATAATTGGGTATGTATGTACATATTACATACAATTATAATTACATTATTATATCTAATAGTTATATATATTATATATAATTGATAGTTCTGAATAGGAGGAGGTGTGCTTATTAAAAATCATTATCTGAGGAAAGATAAAAATGTATATACATAAATATGCTATTTGAATCACTGAGACAAAATTTTAATTATGCTAGCTTAATATGGTAAATTTTGTTGCCTTCTATAGTGTGTTCCCTATAGAAGTTATTCATGGTCTCTTTTTATGTTATATAATTCTTTCCAATGTTTTAAATATGAGTTAAATTAGTACAAATACAAGCTAGGTTAAGCAAATGACAAATGACTATTCGCTTCCTTCTTCATTAAATTTACAATAGATTAAGGTATATTAGGTAAAATTAGGCCACAGACCAAGAAACAACTCCATCCTGTCTCAAACCATTGCTTCTCTTCTTCATACAGTTCTAAAATGAGATAAAGGTACAAGAAGCTGCCACTTTATCATCAACTGGGTTTGTGTCCAAAATTCACCAATGTGGAAAACTGGCCTACAGCATAGGCCTTTCAGCTTCTGACATATTCACCACTTCTCTAATCCAAATCTTGGATCTCACTATGCCCTGGACAGTTGTGAGAAAGGACAGAAGAAAGAGAAAAGTGCTAGGGTCTGCTCAGGGTAACCTTACTTTCCCAGCAACGGAAGAAGGGAGTTTTACCTGAGTATAAGCCCTTTTAATATAGTGTTACTTCTTCCACTAGCAGTGGGGGGCTGATTCTTCTCTTGGAATCTGATCAATCAAATTAATAAAGTTCTTCTTTACAATATATGCAGTCTGGAGCAAGAAGGAGAAAGAATGTAGAGGAGGAAGGAGTCTTTAATATGTTCCTTCCTTAGAGGTTTATAGGCTTTGAATAAATATAAATTCCATATTAAAAAGTCACAAATTCCAATGAAATATTATGGTAGTCACAGAAATAACAGCATGCAGAATTAGGAATATTTGGCCAAGGCTCTGCCAGATCCCAGGAGAAATTTCCAACGACTTTGGCATCATGGGGATCAAAGGCTCAATATAAGTCAGACAGGAAAAGCCAGAGAATGACTTCCATTTTCCTCGTCGGATGCATCTATCACAGAGATATAAGATCTTAGCCAAATGTCAGAGGCTGCTGGGGTGATTTACCCCCATGTCAATCTTCCCAGTGAGCCTCTCTTTATATCCACTGAGAATCTAAAATTCCTGGCAATTTAACATTGGTTAAGGGCAAAAAAGAGTATGAATGATACTTTTCATTCTGAGACCTGAAGGTGTTAGTGAAAAGAGGGTGTCTATGGGCAGGTTGCCTTTTGTTAGCTCTGGGCTTTGCCCCCTTCCACTGATTGCAGAAATATGTGTCCATCTACACATTTGGCTGACCAGGTATGGGGACAGTGTTCCCTCGTTAATCCAGCAGAGACACTAGATAAGTGATTGCTAAATGCTAGAACACTGACAAGGAGATGTGAAGATCAACTGGGATTTCCAGATTAATATTCAGGATGGAGGTTTTAAGAACATACAGGTGGATAGTAAGGACATCAGGAAGAATACCTGCTTTCTACCTTCAATTATGGGCAGATATTATGTCTGATTTCAAAGACAAGTAAATAGGAAAACAATATGTATTAACATGAGATCTATGAACAGATTTTGTGGCATAAAAGGAGGAGAATATTAAGATGAGGGTTCTAATAAGACAATAATACATTGAAGCACATGGAAGTAAATTTTAAAAACTGTTGTTTTATAATTTTAATAATTTAAAACATGAACACCATAGAACAAGAGAACAAATAAAATGAGGCAAAAGACAGATGAAAACAGAGCCAGGTAAGGTAACTAAATATTAAGATGATACTAAAAACTGCCTATAAGAAGTAAAATATGCATTAGATATAATAAAGATAAAAACTGACACTACAGAAAAAGGAATTGGTGATGTGAGACACACATTTAAGAAACTTTTACAGGATACAGGGTGAAGGGATTAAGATGTGAAAATGACAGAGAAGATGAAACATGAAAGATTAAAGAGAACTGACATAACAGATAAATGAACAAGATATCAGAACAATGGTAAAAAAAAAATCCATAATCAAAGTTGTGTCTATAGAAAACTTTCCTAAATTGAAGAAAGCATTCAAGTGTCTCACAGAGAATCAGTCAGCATTAATGAAACAAAGTCAATATTTAGGCACATCCTGCTGAGATATCTAATTTCAAAGGATAAAGAAAAAAAAATCTTACTAATATCCAAGTTGGAAAAATCAGATTACTTGTGTAGAAAAAAAATTAAGTGGATCTAGGAAGTCTCCATTGCTAAATGGCAATGCTAGAAACATTATTCAAAGTGATGAGGGAGACACTGGCAATATTATGAGTGAAGACCCCACTTGCAGGCATATTGCCTTTCTTGTGAAATGCAACAAAAACACATTGTATAAAACACACAGGTCATGAGATGTGTGTATAAAACACACGACTCATACACAAGTTGCATCCCTGATGACATTACTCGGAGATATTCTCCAACCGACAGAGATCAATCGTAATGACCACTGAGAATGGTGAGGTTATGTTATAGAAGCACAGACAGAGAGTAATAAAGTCACTTAAATGAATAATATAAGTAATTATAAAGGTTACAAACATAAGCAAAATATAAATTTCAAAACAAATTTTAAAGAGAAGATTGATAATATAAATCATTAAAACGTAATAATAAAAACCTGAGTATACAAGTCTAGAACAGGCAGTGAATGGCGGAAGTTGGTAGAAATAGAAGCATGAATATAAGAAAGGTAGTATTTTTGTATCTAACCACTGCGATGATTAATTACCTTAGAATGTCCATTCACTTGTGTTTTTACAGACACAATCGTTTCATCTGTAGTTGTTCATAATATCTATTCATTTACAAAAGCTTTGTCTTCTATTTCTACGCTTTGTTTCTCTAAAGGTTTTGCAGAAATAACCCCCACAGGATGCTGTTGCTACTGGAAGAGAACAGCAAGCCTTGGAATTCCAGAACTCCCAGTTACCAAGACTGGCTTATTCTTTCTTTTGTGGTTTGGCCTACTCAGTCTCCTATAATCATCACTGGCAAGCCTTTTTCTGACCTGAAGGATCCACAGCAGTTTCCTAATGCTTGATTTCCCAGCATTGTCAAGGTATTTAGGTACAGTCAGCTTTAGACTGCTCTGTGTGGCAAAAATATTCCTTTTGATTGTTAATTAGTTCTTTGATCTGTATTAACAATGTCAATCTAACAAGTGTCAAGGTCATCTCGGGAATGCAACTTTATTCTTTTACATACACATTTGATGGTATTTTTAGAAGCATATAACGGTTACTGTTATCTTGGTCTGTGAGTGACACATGGTCCTAATTAGGAACAAGACTGTGCATTTAAAACAGCAGGAAAAAAACTGAGACTGGTCCTCAAGGGAATTTTGCAGTGGAGGCAAGTGGCTTTTCAAGTTCCCACCTGTTCTGCCCGATCAGATGGTCTCACAGCCTCTGCCATCTGGGCTTACACTGTGCATCTTCTCTAGCCATGTTTCATTTAGGTCTCTCCTGTCCATATGGCCATTGCTCTCTCCTCTGAACCCAGAATTATGGTCACCAAGCTTTTCCCCTTAATCGATTGTATGATTTCCTACCACTTATCTTCCAATCTGTAGTGTCAGTCCTGCCCATAATTCCTAAAATGAACTCTGCTTGGAGACAGGAAGTGCTGAAATAGTTCTATCTCTAAAATTGTCCCTCTTGCTTTTTGGTCTGACCCTTACATATGCCCAAGTCTTAACTGAGGTCCTGTTTTCAGGACTAGGGTTTTGTTTGATAATGTCATGTTCCTCAGGTCCTGGAATGCTACTGTGCTCTCCCAGGCTTTTCTAAGAACTACAGCCTTGTCTTGACATTCTGGTGGCTGAATCCTGACCTCCCTGATACTGACTCTAGGCCTCCCAGAAATCCCTGCCTCTGAGCTCCGCCAACCTACCAAGGTGCTCTGCTTTGAAACTCTTCTGCTTGATACACATGTGTGTTGGGGCCTGATATTATCAAATCCTTTTGCTCTTCTTGAGTATTTTTTCCTTTGTCCTATAACATGGCTCTTCTGTGTAGCTTTTTTGGATCTTTACTAAATGACAGTGATGCTTAGTAAGTTCTCTCCACCTTGTTTGGGCCAGAGCTCAAAGTCTCCCTGCATCATGCAATATCTGGCATCTCAGTTCAGTTTTTGATCCCAGAGCCACTACTCTCTGTTAGGCCTTACAGAATTTTGCCCTGCACATGTGCAGCCCAGCTTCCTCCAGGGACTCATGGGGACAGCTCATACCTATTTCCCTGTGTAGTTCCCACTTTTCTGGATATCCTGCTCAGCAAATTCTAGCCACCTCCATGCTCTGCTCTCCAATCTCTGCCTCATCTCAGCAAGACCGTTGCTTTCTTCTTGCACCTCAGCTCCCTGCTTCACGATAGGAAACTGCTCTCTGAGAGAAAGCCAGGGCTAAAGTGGCATGCACTCCACGTGCTTTCTTTCTGTCTAGACTTCAGTCCTATCTGTAGCCTAATGATTGAAAACAGTGATGTCATATATTTTGTCCAGTTGTATGGTTTTGTTTTATGACAAGTAAATCTAAAATCAGTTACTCTGCCATGGCCAGAAGTACAGAGCTTTGTGTTTTGGTTTTTATTGATGAGGTAGAAGTTTCTGTCAGTTTCACATCTTGTTCTTGGTTATGTCACATACATTTTTGTAGTCATCAAATTTGGGAAATTTTATATCATTTCCTTCATACATGAGCTAAATACAAGGACTAAATGTTCCCTTAGCTAGATCCCCAAAAGTGGCCACGGCTACTGTAACATCACCAGACAGGAGGCAAAGTGGAGGGAAAATCAGAGTGGAGAGACGGGGTCTTAACTGACTACTTGTAAAATGTCTAACTGTTGAAAATTTTACAAAAAGGGAGAAGCAATGTGATTACCATGCTGGGGCCTCACTCAGAGTTTGGAATGGACTTGTATAAGAGAAGGGCCCTTAAGTTGCATTTGCTTCATGCTACCTCATTTCTTTTTGCCATCTTCTGCCAAGGATTCCAGCCTTTCTGCTTGCCATATATGTGGAATCCACCCTCTGTTCAGACCTTGAATCTTGAACTTTCCAGGCTCAAAAAATTAATTATTTTCTCTGGACATATGACATGCCATTTTTAGCCATCTCCTTCTCTCAGATGGCCATATCCAGCCTCTGATATCTATTTATAACAGTAATTCAGGTAGATATTAAACCGTTACCCACAGGTGTGCTCGCCCTGCCTGATGAATTTATCCTCTGACTTCTCTGAGCAGGTCTCTGAGAGTCAAGACAGGAAAGCCTCGTACAGTTGCTGGGAACCCACAGATCTCGCAAGGGAAGGAGACTGTGTTAGAGCCCACAGAGTATTTAAATTAAAATAGGATTTTAGAATGTATTGTAAAAGCAGAGGTTATACATCCTGGCAAACACTCTTTTACAAATATTAAATTATTTTGGCATATTTGTTGACATCTGTTTGTGAAACGAGTTAGTTACTCAAATTTTTTTGATTTGAGAAATTGAATATAATCTCTGGGATTAAAACTCAAAGATGGTAAATGTTGAAATTAAAAAGTATCTCTGTTCATTTATTGTTTAGTACAAACACTGTCATATGAAGATATTTTTCAAGTTGAGTAGACAGTATATGAACACATATACAAGCATTTTATTTTATATATTATAAACTCAATATAGTATAGTAATCTTACACAGATTTTCATGTCCTTGGATTAGTTAGTGTAGAGCTTCCTAGATAAAGATGAAAATATAATTTGTGTTGCATTCTACTTGAAATAACATAGATTTAGAAATTTTCCTTTAATAATTGTAAGATCCTGAGAGATCAATGAAAAATATCTACTACTAAGTAGTAGAAAACCCATGACTTACATAAGAAAGTTAGTTCAGAGGAATATATAGAGAGTTTTAGTTCTCTGGTAGAAATTCCGAGTTATGGTAATTTTTTTTTTAGGTATCTTTCATGTATCACACTAGTTTGTATATCGGAAGAAGTCTTTGGGAAGGCACATGACAAGCTAATTAAAACAGTAGAAAATCACTCTTTATTTCAATAAAGATATCTAAAATAATTTTTTAAAGGGAAATTAAAATTTGACATTCCCAAAGGAATGGACCTAGATAAGTCATCTTAGAAAGAGGTAACTTACTCTGGTGAAATGATAGTTCTTATTCTCTAGTCTTTATCTCTATAACCCATGAAAGTCTTTAGAAAAGTTAGTCAACATTATGGCTTTGATCCTGCTTGACTGCAATGGAACCTCTCTTATTTAAGGCCGATATCCATTTTCTACCTTTCTAGGATTACCTTTGGTAAAGGCTCCATCTCTTATTTTTGTCATGAGATTTGGGGGGGCGGTTACCCCTACCCTTGGTCATTTTGATTTATGTTTTCTGTCACATGCAACTGAATGACTGATAACTGTTACAAGATTAATTTTTTTCATTTTGTGATAATATGTGATAATCCACAGAGAATATATATTTGTATAAAAAGAAAAGGTTGAACAACACTATATTGACAAGTTTCTGAAATGTACAACTTGTCAGGAAAATCTTGTTTTTTTATAAGATAGTGAGGTTTCATTATAATACCTACATTATATCTCTGGTTCAATGAAGCATCTGTTTTACTTATATTCGACAATTTTGTCATGCACTTCTATAAAAGCTCAGATCCATAAAAGTTAGTTGTTTAATATGTAAGTTTAATTAAAATATATAAAAGATCTACCTGCATGCTTCTTCAAACTCTCACAGCTCTTATCATTTCTATCATTTATGCTGATCCTGCTTCATAATTTTAAAGTGCTTGTGTTATATCTCAATTTAAGCATCTTGATAACCAAGATTTAAGCTTAGCACTTACTATGCTCCCTAGGGACCCAAAAGAACTTCTAGTTGAATTATAGATATACTTCCTGTTACCGAGATGAAAAAGGTACATATACTCTTATTTGTTTGTGATAAGGTTTTATTAATGTATGCTAGTAATGGTCTCATTAACGATCAGTCCTGTCTTTTAATTACTGTCAGAAAAATGGCTTAAGATAAACTTTTAGAACCCAAATTATCTTTTTTGGGGGGGGCAGATATCTTTTACAATTATTCGGCTAATAGTCAACTATTTTATATATCAGATCAAATCATTCCATTACTTGCAAGTACATTTTGCAACTCATCCATCTTGAAGAGATCATCAGAAAATTTCCTGGCTAAAATTAGATATCTTAAAAAAATGAATTGAATGAGTAACCTGAATAAAAGATTCAAATGAATGAATGGCCCTTACACTGCCAGCCTCTCCAAAGAGTCCTCTAAGCACTGGGTCAGATGCTTTTCACTTGTCAACCCCAATCCAAGCCAAGTTCTTCCTCCAGCGCTTCCCCCAAACCATTCTCGTTAAGATATCTGACACATCCATGTTGTCAAATCTAGTATATGCTTTCTGTCCTTTTACTTGGCCTCTCAGTATGTCCAACATTAAAGATCTCTTTGAAATATTCTTCCTTTTTTGTGTGGTAACATCTCTCTTTGCTAGTTTTCCTCTCCCTTCATTCTTTTCAGCCTCTATTGTTGATTTCTCTCCTCTTAATTCATCTCTAAGTGTTTGAGTTCTTCAGTGTTTGGCAATAAACCTTTATTTTTTTCTCCCTAAAGGCTTTATTCAGTAGTAGATCTCATATATTTCCATAGATTTAAATACCATCTATGTGCCAGACTTACAATTTATATCTCTGGGTCTAACCTTTTCTTAAACCTCCAATCTTATACATCTAACTGCCCATTTGGCATCTTCAGTGGGATGTTTTATGGGCATCTCACATTTAGCATCAGTCTTGTGAACCCTGTTCCATCCATTGTCTTCCTCATATCGGCCAGTGATACAGCCTTTCTCCTCAACTGCTTAATCTAGAAACCTGGAGAAAATTCTTTATGCTTTCTTCTCCCAATCTATCCACTTCCAATCTATTAATAAGTCCTGCACGTTTTACTCACAAATTATACCTCCTATCTTACCACTTTCCACATCCATTACCAGCACTCCAATTTAAGCCATATAATATCATGTTACTTGGAACTACTTCAAAAGTCTCCTGGGTTTCCTTACTCCATTTATTGATTCTGTACCTGCAATCTATTCTCTCTATAGCATCCAGAATGATCTTTTAAAAATAGATTTTACTACTTGCCTGCTTTAAAGCATTTCAATGGATTTCCATTACACTTTGAATCAAATCCAAACTTCATATATTGGCCTAGAATTTCTAGAATCTCAACTCATATCTTTCACTACACTCTGGTCATATTATCTTTTACTTTCCCTCCCAAGATTTCACCCACTTTAAAATAAATGTTCATTCTATCTTTCTTCATGGAATTTCATGTGGCTGGCTCTGTTTCAGCTTAATTATCACCTTCTAAAGGTAATATGAAAATCAGTTTCTCTTTCTAAATGGGTTCCTTCCTCACTTTATTCTGCATCATAGTATTACATTTAATTCCTTCATTACATGTTATATTTAATAATTTTTATTAGCGGGGCTCGCTTGCTTATTATTTTTATCCTCCACTGTTTTAAACTCCATGATTTTTTTGCACAGTGCCTAGCACATGGTAAATATTTTAAATATTCTAAAATATGTATTGAATAAATAGATGAATAGGCAAAGTTTTAATTTTTTAATATTTGGTACATCTGTATGTAGTATAGGTATCTCATGCCTGAACATAGCATTAAGCAACTCTCAAGTGATCTTTACCAACATACAGATCTGATTGTTTGAATAGATATTTGGCAAGAACTGTCTGATGTGTGAACAGTAATGTAAAGTTTTCTCTCCCTGCACAGTCAGCCTAAATGACCGAAATGGAGATGGAGGCTGGCCAAGTGCATTGGCTAATAATTACATAGTGGAAGCTTATGAAAAAAATACTGAAGTATAAAGTATGAGAACTGCACACTTGATCTGGATTTCTCTTCCATAAAATAAATAATATTTAATATGATTTTGGCTACTGAGCTAATCCATATTTAAAATAGAATTAATAATACCTGTCTTGACTCACCTTTTAGGTAGCTGGTGGAAATAAATGAAATATATGATAGCTCTCTGAGGAAAGGCACTGTGTAACTCTAAGCATGTCCTAGTATAATAGCAAGAAGATGAAAGTTCACTCTGCCTGATCTACATTCATTATTGAAGGTATGTTTTATGAAAATTTAAATGATATCTATCTTTATGGTTTTTTAAAATTTAATTCATCACATATATATTGAGCATGTGCTTTGTAGAAGGCAACATATCATAGTTTGTATCTTAAGGTGTTTGAAGTTTACTACAGGAAATAACACATGCAGCAATAACTATATTTTTTAAAGTATGTAATAAATACTACCAAAAATATTAGAAACTACTATAGGAACTCAGAAGGAGGTGGGATAGGAGTGGGGGTTGAAAATTTCCAACTACAGAAATTTCCCCTTCTCTGATGGAGACAATAAAGCCATTCTTTGTATTTTACTGGACCTAGAATAGCCTGGCACATTGTAAAGCCTTAATAATTATGTGGTGAAGGACTGATGTGATGGAAGAGTGAACTGGACTTTCTGACGGAGAAAAAGCCTTCTGCCCTCCTTTGAGTCTTGTTTCTTGATTTAGCTTCTTTTCCTCTTTAGTTTATAATCTCAAGATCTATAAAAAATCTTGGCTCTCATGAGCCAAAATCAATGTTGAAAAAAATAATCCTTCCCACTTTAAATATCTGAATCAAAGCTTAAAGTGAAAGCATAGTCTTGCAAAATTTTTTTCATTCTAGACAGCTCTTTTTTCTTTCCCCACTACCTGATTAACTTTGAGAGGGCTCTTCTCTCTTATCTCTGTTCCTTAGTATATTAGATGACTTTAAGACTCAACTGTATTCCTTTTGGTTTCTATTAACCCCTCTTTCACTTTGTGGATGTCTTTAAGTCATCAGTTAAGTCTGTACTAAAATTTTGTTTTGTCTGTAATACCAAAGAAGTTAAAAAGAGAAAAAGGACTAATTTGATCTATGCTATAAAATCTTCATTAAATCGTGTCGATAGTTTTAGCAGTAGAACCCCTCATCCTCTATGAGTCCCCCAAGCAAGAACTTTTAGATAGAAAACTGATCCCTAAAACAGATAAGAATGTCACTGCTCTGATGAAAAGCAGTGAGATGACTGGAATCCCTGAGTCCTGGGCCTCCCTCTACTGCTGGCAGTAGTTGGTGATGTACATCCACAGAACCCTGCACTTTCTCTCAACAGTTTGAAAACTATTGAATTTCATCATTAACCAGCTACTCTGATGCTCTATGAATTTATCAGTGAGAATCCCACCTACTGCAGAGCTGAAAAAAAGCAGAACATTTCCAGGGAATTTTATTCCAGAGGCAAGCCTCCGCTGTGATTTAATTATTTCTATGATTGACTTCCATCTTTTCTATTTTCTATATTTGAATTTAGATCATTTCATAAGTATTCATTAATTTTGCTCTATAGATTATGAAAATTATAGAACTTGGGACATTATCTAACAGTAATATTTGGTAGCTTGTAACTTTTGTTATTGACTATAAATATTGACATATTAGTATTTTTATATTTAGAGGTTGCCACAGTATATTTTTATATCTTACCTCCCAGCTGGTTACACTTCATCTTCAGCTGCTACATAGAATGCAATTGTACAATAAACAGATTCAAAGCTCATAATTAAATATTGCAAATGTTCAAAGTGGTAATGACACAAATAGCCCTAAGACGTAGATTTTCTCAAGAGTACAGCTCGTATTTTGCATCTAGTAAATGAAAGCTCTTGGCTGTGGCTGAGATTGGTGAATATTTACCTCTGTCCTGGCATTGATACTTTAACTCCAATTTTTTTTAACTTAATAATTTATATTGAAAGAAGATATTATTATGATCTTATTCTTTTTCTAAGTCAGAGTGCTTCCACTTATAAAAATATAACCCTGTATAAAAATAAACCTTTGCAAAATAATTTTCTCAAATCTATTTATGTAGTGAGATTAGATTAATTAAAATAATTATTTTTCATTAATTCTATGATGAATATGTTACCCATCACTTTTCAAGGTGACTTACTTTTTTTTAAATCAATATTTCACTCAGTGAAAATGTTATAGAATGAGACATGATAATTAGCATATATAGATTACTTCTGTAATGCAATCCAAAGTACACAAAGTCTCCACATAATCATCAATCTTTCATTTTAGTGAAAGTGGTTGTTTGAGGTAGCTAACTCCAAAGTATAAGGCACACCCCCTACTCATCACAAAGACATCAATTAATATTTGAGCATCAGCTGGTATAGGGCCCACACTGAGACCCAGCCAAAGGCATGGTTTCTATTCTCAAAAAGTTCATATTCTAAAGAACAGATGAGGTGAGAATTATAAGAATTTACTTTGTTTTGGTGACAGTACTCAGAGAGATGCCCAACTAGTTCCTGGGCATCTGTGCCCTTTAGCTCAACTGGACAGGCACAGTTGGGGCAGGTGCATAGGGGTTTGGGCAATTCCAAAAAGTATGTTCCTGTTCCCAGACAGGTGGCATCAATCCAAAGCCCAACCTCGACAACCATTCTGAGATTCAGGCTTGGGTCTTTGCACGCAGCAGCCATAAGAAAGCTGCCACCAGAAGGCAGAAGGCCTTGTTCCAGCTAATGGTCACTGCCAGCTCAACTTGCTGAATGCTTCTGTAGCAGCCACAGAGTAGAGAATTCAAGTCTCTCCAGGTAGCTGGAGTCCAGGGGCTGCTGGGAAGTGTCTGCTGCTGTTGGTGTCTGCAAGGAGATGATGCTCTGTTTTCTGCATGAGGTTGAAGCGTTGTCAGAAAATCAAACAAAATGAGAGATGTTTTACTTAACCATTCCTGAAGAAACACTTTAAAAGAAAAATGATATTGTACAGATGTCTTTATTGTGACATTATTTATAATAGCAGGAAAACATAAAAGAAAACAAAAAAATCAACTAGGGTGTTTAAGAACATTACAATTTATCACCCCAGGGTACTACTGGACTGCCAATACAATGATAAATATAAAAACTACCAAGTAACAAGGGAAAGTGTCCTTGAATTACATTCAATGAATAAAGTAGGAAACATACAGATCATATGTTTTGTTTAAACTATATTGAAAAAATCGAATGTCAGTAGAGGCAGTTAAAAAAGAACATAAACAAACAAGTACTAAATTTGGAGTCAGATGATCTGGATTTATAATCTGATTTGTCATTTATGATCTGCACTTGGGCAAATAATCAGTCTTCTGGAACCTCAACTTTGTAAAACAAGCATAATGGCATCAACCTCATTTAGAATTTGTGAGTACAACTAGAATAAAGGGTCCATCATCTGTACAGAGCAGTTAAGAGGGTGGGCTCAGACTCTGGTTCTGCCACATAAGATTTATGGAACTGTGGACAAGCTAATTAAATCACAATGCCTCGATTTCCTTACTGGTAAATGGGATGCTTGGTTCAGGGTTTAAAGGCATGGATATTGGAGCCAAATGCTTGTTTGAATTGGTTTTTTACTGGCTTTGGCAAGTTACTTAACTCAATCCCCTTATGTATAAAATGAGGATAAAACAGTACCTACTTCATGAGCTGTTGCTAAGATGACATGATTTAATTTGTTTAAGTGTTTCTGGGATAGTGCCTGGCACACAGTAAGCACTTAATAAATGTTAGCTATTATTATTTAGAAAAAAACAAAACAAAACATTTACATTGAAGCTGATCGTGAATTCAAATAGAGCTGAAAGGAAACCCAGATAAAACAATTAATATGTTACTGCAGTAGGATCACGGGGCGGGGAATTTAGTCCTTATTTTAGATTGCTTTATTGCTGCAGCAATTTTTGTTTATACAATAAATCATAATATAAGACAGGTAAAAAATAACATCCACCCTATGTACCATTCCCTGAGGCAATGCCTACTCAGTGACTAATAAACTAACTTGTGTTGTAGGGTTAATGGCTGGTAATGGATTAATTGTGAGCTCTCTAAGGTAATATATTTGAATTTTAAACAGGCACCTTATGCTGAGAGAGTGCCTGATGAAGGATTATCAGAGCCTTGGTACAGACTGGTGCGAGGAAGGTTTAGATTCAGAGGAAACTTAAGGCACTGCTGTGGTTACCTCGTCTCGGTATTTGAGGATCAGGCAAAGGGAAGCTCAAATCTGGAGGCCCTGAGGCTGCCCACAGCCATTTTTGTCTGATTGGTGAAGCCGAGCAGTCAGGGGAGAACAACAGCATCCTTCCACACAGAAACATAACACTACTTACTACCCAGACCCAGCGGATTTGCCACTGTAGGGATCAGGCCCGCCCTTCGCCCTAACTGCTTCTCACCTATCCCTGTCCAAAAGAGAAAAGCCCTTTTCACAGAGTGACCTAAACTAAATCAATCCGCCTACAAAACAAATACCACCCATTGTTCTGTGTCTACAAAGTTAGTGTAACATTACAGATATTTTAATGATCAAAGGATGCTCAAGAACTCACAGAACTAATTGTTGGAAACCAGCTTCCTTTAAAGCATCTTGATTATATTCCACAATAAATATTTATTGAGCACCCACCAAGCACCAGACATGGGGGATCTAGTAGAGAACAAAATCCAACAACTTTGGTCACACAGAGCTTTCTTAATGACAGGAGTTATTTCGGGTTTCAGAAGGCAGACTTCTCTGTGTCTGCAGTGAGATGGCTGCAGTCACCTGTGCCCAGCAAACATGCTGTTCATCCTCTCCTGCCCTGTATTTGATTTCTCCATGGCTATCACCTACTGAAATCACTTGGCTCAGAGAATCCACAATCGCCTCCCATGAGTACCCCGATGCACTTGCTAAGGACACCAACTCCAGATGCTTTTAAGGTGTCTGATCCTCAGGAGACCAGACTTGTTCTGACTGATGAAGGAAGAAGATGTATTTGTTCCTGGACTATGACCTCACTCTACCATGAGGGCCCCTGAAGCAGCTGTCTTTTTCTCCAAAAGCCTCATTTGAGCAATGAGTAAAATTCTGGCCATGCTTCTTGACTTCAGGTCCGTGACTGTCCTTTACCCCTTTAATGACAGAGCTTACACACAGGCCGAGGAGCCAGATGAGGACTTGCTCCCTCTCTTGTTTCTCTTCTCTTAGTGCTTCCCTCTGAAGCAAACTCCTCCATTCTCCATAAGGAATAACACCCTATGAGGCTGTGATGATGTTCTGGTCTCATTTCAGTCACTACAACTGTTCTGTTATATCTTTAAGGAAAAAAAAAAAAGAAACCATGGAAGATTAGAAGTGAGAAAAATGAGGTCAACAGGACTAGGAGAACCCCAGTTCTGGGTGCAAAGGCTAAGTCCAGGTGTGGAATCCACAGCTACCTCTTTCTTCCTCTAGGGCATATCTTCTTCGTAGTCTATATTAGGTACTGCCCAGTTAGTTTCCTGATGGGCAGAGACCAATGACTACCTGGGTCTTCTGATCTCATGAGACAGATATCTCAGAGAGGAATCACATTTGTTGAGTGTACTCTTATTTCTAATATCCCAATCAAATGAATATATTTGGAACTTATGTCTTTTTTACGGAGAGTGAACTGGAAGTGTGATTATGTCCTCGATTTTTCCTATTGTTTTCTAGGAATCTGTTTGACAGAAGGCAAGGAGAAAATAAACCTCTGAAGTGTGAATGGATCACATAGCAAGTAAGCTCACATCTCTGAGACATGATTGCATGCCACAAAAGGCAACTTAACATGTACTTCTTATTTCTCAGCCCACATTAGCCCGGAAGTAAAACTATATATATTAGTCTTACAATAAAAATGGCATTTCTCTAGATCTCTCTACAAGGATAGAAACTTTAGCTCCATTCCAAGTCTCTCTTTTCTTTAAGTTCTTAGTAGAGTCAGTGGTGTCACTGAATGTGGAATATGTTATCTGCCATATCTTTATCTTTTTTTCTGTCTAAAGATTCCCAAAGTGATGTCTGTTGATGAGGACCTTAGGTCCTGACACCATGCTGAGCCTATCAGTGCAAGTGAAGCATCTGTGAGATTCTTGTCAAACAAATAAAATCTCTAGCACAATCCTGTAGATACCAACTTTTATTTTCAACATTTTAGAGAATATAGTGAATTGGCTCTTTTATTTTGGTCTTTTTCCCAAAACTCATGTTTTGGACTATGATGGCTGGGTCAGAATACGAACTCAGGGACAGGCACTGTTGTGGGGTTAGAATCTTGTCCCTCTTTGTCTAATCTCAATCACTGGCCTGCTATTCTGGATCCAGCCTGGTGCCACTGCAACCCCTCTGCATTTTGAGGATAAACTTTTATGAGGGGGACTTCTAAGTCTTTCTTGTAAACTGATCTCTTGATACCAGCTCCATCAATCCTTATGAAACACTGAGCATATTCTACCCTGGGATCTCTGGAAAAATGGTGTCGAAATAATCATGAGTTTAGTAAGGAACTTTATTACTTCGCAAACACCCTCTCAACTTGGTCTCCACGCCTTCTTTCCCCTCTATCCTACAAACTAATTCCATTAGAAGGAATGTCTCATGGACTTAATCCCCGAAGGAAACCACAACTAATTACATCTTAAGAAGAATGAGTAGTACATGTTAAATCTACTGGTTTGAAGAAAGGTTGACTTGTGTACTGAGGCGAGAGGGTGAAGTTCTTTTCTCTAAAATGTAGAAACGCTGATACATTCCTATGGGGATAAATATTTTTTAATAGAGAGTGATGCAGCATTTCACATTAAACATTTGTAGATGCTATTTCAGCAGATGGAAATCTCTTCACTGATTAAAATGATATTTAATATATTTTTGGATGAATTTGTTCACTCTTCCTCTTAATATTTTCTCTCAACTAAAGTAAATAGATGCTCTTGGTAGTTCTAGTGAGCCACATAAACATTTGTAGTTCTAGGTTTAGAGGTAAGCTTCATCTATTCTAAGGAAAATGATTCCGATGAGCGAAATTTTTTAGAAGTTTTATCTTAGGGATATGCTCAGCCTTTACTGCTTTATCATTCTCCGAACATCTTTTTTTCATGCTGTACTGGGACTCCTCCTCGATACTGACATCATTCTCCTCAATTTATGTCATTTATTCCTACATGGCCTAAATAAATGTGGGCTGTGCACATTTTAAAGAATTCTCAATTACACAAAAGTAGGAACAAAGACAGATATTGTACCATAGCAAAAATGTTCAGTGCTATCTTCTTCCAATTACTCTGTAGTTTAAACAATGCATTCTTTAGGTAGACTGGCTTGTTACTATGGCATTTATGAACTCTGGAATTTTCCTGTGTGATTTACCTTCCCCACTACTCTGTAATTGGTGGAGAATATTAAAAGAAATTCTTTTAGGTTCGAAAAAAAACAAAAAAGGAAACCAACAATAATAGCCAATTATTCTGCTGTTTGAAACCAAGAGGCAGCCTGAAGTCTTTAGAAGCAAAATCATATTCTTTTAAGAAATATTATAAAATGTTTCTGCTTTCATCTCCAAAAGGTATCCATCTACAAATTTTTCATTTCATATGACCTTGTTCATTTCTGCTTTGCATTTAAACCTTTGTTCATAGCCGTGGGAAAGCAAGTCAAAATCAAAGCCTCTCAGGAGAGGAAAGGAAAGATGAATACACAATATGAGCAGGGTAGCCATACTAAGCAACTCGGCAGTTCTGCTAATGAACCACACTCTCTCGCACTTCCCTGTCTTTCTGCAGTGCGGCTTCCTCTCATGACATGTTCTTGCTCTTGTTTCCTAGACAATTCTTGTTTCTTTTTCAGGACTCAGCTCAGGCCTTGGTTCACCAGATAGCCTTCCCTGCCCTCCCCGGTCTGGCAAAGTGTCCCCCTCAGTGCTTACTAGTGCCCTCTGCTTCCTCACTCACAGCAGATTTGTGTGTGCTGTGATTGCGTCTGTGTCTCTGCTTTCTCCATTAAAGTAGTAATATTTGATGGCCTGACTGCTTTTTATCTTTGAAATGCCAGGCCTAGACCAGTGCCTGTCACACACATGATTTGAGTGAATTAAATAAGTGTGGGCAAATGACCTTTTGCTCTTGGAAGGGAGGAAGGGACAGCCAGCAGAGTGAGGATTTCATGTCTGATTTTAGAAACATTTTTTCTGTTATGGTAACTGATCATAACAGAAAATCCATTAGTTACTATTTAGAATTTTCTATGATATTTAATACATGGATGTTGGGAGAGAGAAGTGTTCTGTTTTCCTCTTTCTATGTTAAGGCTCGGGCATCAGGGAAGTGTTTTAGATCAGAGGTCCCTACCCCTCTCCTCCTGGGCCACAGACCAGTACTGGCCCTTGGCCTGTTAGGAACTGGGCCTCGCAGCAGGAGGTGAGTGGTGGGCAGACAAGTGACACTGCGTCTGTATTTGCAGCGGCTCCCCAGGGCCAGCATCGCTGCCTCAGCTCCACCTCAGTCGTCAGGCATCAGATTCTTATAGGAGCACCGGTTTCTGGTGCCAAAAAAGTTGAGGACTGCTGTTTTATATAGCTAACATTAATATGGGGCTAAGAGCACACTGTAGTCAGGTGGTGGGCTGGTGGGGTGCAGGTCGGGGCTGGGGAGATCTCTGAGTTTCTTGTGTGGCACTAATACTAAGCTGACGGGAGATGAGCCTGTCCCAGGGCTTGTGTGGCAGGGGAGAGGAGGGACAATGGGGAAAGGCCAGCATGGACTGCAGGACTGGTTGGGTGGATGGAGGTCCTATGAGGCTGAGTTATTCAGTAATTGATACCAGGTCAGACCAAGGTGAAATAACCCAGAAAGAGTTAAAACAGTAGCTATAAATGCAAGAAGGTGAGCCCTGTCAGAACATGAGAGCCAGTGCAAGCCCAAGGTCAAGCATGAGGCCAGGAATCCCTTTGCTTCCCCTCCCCACTGCTGGAGCCTTGTCATACCGTACTTCTTCCCAGTATATAGATGTCATGCTGGGAAGAGAAACTGGGAAGTGGAAACGATGTGAGAAATTAAACATGTTTGGCTCAGAAAACACTGAAAATTACCCAAAGGGACTATTTTTAATATTGATTCAGACTAAAGTTAAATTGGATAGAAATAAAAGTTATTATCAATATTATTTAGGGACTTCAGATAAACACTAAATTTGTTTAAAAAATACATATTTCTCCACGTCCAAGTTGAAGCATGAGTTAATTTTTCAAATTTGTTACACATTAATCTCCAATTAATTGAAAGCTGGTATGATGAGGACTTCTCTTTTGCCATCTAAAGTCTAATCTGGTGCCTTAGAGATCATCTCAGCTTTGTGAACATTGATTTGACTTTGATATCTGATATAAAGTAACACAGACGACACAAGTAACAAAACAACCTGTAGCAGCATTATTTTAAGATACTGTTAATTTTCTTGCTAATGAAATAATCAATTCTGTGTGAGCTTTGTACAGGTATAGGTACCAGCATCTTCCCTGTACAACTGAGACAGTGAAAATAAAAGACATATATACAATAGAATCTTTAAAACTTTTGCTTACACCAACAAAGTAAAAAGGAGCATGGTGTCAATTGCTTCAGTTATTCAGGAAAGCTGTTATTTTGGTCAATTTATACACAATTTCCTTTTAAAAAACATGCATGTTTGCCTAAATGGGCAACAGCTGTATTCTTCCCACCTGTGGTCCATTGAAAATTTCATAGACTTATTATACCAGTGTAATTTCCCCAGACAATGCATATTCCTATATTTTACTGAAATTCTCCAGAAGTAAAATGGAGAGCGAATGAGGGAAGGAAGAATTAATGTGTTTTCAGGAGACCTGAATTAAATTATTCTGCTCATCATTTCCTTCCTCATTTACAAAAGCAAAGTGAAATAGAAAATTGAAGCAATTATCTGAATAATCCAGGCTCTCTGTCTCAGGCTTCATGCCTCTGTAAAACTTGATGACTAAAAGTTCTTTGTTTAGAATCCTTTGGGCCTCTCCAATTTCTCTAAGCTTCTGTCAGAAAAACAGGTTTGGCTTTTCTAAATGCAAAGCATCTAATTGAGAACTACAGTTTTTCGTTTGACATTCTAGATGAGATGGGCTAAAAAAGTTTCAACATCTCACATGAGTCTGGAGCATCACTCAGGAATAAACTTTATGAGGCTTCTGTCCAGTTTGAAGGGCTCCTGCGTTTTATGAGTGTCCGGAGTTGTGCCTGTGCTGGAGTTCAGCAACTCAGATCATTGAACAGTCAGCACTGACTCGCGTCCTTAGTAAGATCACCCTAAATTCTACTGTCTTTGGCATTTATAAAAAGCTTTGTCCTGCCACCCAATCCTTACCTTTCCAGCTCTATATGTGATTCTAACTCCCCTCCTGCTAACTGCCCAGGAGCTGTGTTTTCTATACCTTTTAAAGATATTTTTTCTTCTGTACTTTTAGAAGTAATTGAAATTAGTGCATATCTTTTCCTTTTGCATCTTCATGCTTTCACGTGTCCTGTTTCCCCATCATTATGTGCCCTGTGAACGATTCCCGATCTTTTATGATTTCAGGAGTCATCTTTCCAAGATGTTTTCCTGACACTGCCTTCTCTCTTGCCCACTCTGGACAAATGTGACACATTTCTTCCTCTCCACTCTCCTAGTATTCAATAATTCCTATTCAGTGACATTGTTAGTAAATGTGGTTACATTCCTGTCCCTCCACTTTAGACTAGACTCTGAATTCCTTTAGGGAAATGGTTCTCCCCATTCATCTCTGCATGCCAAAATCCAGCAATTGTGCCATCAGAGATTTTTTTTTTTAAGGTAATGACTGAGGTAGACAGGATAAATCTTAATATCCTCTCTTTCGCACTAAGATTAGGGTATTTAAAGGATGTACTCGTTAGGGTATAAAGTTGACAAAGAGAGGCCTGGGAGCTTGAATTCTAGTAACCTGATTCTAAGGAGAATGATTTTCCCATGTGGGGTGTCTTCCCATTGGAGGAAGTCATGGTTTTACCATTTCCATCTTTCTGAAATTAAAAGAGCCACACGTTTTCACTGATCTCTGATAACTGGATATTACAAATGGGAGAGAGCATGTGTCAAGGTTAAGAGCATTGACTCTGGAGCTAAAATGTCTGTGCCAAACCTCAGCTTTTATCTGCTGCCAGTTGCCTCACTTTTCTATATCTTGCATGTAAAATGAAGATAATAGTACTCATTTCCTATGGTGTCAAAAAAATTAAAGAAGTTAATGTATGTAAATTATTAGAATAGCACCCAGCACATTAACTACTCTACACATTTGCTTTACTATGTGCTTGTTTTTACTAAAAATGGAGCGATAAAGAATTCCTTGGTAAATGTTAAGTTTGGCAGATGAACTATTTCAAATCAAGGAGTGAAATAATAAAAGTATACTTAGTGGTGAAAAGGTTGAGAATCATTGGATGTGCTGTTTGTCCTTCCGGCTGAACTTTAAAGATCATCAGGTAAAATCAAATACTTCACACAGGATCCAAACAGAAAATGCTTCCTTCCCAGGGAGGATCCTGATGGAGAGGTACAAGCAAATTTTCTAGTTGCTGGGAGCAATTTGGCAAAGAAATAATATAAGCAGACATCATTTTGAGTAACTAACTACTCCCTGTACAATAGTCTCTGAAAAGCTATTAAACATACCTCCAGATCAAAATTTAAAACAGAACTCAGAGATAAGATTCACAGCCTTTTGGTTTGGAAGGGGCCTCCTGTGGTTGCACAGGGACTATTTAGAGAACTCTTACTTTGCAGCGCTATGTTTTATTTAAATGATATTATGCTAAAGATTGCCTTGATATGCAACAGAAATAAAGAATAAGAGTGATACAATAAAATTCAAATAAAATGCAATGATATGCTAGTTTTGGGACTCACCAGCACATCTTAGACTCACCGCCGGTAAAATAACATGTCCAGATTAGGTAATTAAGTCAGAGTTCTCATTTGAGAACGTGGAAACACGTTAAGGGAGTGCTAGTGTTGAATGACACTAAATGGTGCGTTTCTCAGTCCTGTTGTGCACTTGTGGCATCCCTGAGTGAAAAAATAATAATAAAGAAAATATCCCTGAGATCAAGAAGGACATGAAAAATGCGGATTGCTGACGGTTAGAAGGCACCATGGAAGAGAAACGGCATCTGACTAAAGTCAGAAAATCTGGTTCTTGTCTTGGTTCTGTTTGTTCCCAGCAGCACAATTTAAAAAAGTTCCATAATCTATGAATTCTAGTCTGTAAATTCGGGGTTCTAACACCTGTCTATTTTGCAGGCTGGTGGTTAGCATCAAATGACACAGTGGATGTGACAGAACTTTAAAATTTTTAAAGTGTCAAAAAAATTCAAGTTGTTCCCAAAGAAAAATGTAAAGCAAACTTCAAAACTACATATTTCCCTATATACTGAGCCTACATTTCTATTCAAGGAAGATTGAAAATGAGCTGCCTATTTGCATAAAAGGGATAAAGTAAGAAAAAGTAATGGAGCTAGGAACAAAATGGTTAGTATTTAACAAGTGAGCAAAAACAATTGTGTTTTGTTTTTCTCTGGAATGTATCCTGGGAGGCTATGTAATTGAAAATTTCTGACTCTCGAATGAGTACAGACCATAATTTTTGAAGAGGTCTCACTTAACATGAGTTCTTGAGGATTGCACTCTTCAGACCTTAAGGGAAAATTGAATGGAGGGCTCAGGGTTCCATTAGGAAGCAATTTTCCTCGGGCTGCGTAACTGAGGATAATACCAGCTGTGATGGGAGAAACCTTGCCAGCCCCGCTGGTGGCACTGTGGGAAAAACCAGAGCTGCAGAGTTTGTTTCTCAGAAACTGTGCCCCTGACTCAGTTGGAAATGGGGCCAGTAAACCCATGATCTGTGTTAGACATTAGTTATTTTTTTATTCCGAAGCAGAAGCTTATATCCCTGACTCTTGAGGTCTGACAGACTGCGTGTTTGGGGGGAAGGGGCATGGGATAAGAGATGAACATTAGGCCCTAACTGTAAATTACAGATTTTTCTATTTCAGGATTTGTCAATGCAGAATGTATAAATAATTAACCACGTAGGTTTACTCCATTTTCATAAACCTGGAAACTTTTGGGAAAGATAGTGGGATAAGAGCACATTTGTAAATCTTTGTACACTAACTGAATAAAATGACCTAAAAAGAACAAGCGAAAGGGAAGAAAAGACCTACAACACCGAAACTAGAGATATTACATGTTAAAATCATTTAAAGATGATTTGTCAGATATAACACAGTTTACAACACTTTTAAAGATGAGTCTGGGAAGCAGACCGCAACTTACCTTTTTTTGGTGGATGCTGTTGGTTCCTTGCCCTTTACTAAGTGGGTATAATTTCCCCTGGGTCCCCTATTGCTTTGAGTGTTGGCTGCTAAAGACTCACAGTTTCCATTTTCATCGAAAGCTCCCAGACCTCTCCAGGATAGCTAGTGACCAATGTCTAATTGACACAGGGGACAAAAGGCTAATGTTCTTGCCTAAAGACAGAATCAATTCTGAGCTACAGTTTTTGCCCAGATATTCCTAAGGGACCAGGATTAAAGTTAGTCCCCAGCTGAAAGAACATATCTTGTTTAGCTCTCTTCCTTTCTCCTCTTCTGCTTTATTTACTCTCTTCCTGAGAACACTCCCTCAATAAAATACTTTCATAAGAATCCCCTTCTAGGTTCCTGCTTCTAGGGAACCAGATGTTTTCAAAGATAACCTTATAAATATGACCCAGCAATCCCTCTTCTGGTTGTCTATCCCCCCCAAATTGAAAACATTTATCTGTAAAGATTTATGCAGCATATATCTCCACAGCATTCATTCACAGTGTTCATTACAGCATTATCCATGGTGGCCAAGACACGGAAACAACCAAAGTGTGCTTCAGTAGATGACTGGATAAAGAAGATATGATACATATATACAATGGAGTATTACTCAGCTGTAAGAAAAGAGCAAATACTGCCATTTGCAACAACATGGATGGATCTTGACACAATCATGCTAAGTGAAATAAGTCAGGCAGAAAAAATTGAGAACCATATGATTTCACTCATGTGGAATATAAAACAGAAAGTAATAAATGAACAAGAAAACAAACAAAAACTCATAGACGCAGACAACAGTTTAGTAGTTACTGGAGGAAAAGGGAGTGGAGGAGGAGGTAGATAAGGGTTAAGGAGGTCAAGCATATGGTGACAGAAGGAGATCTGACTTTGGGCAGTAAACACACAGTACAATATACAGATGATGTATTAGTGAATTGTACACTTGAAACCTATATAATTTTCTTAACCATGTCACTCCAATAAATTAAAGAAAAAAATTAAAGTTTATACCAAAGTGAAAAAAGGAGGACATTGTTGTGAAATGCAGGTGAAGAAAATTCTGGAAAATTCTACCAATATTTCCTAAATGAGTGGGTCTAGGCATTGGAGAAAAGGATAGACTACAGGAAGATTGAAAAAAATCCATTTTGGAGCTCTTTCTCCTGACATAGGCCTATTATATTCCAAGAAAACAGTGACTCAGTCAAAACTATTTGATTTTTCTCTGAGATGGTTTTCCAGTAGCAATGTTCTGATTTGAGAAGGACTCCTACTGCAGCATTTATCTATCACTGCAAAACAAATTACCACAAATGTAGGAACTTAAAACAACCCATGTTCTGTAGGCCAGAAATCTGAGCATGGCTCAGCTGGGTCTTCTGCTTCAGGGTCTCTCACTGACATCAATCAAGATTTTGTCTGGGCCTGGGGTCTCATCTGAGGCTCAACTGGGAAAGGATCCATTTCTGAGCTCGTGTGGTTGTTGGCAGTGTTCGTTTCCTTGTGGGCCTCAGCTCCTTTGCTGACTTTTGGCTGGAAGCCACTCTCAGTTCCTTGCCCCATGTGTTCTCCAGATGGCGATGTACTTCACCAGAGACAGTGAAGGAGAGCATCAATAGAGAGGGTCTGCTAGCAAGAGAAAAGTTGCAACCTAATCTAACATAATCGCATGTGTAACATGCCTTCACTTTTGCTGTAGTCTATTAGATGCAAGTCACAAATTCTGTCCACAGTCAAGAGGAGGGGTTACATTGGGGCAAAAACACCAGGAGGTGGGGCCCTGTTAGAGTCTTTCTGCTGTCACATCCACTAATTTCGATCAAATATGTCTGGAAATGAGGATGTCATTGGAAGGATAGAGGAATATCTATGTAGAGCCACTTAACAGTTTTAGATAATTAGTAATAAAATTATTCATTAAGGAGAAAACATGTAGTTTTACCACACAGAAAGAAATCTGACAGGGCTTTATTTTTCTTGATACAAGTTCTTTCTTGTATGGCCAGCTGAATTAGGAGTAGGAGAGAACTAAACACCCCTCTTCCTGTCGCCCTCATAAAGGGAAATGATTTTCCCCAAACCTGGTTGAGTTGGTCTCTATGCAGTGGATTTCAATAAATATAGAGAAAATGCTTTCAAGGAAAATATACTGTGGCTGCAACTTCCTATAGTGTTAACTTTCTTCCCACATCCTTGAAACCACTGAATGGACGAGGTAACAACATCAACCTACATCATTTACCATACAGCTTACTTTCTAGGAGCATATTTTTCAAAATGTTGGGGAAAAAAATCAAGAAAGTTGAGAATCAAAAGAAACCCTCCTGCTCTCAATTCATTCATCATATTAAACTGGCCACACTTACACCCTGGTAACCAAAGAGGTGAACACATTTTACAATAGTCTAAAAAATTCAGTTGAAGAGCATAGATTTGAAGAAGACTTACCTAGGGAAACAAAATCAAATTTTAGGTACTATTTATTTTGGACTAGTATTAAGGCTAAAATGATGTCTGAAATGAACATGAATGTTATATTAAATAATGAGCCACAGAGATTTTTGTTAAGGAACTAAATAAATTAGTTAAATTTAAGTAATAATGCTATTAAAGCATTCCAAGTAGTAAAGAGCAAAATCATAACTAAAAAACTGGAACATTAAAATAGAGTTGACAAAATTACCTGTAACACCAAAGAAAAGTGATAAGATTTTTATAAAAGTTATAAAAAGATTAGAAAAATAGATAATGATGATTTAACATAACCATAATAATTTGTGTTCCTAGAGAAGGGAATAGAATAGAGCAGAAAAAAATGAAAGGAACTAGAACAGAGCAGAAATATAAATATAGAAGAAATTTCCTAAGTTGAAAGTAAATCTTTATCAACAGGGCTCTCCATGTAACAGGCAAAATTAATGAAAAGCAACCAACATTGAGACTTCTGCTGATGAGGTTACTGTAGTCCAAAGATTAAAAAGAACTGTATAAGCATATAAAGGAGCAGAAACACATTACCTAAAAGGAGAAACAAATTTATGGTAGTTTTCAGTCATGAAAGATGTTTAAAAAGAGTGAAACAATGTTTTGAAGGAAAATAAAAATTTCTACTTCAGGAAGTTTTTCTTCAATATAAAAGCAATAATATTTTATTACTCCTTTCAAAGGTGAAAAAAAGCAAATAGAAAAGCTTTTGTAGACATTTAATTAATCAAGACATTAATGAATTCATATGTGGGGGAGTTGATATACAAAAGAACTAACCAGTTGATAGCTTTGAATCAATTTCAGTCAAAAATTACATCTAAAATGTGTGGCCTTACAGATGTGTATAAAGATGTGTGCACAAGTAGGTTCACGTGCTACTACTTTAAATGAAACAACCTATTTAGCACAGAGATATTGCCTACTTTGTCATTATTTACTTAAATTTAACTGTATATTTCGTAAGAGCAACTTTACATCATTGTATTCTCTTGTTTTTTGTTGTTGTTGTTGTTGTTTTTTACTTTGAAGTCTTTACTCTGACTCATTGGCAGTTTGGTTATAATCCATTCTCCATTATTTTCTTCAGATATGGAACTGCATATATAATTATTTATTTTCTGCATTCTTGCATTTACACAGGTGAATGATATCTTACCTAGGTATTCAATTCTTATATCACAGTCTTTTCTGTTAAAAGTCCACCAAATTCTACCTTCTAGTTTTTCATGAGAGAAATCCAATGCTTTTTTCTTTTGTTAGAAATTTCTCCTTTCTGCTGGAAGAGGGTAGAGCTTTGTCTTTGGAGATAGGAGTTTTTCACCAGAATATATATGCTGGGGTGCTTGGTTTTTCCTAGTCGGTGCTGGAATTCAGTGATCCCTTTCTATCTGAAGCCTCAAAATTTTCTTAAACTCAGGGAAATCAAAGTTTTGTCTATGAGTTGCTTACTTTTTCTTCCATCTATATTTTAGCTCTTCTGGATTTGTCATCCGTATTAGTTTCTAAGGATTGCTGTAACAAATTACCACAAACTTTGTGGCTTAAAACAAAAGAAATTTATTATCTAACAGTTCTGGAGGCTAGAAGTCCAAAATCAAGGTATCAGTAAGACCATGCTCACACTTCAGTCTCTAGAGAGGAATCCTTCTTTGCCTCTTCTAGCTTCTGAGTTGCCAGCAATCCTTGGCGTTTTTGGCTTGTGGCAGCATAACTGCAGTTTGCCTCCTTCACATGGCCTTCTCCCTGTGTCTCCTGTGTGTCTTCAAATCTCTCACCCCCCACCATCACTGGATTTATGGCAGAGGACCAATATCTCACCAGGTCACCAGGGATTATATTTTATGTCCCTGGGCTTTTTGGTGCCATCCTCAGTTCATCTCTGTCCTGAGGGGAAGAGGCTGCAGGTTGTTCTCTCCATATAGACCCAAGCAGAGCCCAAGACCTTACTTTTAATCCCCAGATCATCTCTGGCAACTTCCTCAATCAAGAGGCTGATAGTTGGGTTGGAACTAGGATGGTCGGGCAATAGAGGTAAGTTTAAATGGTTCTCTTCTCCATATCCAAATTTTAATTTTCAAGAGTTCTTTCTTTCTTATTCCTTGATTTGTTTTTGCTTTTGTAATACAGTGCTTTATTTAGACAAGTAATGTCTTCTTAAATGTCATTGAAGACTCTAACCTGAAGGTCTTTTTCTTTGTCATTTCTTATTTCTCTTACTTTCTCAAAAGGCTAGTTTTTGTTTGTTTTTAAATTTTGGTATTTCTATTGCATACTTCAGCCTTTCCTCAAATATCTCGTTTGCTCATATTTAGAGTTGGTTGATAGCAAGTCTGATTGGATAACCTAGGCTGGTCATTAAGGTTTATAGACTGCCAGGCTTTCTTTGGAGTCAGGGGCAGGAACAGCTATCAGGTTAGAAGAACACATCTTTATAGCAGAATGAGGGATGTTTATCCTATGGCACCAACACCCAGTGTTAGCTACCTTAGTTCTTTCTAGATGGTTGTTTGTTTGAGGTTGAGCATAAGCTTCAGGCCACTAGAGGTAGGCATAGGAGGACAAATTGTTTCATAAATTTCTATACATAGACTTCATCTACTCTCCACTTTTAGCCCTTTTTACTATTTCTTTCTTTAGTCATACTTGCCCTTTACTAGTTGTACTTGCTGGGTGGGTTGACTTCTTCTTTTACTGATGCTCATACCACAGGAGTTCCAGACTGTGGCTTCCTTTGATATGCTTCATCTACCAAGATTCTTCCATTTACCCCCCATTGTTTGTTTATTGCTGGTTACTCTCTTTTTCTATTTGTTGGAGGCTTATACTGTTGACACATTCTCTTTTATTGTGAAAGAATCAAAAGAAGGAGAGGAAAATCTGCCCTCTTGCATCAGAAACAGTAGAGCATCATTTTAATGGATGCTCAATATTCTATTCTGTTGATGCACCATATTTTATTTATTGAATAAATGTTCTGTAGTTGGAATACAATTTTCTGCAAGTATGTATTACTATAAACAATTGTACAATGAATACCCTTAGAATAAAATCTTGGAGCAAACACTTCAGATAAAATCCTACAAATATAATTGTAGGTTAATTTACATACATTTAAAATGTGTGAAGTGATGCCTATATGCTCTCAATATAGACTGCTTCAATTTATAGTGCTCATTATCCACTGCTGTCTCCAACACTCAGTAAAATAATTATTTCCTTAATCTTTCTTAGTTGTATAAGTTAAATATTTCATCTCATTTTAATATTATCTCTTTGAAAAGACTAACCATCCTATGAAAATAGCATTCCTCTATATGAATCAGTTACTCCCGGTAATTTTACCTTATGTCATTTTCATAGCGCTTGACTAATTTGTATTTATTAGTCCCTCCCACTCTTTTTTAAGCTCCATGAGATCAGGGGCATTGTCTTTGCTGCTCTACTTCCTGAATTTAGGGAACTTTCCCTGTATCTTCACATGGTCCTCCTTCTGTATATATGCATGTCTGTGTCCTAATCTCCTAAAGACACAAGTCATATCTAATGACTTCATTTTAATTTCATTACTTCTCTTAAGACTCTATGTCCTAAATTACTGTGCATTATAGATGCACAGTAAGTATTTTCTTAATTAAAAATATAGGGGAAAGCACATTCTGGAAAGCATTTTTAAATAGATAGTTTATTACCAATGACTCAATTTTTAAGTATTTAAGTTTTGCTCTGTTTCATAGCCAAAATTACTCTACAATCTAGACCTTACATATGAATATCGTTGTAAATACAACCAAGTACCAGAGGACTTATAAAACAAGGAATCTTTCTTTATATCTATGAAAGCATAGGGGACATTCTGGTAATTTTTGAGTGTACCCAGAATTTATCCTGATAACACTGATTTCATTGCAAGAATATTCACACTTAACTACCTTTATTTTAAGCTCCTTAACCTCATACTGATCCTAGGGCTTCTTTTCCTGTGATTTTAACAGTAGGAAATGGAACTACCAATTCCATAAAGATGTTGGAGAACCAGCCTTGTAGACAGCTGGAAGAAACAGGTGTACAGAAATCCAAGGACTATTAACATATCTAATTGAATAAGTGTTGGTAGTTACAAAAGTAATTAAGAATAAAAGAAAACTGTATGAAGCTTCCAACAAAAACATTGCTGGTAATCACTGCCAACTTAAAACTCATTTTGTGACGTTTTCTTTAAAAATAGGAGTGTTTTATGTTGAATATTACCTTTTGTCTTATAATTTACATAGGTATCTTTAATGAACAGTTCATTTATTGTTCCACTGTGTCTTTTCTGTGTACGTTGCAGGCGTTTCTGAAATGGCAGTATCAGCAATTTAGAGTCGGCAGGCTTCCTCTTGAATATTTAAAGATTTCAGAAGGATATTTAACAATTTTCTTTTAGTTTTCTTTTTAAAATGACCATGTTTTCTCCTAAACTGATAACATACTTCTTTTAGAATAAGAAAATGAACATTTTTCACCATGGCTTCTTCATTGTTAGCACTTACAGATTTAATTCTATAAATGGTTCCATATAATATGTTATAACTATTTTTATAATTATAACAGAAACACGTGATTGTTGTAAAAAAAAAAAAAGGAAATCATTTACATAGGAAATAAATCACTCATGATACAGTTATATATATTGTGGGATAATCTCTTAACAAATGTATTAGTTTGATAAGGCTGTCATAACAGTACCATGGTGGCTTAAACAAGAAAAATTTATTTATCTCAGTTCTGGAGGCTAGAAGTCTGAGATCAAGGTGTTGGTTGCCAGGGTTGTTTCTTTTGAGGTCTCTTCTCTTTAGCTTATAGATGGCCATCATTTCCCTGTTTCCACATGATCTACTCTGTGTATATACGCTTATTGGTGTCCCTGTCTTTTCTTATAATGATGCCAGTCATATAGAATAGGCCCCACCCTAATGACCTCATTTTAATTTACTTATTTCTCTAGAGACCCTATCCCCAAATACAGTCGCTTTCTGATGTACTGGGAGTTAGGACTTTAACATGAGTTTTGGGAGTGTACAATTCAGCCCGTATCAGGCTTTTAAAAAATGTGTGAAGGCAATGTATGTATGAAATGGCTTTATTGAGTGTGACTGAAATACAATAGACTGTACATGAGTAATATGTATAATGTTATAAGTTTTGACATGTGTATGTGCCTGTGAAACTTACCACAATAAAGATAATACATTTATCAGCCCCAGAGCAAATAATGTCCAGCCAGTGGCAGTCCTTTCGTGGTTGCCAAACTGTAGGGGAAGAAAAGTTTCTCTTCTTCCATTCTAGGTTCTGCAGCTGTTCTAATAATTAAACTTACATAAGGCAGATTAATGGGAGGAAAAAACATTTTATGTATATAGTAGCCCCATGAAGATATGACACTCTAAGGCAGCCAGATAATTAAAGCTTACATACTTTCCTGAGCTAAGGAAAGGGATAAGGGTCTGGAGCTTCAAAGGGGAGGAAAGCAATGCACAGAAAGATGAGAAGAGGAAATGTTTGCCCAGTTATGCAGATAAATCTCTCAGATGAAAAGTTATTTCTGGTAATAGCTCTCTTCCTGCTACAGGCCTCCTTTCTAAATTCTTTTAGGCAGTTAAGGGTGGAGGGAAGAAACTTTTCCTGAGTCTGCTTGGTTCTTGAGGTCTGTGATTGCCTTCAGCTCCACGTGACAAAATGGCATACTTTGGGGTGGCACATTCTTCTACCTTAATGCTTTACACAAGTTAAAAAATGCCTTTGTGCTTGATTCTTCATATTTTTAGATTTTTTTACTGTTCGCATTTTCAAACTTCACAATGATGGACCTAGATGAGTACTTCATTTTCTGTGCTAGAGCCTTTATATTTGCTCTTTCATTTTTCATTTCTTTCCATTCCTGGTGAGGTTTTCTTAATCTTAGTTCCCAACTTGACTACTGAAAATTTTATTTTGTTCATCTAATTTTTTAATTCTCCAAAAGTTCTTTTTGGTTTCTTTTATTGTTATTATTATTATTTTTCACATTGCATTAATAACTTGCATTATTATCATATTATATGGGCTATTTCTCAAAATACTAATTACAATATTTTAAACATTTTTCTTCCTTGATTTATCTCTATTTACTCTTGGGTAATCTCCTCCCCTTTTGTTTATTTTGGTCTTTCTTTTTCATGCCATACAAATTTTTCCTTGAAAGTCTTTTGATTTTCAGCTAATTACTTCTGATAATAAATTTCTCCTTAAACACTTTAATTTCTTTCAAAAGAAAAAATTCTGCTTCTATCCGTTGTTCTTGACTAGGGGGAAATGCCTGCCTACAGGTTGTTATCTATGATTATCTATGTTATTCTGGTGATCAGGGATTAAACATGGTGAAAATGAGAGTTTTGTATATGGAGTGCCAGTTAAATCTTTCTGGTACTACTTCTAATTCCTGCTCTACAACATATTGAGAATTTCAAGATAATCTCTCTAGGGATTGTTGGTTGAATAAATGCCTTCTTTCCTGCACTCTCTTTACAGTTTTTGATGCTGCAGTATTCTTCCCTTTGCATTATTAGTCAATGTTCCGATATCCATCTTCCAGAAATTTGTTCAAATCTACCTTCTGCTAACAATCCCTTTCTTGCTTTTTCTTTTTTGTTGTTGTTGTGGGTTTATATCTCTTTAAAAATTCCTGTTTTAGTCTTCTACTATTGTTTTGTGGTCTTGCTTGATCTCAGTGTACCAACTTGAAGTCTATAAAGAGGAACAATACTGTTCAACTTAAAAATATTCTGAATATTGAATGATATAACATACGTCATTTCTTATTCACATAATAAATACAAGTTCCACTTTCTCATCATGTCAAAATGCCTTCTAACAGATGTTCTGCTAGCTAACATTTCAGTAGAGATAACAAAATTTCAGCCTATCTTAGATTTCATCTTGAACTTCCTTGTCACAGAAAGAAGACACACTTCTCAGTCATTCAGAATAGGATTTCATATGTTATGGATGTTTTGGAAAACTGATCCTGGTCCTACTTTTCTTCCTAATACAGCTTGCCTTCTAGTCAATATTCTGCTTTCTTGCCTTTTTTAAAGGTGGGCAATATTGCTCCTCTTTAGAGACTTCATATGGTAAACTGAGATCAAGCTAAGACCATAAAAGTTGTCAGTCCAAGTTGGGCAGGCATGTTCTTTTAACCTATGTCTAAAGAAGATAGAAAGAAGAACTAAAGCCATTCCACGGTAGACATGTAACATGAGCTAGAAAGAACTTCCTGAGATTCCTCTTCTTTCTCCTTCACAGTAGTATTACAGCAGCAGCCTAAGCTAATTAATATGAATGGTGATCATTTTACACGAATAAAAACAATTAAATACCACCACACCCATAAACTAAAAATATAAAAATTCTTTTGAGCAATGGGAGGCTTTTTCACTTAAAAATGTCTTTTCCATTTTTTTATAAGAGCTGATGAAATTGACCTGAAGTGTATCTCCTAGCAAAGGATATTTAATGGATGGGACAATCTCTGGGGTATCTAGAACATAGATTGGAAGAGATAAAACACTATTTCATTAGGTCAGGAAGAAGAGAACATTGAGAGAATGAAGCAGCAGCTAGGAAGTGGAGGACCTGAGTTTTATTACTGTTTAATACTTTTCACATATTTCAGTGTGAGAGTGACCAACTGCGATTAACACCTAAGATAGGATTTACCTGAAGTTACAGTTATATTTCTAATGTTTAAGATATTAACTGTTATAAAACACAATGAACTGTTATAAAACACAAAGAACTTCCACCTTTTCAAAAAATAAAAATAAAAACGTTTAATTTTCACTCATATTAAGAAGGCTGTCCTCACATTAGTGTAGTGAGCTTGGATTCTGCATGGAGTAGGGTAAGTTGACCCACAAGTGTAAGTACTTTGGATAGGCACTTAGTTGATGGGTTGACATTCCATATTGCATAGCAGATATATATACATTACTACTCAGAGTTAGCCATACTGAGAGGTTTGACGACACAATCCACAAGTCTGCCCTCACTCTGACACCAACTGCAAGTTTAGAGGGTTCCCCAAAACCACTCTTAGGTTAGACATCTTTCTAGAACAACTCACAGAACTTACTGAATGATACACATAAAATGCAGCCAAAGAAAAATGATAACTGTGTGAGGTGATGGATGTGTTAAGTAACCTTATTGTGATAATAATTTTGCAGTATATACATGTATCAAATCATCATGTTGTACCCTTTAAATATACACAATGTGATATGTCAGTTATAACTCAATAAAGCTGGGAGTGAGGGGAAATCAGCTAAAGGAAGAGGCACACAGGGCAGAGTCTGGGAGAGCTCCAAATGAAGTTTCCATTGTTCCCTCCCATAGAGTTAGGAAGTATTACCATCTCTGCCTCATTGTGTGACAGTTTGCATAAAGTATTGCAAACCAGGGAAATTCACTTGAGTATTAGTCCATAGTTTTTATTTGGGCATCATCATGTAAGCATAATTGATAGACTGCTTACATGGTTGAGCTCAGTCTCCAGGTCAACTGATACTGAATGGTCCCAAGCCCCCACCTTAAATCACATGGTTGGTCTTTCTGGCATAGTTAGACCCCACTTTAAGACTATTAGATATAGCTGGTCATACCCTAAAATCCAGTGTGGCCAGCCCCTATCTAGACAAAAACACTCCTTTCAAGTGTGACATAAATTACCTTCCAGAAGTCAAGGGAAAACATCATATCTCTTTTTGGGCAAAACCAAATTCTTTACTACATACTTGCTCATACGAAAATACACTATTCTATTTCAGGGAGACTGAAAATAATTTGTGGTACTCCCTAAATGCCTGAGAGAGGACAAGGAGAAAGGAGTGTTAAAAATGAGCTTGCTTTAGCTCATTCTGTACCCAATGGCTGGCATGAAGCAGGAAGATATCTTGGGATCCTTTGACTCAGTGTTCATTGCATGTACCACTTCCTAACCATACCTGAACTAGGTGTCTAACTTCTGCCCTCATTTTTCCCATTTTAGTTCAAATTTGGATCTGTAATCTGTCACCCAATATATCTGCTATCTTTCCAAGCTCTTTCTTTGTTCTACTCACATTTATGAGTGTGCTTTCTCATTTGTTTATAGATAAAACATTGGAGCAAACAGATCAAGGACATACTTGTGGTATTGCATTGAAATTTATTTAGATGCAAACTTTGGAGACATTTTCCATCCTCTTCGTAATAATAACAGAACAGGAGCAAGAATAGGGAAAGTGTTTGTATTCGAGGGACTGTTTCAGGTCTGCCCCAGTCTATTACCTAAGATTTATAACCATGGGTATGTGACCTTGAAATTTTTCATAATGTTGTTCTTTATGAAAAGACCCCGGGACTACACTCTTGTGTTCCTTTCAGATTTTAGTGGCAGTCAAAGGCATAAACAAGATCCCTGTATGTTATAACTCTATCCTGGTCTCATTTATTTTTTGTGTTAGTGGAATCATAAAAAAAAATAGCTTTAAATAGATTTATTAAACCCACTTGGTTCTCTAAAAATTGCGTTAACTTGCATTATTTAAAAATCCTCCAGCTAGTCACCAGAGGTCACTAAAGTTGAAAGATAAGCAATGCATTTGATTTTGCCTAATTTGTTATCACAATAATAAAGAATGTTGACAAAAGGAAATTCACAATACACTCAAAACAAATCCCTTCAGATTTTTTCAACTCTTTGCATATTCATCGAATGCCTTTGTCCTAGAAAATAATAACCTCTATCCCAAGACTATATTAATATATCTATTAGGCCAGGTAGTATTTAGCTCAAGGTATTTTGCCTACATGTTTACATTTGAGGATATTCAGAAGGCCTCCACCACATAGAAGCTACAGGGCTATCGCAGCAATGTGAATAAAAACAGCTTAACCATATTGTTATATACCCATTACACTAATAAAAGTTAATGATCATGATAAAATCTAGTGGCGATAGGATATTAGGCAGTACATTCACAGCAGGTGGCACTGTTAGAGAATTTAGTGTTCCTACAAAACAATGAAATATTATCCTAAAAGAATTAAGTTATTACAATGTTATTGACTATATTCCTTATGCTATACTTTACATCTCCATGACTATTTTGTAACTACCAACTTGTACTTAATCCCTTCCCTTTCTTCACCCACCCAACCCCCACCTATTTGGTAACTATCAAAATGTTCTCTGTATCTATGAGTTTGTTTCTGTTTTGTTTGTTTTGTTCTTTAGATTCTCCTTGTAAGTGAACTCACATGGCATTTGTCTTTCTCTGTCTGACTTACTCCACTCAGCATAATACCCTCTAGGTCCATCCATGTTGTTGCAGATGGCAAGCTTTCATTCTTTTTTGTGGATGAGTAATTCCATTGTACCACCTCTTCTTTATCCATTGATCCATTAATAGATACCCAGGTAGCCTCCATATTTTGGCTATCGTAAGTAATGCTGCAATGAACATGTGGATTCACACAACCCTTCAAAGTAGTATTCTGGGCTTCTTTAGATAAACACCCAGAAGTGGGATTACTGGGTCCTTCTTTGTCTCTTGTTATAGCCTTCGTTTTAAAGTCTATTTTGTCTGGCATTAATATTGCTACCCCAGTCTTTTTGTTTGTTTCTATTTTTGTGAAATATAATTTTCTATCCCTTTATTTTTAGTCTGTGTGTGTCTTTCTATCTGAAGTGAGTCTCCTGTGGGCAGCATATCACATCAGATGGGTCCTAGATTTATTGGGATTATCACTCTGTAAGTTATATAAATGTCTAATCACCTTGTACACCTGAAATTACTATAATATTGTATGCCAACTTTATTTGAAAAATAAAAAATTTTAAAGTGTCCATGTCCTTTGACTGAGAATTTACACAAAAGGAAAAAGAAATTAAATTTTAAGTCATTCACTGAATTGTGGGTTTTTTTTTATATATTGAAAAATTAGAAACAACCCAAATCTCACAGAGAATAAATTATAACACGTAAACATCATGGGATTCTGAGCTTTGGGAAAGTATCTGAGGGCAGCTTGCATTGCTTCCCAAATCAGAACCTACCTCCAAGGCAGCTTTCTGCTTCCTTCTCGGATGCACCTTCACTGTGGATGGTATATTTGTCTGAAATTCATGGCACAGAGGAAGTGGCAATGGGATGAGGATATAAATGGGTCCATTGGCAAATTTGCCCTTGTGGGTTTTATGGAAAACTGCACATAAGTGATAATTGTTTGATCTATACAGCTTTTCACTACACTTGAGTCCATAATTATTCATATATGAATGCATGTCCCTGCTATACTACATCAGAATGAAGAGAATATTTTCATTAAGCTTCATGGCATGGGGATGAGAGGGCAGTTGGTTCATCTGTAGAGCCCATGACTTGGACATCTTGGCTGTCCACTCTATGTGGCCTGTTTTCCCCACCCTAAACTAATTGAGTTAATAGAACTTAGCCTAGAAGTGTGAAGATGGTCTTTTTGTTTTTATCATCCAAGGGGTTGAATAACAAAGGAAGAGGTATTAAGGTATTAAGGTATTAAGGTATTAAACACTCATATTTAAGTGTTTCCAGAGCTGAGACCACAGAACTAGACTGTTTCATTTCAGATTCTCTGAGAGAAGCCATAACTATATGACACATGATGCTACAGGCCCTTCTCCATTCTCAATGTCTGTGGCTAATGGTGGTGGTATTGTTGATATGGTTTACCTGGTACTATCTGGCAGACAGATTGGTCTTCTATCAGTGCACTTCTGAATTGAAGGAAAAAGCCTATTTTTTTTTTTTTTTTTTTTGCTGTCTGACCCTTATTTCATATACTCATATATATTTGTGCAAGACAGAGAACTAAAAGGTATCCATGTCAGAATGAGTATCTCTGGGAGAGTCGCTAGGCACAAGGAAGATATTGAAATAAGCTGACCCTTTATGGTCTGATTCTTTGATCAAGCTTCTTCAATTGCTTTTGAATCACCTGCCACTGGAGGGCACTATTAGAACAGCTGTGGGAAAAGGCAGCTCTGAAATAAAACACTTTGTCCAATGGCCACTGGGCAAAGGTTAGAGCAGGTAAGGGGAGGCTGGGGTGGGGAGCAGAACTAGAAGCTAGGGTGCTTGTCATTGAAATCTTAGAACACATACTTTTCCCATGATTAATGAAGTTTGCAGTCCTTCACAATGCGTTGAACCCAACTAGAGGTGAAATCAACCTATCTTGGCCTCAGAGATGCTGTTGTGGGTGCATCACAGCATGAAACCCTCAATTGTTTGAGAATAACAGCTCCAATTTATCTCTTAAGTGATGCGGGAGGCTGGGGTGATGGGTGAACAGGATTCTGATCTAGGATGGGCTCCCAGGAGCTGGATTTCATCATGAGAGCAGGCTGGGAGGTCCATACAGAGGGGACTGCTGTGAGAGAAACAAATAGGGCAGCCCTCCGCAAGGTGAAAAAATAATTCCCATGGGTGGTTGAAATGCAAAAACTTGAATGAACATGGAGGGTCTACGATAATGGTCAGGCAGAAAAGGAATGAGTGGTAGGAGATTGAAGAGCATCCTTGAAGCTAGAGTCGGAGGAAGAGAGCTATTTTACTGCAGTGACTTCTAATTAAAACAAGCTTACATTTGGTGACAAGTCAAATGCAAAAATTTTTTTTGAGCTTAATAGGAAGAAAACGACATGTATTTTCAAGCTTTAAGCATTTTGTGTTTTGCTGAGGATAGAGCTTAAATTTAACTTTGGTGCAGATTATGCCTTTGTTTGGGGGAAATTAAAGCACTTTTTTTGTTATGCAAAAGTAAATGGAGACATACTCCAGATTTCAAGATTTTGTGAGGCACTATGTTTGAAGGAAGCGAACTACTCTGTGGTAATACTAAAGATGGTCTGTATGATAGACAGGCCTGCATAGCTGTGACTATATCTTTTAGGGAATTATGTCTATTTTAAATATGGATCTAGAATGAATTATGCCTAAAACCTGCTGCTTCATCATGTGGATAGAGATCCTGCAAGCCCGATCTTTGAATTACAGAAAAGAATGAGGTTTACTTTGGATAAGCTCAAACTGGACTTGCATGTTAATATCTCAGAAACTATGAATGCAGCCTTTACTGACTGATGTTGGATTGTTGGGTTCTCATGTAGCTCAAGATCACAGAGGTGACCCTCACCTATAAGGGTGAGAAGACCTTGGAGGTTAACTTTTCCTTTGAAGGTAATGCGTTTGTGTTATCAATCATCCCTGGAAGAGACTGATCCTGGGATAGGAATAAGGAGTGGGGATAAGGGTGGGATAGCATGAAGGTACTCCAGCCTCTCTGTATCCAGGACAGTCTGGGCCAGTGTGAGACTGTCTGAACCCAAGGATGGGTATGGTCCTATGAGCTTTAAGAAGAGATATGTCTAGTAATGGTAATAAGTTACTTCCTGGATTCTACTTTTTTTTCCCTCAAACTTTCAGTAAAGTCCTATTAAAATTGCAGGCTATTTTAGCAGTGCTGCTCATGCACGGGGCAAGGCAGTAGAGAGGAGAGTAGCAGACACTGAAGAGAGGTGGTAGTCCCATTCCTTAGGGACCTGCAGCAGGACAAGGGGTTGAGGCAGCGGGTGACAACAGGACATATCTGTGGAGCATTTAATTGTCCTCCGGGGATTCCTAGTCATATTTGGGCAACCTGCAGTTAAGCTGGCTGGGGGCTTTAAGTCATTACAATTCAACTTGTCAATGGCCTCACACTGGAGTTAAAAATAAAATTCAAATCTTAATCAAAGCCTGCAACTTATTATTACTGAGAATAACCACTACAAAGAAATATGATATATAATATGATAGAGGTGATAATTTACAATGGCCATCATATTGCAATATATAAAAGTAGCAAATTAACATGTTTTACATGACTTAAATTTACACAATCTTATATGTCAAATATATTCAATTAAAAAAAAAGCCTCCAAGGCCCACTCCATTTTCATCTCCGTTTACTCATTTATTATGTTTCAGCCACCTAGACTTATTTCCTTTCTTTGATCAAGGCCAGTCTCTCTCTAGACATCATGGGGTCTTGGCCATACTGTCGTCTCTGTACAGGAAGCTCTTTCACTAGCTCAGTCTCAGATCTTGTACTTCAGATCTCGGCATAATTGGCAACTTCTTAAAGTAGTCCTCCCAGACAAGTGTTTAAGTATATTTTCTCTTCTCCTTCCCTGCTTTTCTCCCTCACAGTACTTTGTTCATTTAATTCACAGCATTTCACAGTTATAAATATATATTTGTTCGTTATCTATATCTCCCCACAGACAACAAAATCCATGAAGGCAGGGGCTGTGATTATTTAAATAAGCACTGCGTAATGAGGCCCTAGGCAGTTCTTTGATCATACAGGCCCTTGATACAAAGTTTTACTAAATGAATAGTGTGCTTATTTATGAAAATGTGACTTCATTTTAGTTGTCAGACTGGCATGAACAAAGGGACAATTAGGTTACATAATGCTTATTTTCAGAAGCTTTTATAAACCTTATATTCCCACACATTTCCTTTGTTTGCAATGATGCTATGCTTTTAAGAGAGACCTGTCTATCCATTTGCCATATGCTTAATAGCATATAAAGGTTAAGTCCCTTACTTTTTCAGCACTTTAAAGGCAATTGCATGGGATTCTGCGTTTACTTTCTTTCTGTTATGCTATGGCTCTCCTTTTTGTTTCTTCCTGCTTTCGGTCTTGCGCTTCATCAACCAATTTTTCATCCATCTGTGATCCCTCTGGTGTTTGTTTCTGGTTTTCTCAGCTTCAACTTCCAGTACTCTCTAAGGATTTCGGTTTGTATTCAACTTCTAACTGTTTCTGTTTCTGGCCTTCTCAGGTTTATTACTCTGGCTTAGCTATGGGTCAGGAGTTAAATTCCCATGCTTCTTGTCTGATCCCTGTTTGATCTCTAAACATATTGATTGCCCAGCCAAGGAAGGCCACATTGTTTTTTGCTCAAGAGTTGTGGTGTCTTCAGCAAGTAGGAATGTATCACAATTACGTCCTAGGTGTCTGTATTACAGTAACAACCTTGTACTCCTCACACTGACTCTTTCTTCCCTCCTCTTTTGATCAGCACTCTGCCCAGACTATATCACCCCTGCATTTTTTGAACTTGGATAAAGCACCACACTATGGGGTAGGGGGTTTGGCTCCCTAAGATGTCTCAGGGACTGAATAATGGAACCTAAAAGTACAGGGCAGTTAGCTCTCTAGGGTACAACCAATGTGAAATGTGAGACAGAAAGGGGCTAGGCAAAATTCCCTGCCTTTTCTTTGTCCTATAGGCTACTCCAAGACTCATTTCCTCTTTGAAATCCTTCGGAAGAAATCCTGAATGTTGAGTGGACATGCCTGTTAAATGACCTGCTGTGTCTTTCTGCAAATTGTTATGAAAGGAAAGCCTTGCAACACATAGCATATTACATTCATCCTCCTGTGCTTCACTTCTCTTGTCTCTGACTGATGCCATCCTATGCTTCCACTTTCCAAGTAAAGCATTAACACCTAATCCTTTCTTCATTTGAGTTTAAACTGGATAGTGTGTCCAGAATGGGTTAGCAGAGCAGAGATTCTAGTGAAGAGTAACTAGGACAAATGTATAAAGCAAAACGAGGTGTAGCAGATTCTGAAGTGTGACTCCAAGGGAAATGCTCTAGATGAACTTTAAGTAAAGGCTTTATACACTTCCAGGATGTATTCTAGTGGGAACTGCAAAAGGAATAGGGGGTTCAGATATCAACTTTTGAAATAAAATGGAATATGTAAAACAATATATGCAATAACATTATGAGTAATAGAATTTTCTGATAATTTAGATTAACAATTTAGTTTTTTTCCAATAAAAATAAACTTCTCTTTTTATTATAAAGAATTTTTTTAAAAAAATAAAGTTGTCATACAAATGTTGGATATCAAATGTTGATATTTAGAGACAGCACATTGGTTTTTTGGGGGGAAGTCTTTAATAATTCTTAGGATGTGTGATTTAAATAATTCAATTTCAATTACTTACTAAAGAAAATATCTAAGTCTTTGGATTTTTCTGTATTAGGCAAGAAAAAGATGATAAAAGATCCTTTTGTGAAGGCCAAGTTATATTCTCCAAATAGGTCTCCCCTGAATATTAGTTGATACAAGTCTATTTTTAGTGCAAGCAATGATTGATCACCACTATTCTACTCACTATGCCTAAAACACCTTATCTATAGAAGCATAATCAAAATAATTGCCTATATCTCTAGAGTTCTGTGAAAATTAGATAATGTCAGCAAAAGTGCTTTAGCTGCTATAGTAGTATTATGACCTTTATTCTCCACTTAGAATTAGTCTTAAAATAGTTCCATGATGACCCCTCATTAAAGTTTTTGAGTCTGTTTCAAGCCAATAATATAGAAGGACAGTAGCTATGGACCTTATTAAATAACTAATAGATAAAGTTTGGGGACAGGAAAAGAAAAAGAGAACTGCAGAAGAAAGTTGTTAAACTTTTGACACAATAGTTGGCTAGGTGTGGTAAAAGCTACCCTTCAAATATATTAGCTGCCTCTCACCCTCCCTTCCTTCCTTCCTTCTTTCCTTCCTTTTCTTCCTTCCTTCCTTCCTTCCTTCCTTCCTTCCTTCCTTCCCCTTCCTTCCTTCCTTCCTTCCTTTTCTTCCTCTTAACAAATATTCATCATAAACAAAATTACTTATATATGATTACTGAAAGCTGTTCATTTCTTCTTTGGCACTAGAAAGAAGATTCTGGGTTGGCCCACTCAGTCTCCTGCTCTCCTCTGCCCTCTGAGAAGCTTCTTTCTTTGTCAGGTCTGTTCTTTGGTTTAAATTCAGAATGGGAGGGAAGGCAGAAAGGAGAGAACTAGAGGTGCCCCGGGTAAGGGGCTGATGGATAGGTTTCTTTCCAGGGTAGTTTGGGGGGTATTAGAAATAAGAAAGTAGCTGAGATGAGTGAATAAAGTGCTAAGAAGGGGAGATATTTCTTTTTTAAAAAAGAAATTATTCATATATATCTATTTTAATGGGTAAAAAAGTTAAGAAAAAAATTGAGCTATTTTAAAATTACTTTTGGATCAGAAACTATGTTTTTTGAGTGATTATAAGTTTTTTTTTTTAAATCTAATGTTCTAAAAATAAGTTAGATGCCAGAGATGCAAAGCAAAATAGGAATAAGAAAGAAGGACAGGCACATAAAGAATGAGGAGCATAATTGTTAAAGTTGCTACAGCAGAAATATATACAAGGTACTTTGGGGACAATGGGGAGGGAGTCATCATTTCTACAGACATGGAAAGGGACAATTAAGGAGCCATCACAAAACTAGTTTTAAAAAGTAAAACACAAAAAAAACCTCTTTTTTTCCTCATTGTCAAAGAAAAATCATGCAATGCTTAAATGATCTCACTCATCATCATTAAAACATTTTAATCCACCTACTTCTTTAGGGGTTCTGAAAGCAATCTATATGAGGTTGAAGTGTTACTTAAAAAAATAGTTTTCTTTGAGAAAGCTTAGCTTTTCCAGCACCACACAGCATCTGCATAGTGTGAAATTATTTTAAAAATGAATCACTTGGTTCTGGTCACAGTCATCTCCTACTGGAATGCAGAGGAGATGGTATCCTTCATTCAGTTTATGGGCAGACTCTCCACAGTTACTTGGAGTGCATGTTAATTATCAGCCAACACTGGAGGTTGATCTAGAAGAGTCTGGAAATCCACTTGTCAGGATATTGTGGAAGGGATACAAATATTAGAGAGCAAATGGGGTTAGAGAAGCACTCAGGTAAATCTCCAAGCTGTAGCTTTATGATTTTGTGAATATTTTTATACCACAGTTATTTATTTTAAATTATATCTTTTTAAAAATAACCTCTACTCATTATAAAAATGCATTTGTCACATAGTTTTCAGACAATGAAAGAAAAAGAAATAAATTCACTATGCCTAAACCAAGAGATAACTCCCTTCCTCTTTTCCTTTCTTAGCAACTATATAAAAGGAATATAGAGCAGTATTCACAGCAGAAAGAATGGCAGGGTCCAAATGCTTGTTCCACCGCTTACTAACCACATGAGTGGGGCAAGTTACTTGAACTCCTATATGCTCCGGTTTTCTCATCTATAAAGAACAGAGAGTAAGTGCCTACCTCCTGGGTTTGTTATGAGGCTTAAATGAGTCAATACATGTAAAGCATTTAGAAGAATACCTGGATCATTGTATATTTAATTATTTGCTACTATTAGTAGCAGTTAAGAACACAGGCTCTTGAATCAAACTGCCCAAATATGAATCCCTGCTCTACTACCTACTTGTGATATATAACCTTGAGTAAGTTGTTCAATATGTCAGTGTCATGGCCTCAAATTTTTGAAACCGGGGTTGGAACGTGAGCTAATTCTTGGGTTGTGGTAAAGATTAAATGAGTTACTATAGATAAATTACTTGAAACAAGTAAGCATCTAATAGATATCAGCTATATTATTCATTTAAATATATTTCGAGTACGTACTATATTCAAGAAGCTGTGCTACATATGAAGAAACAGATAAAATATCTCTTATCATGATGCTTATAGAACATTGAGTGGTAATATGCACTTTAACAAGTGTATATTATTTAAATGTAAGAAATGTGAATGAGAAGGATGGGGAGCTATCAGAGGGAATTAGTGTAGTTATCGAGGAATGTGTCTTTGAATATGTGATGATTTGACCTGAATGCTGAGTATGAGTAGCAATTCATGAAGTGAGGGGCAGTGTGTGTGTATATGTGTGTGTGGAAAGGGTAGGTAGGGGTGGCTTATAAAAAGAGGCTGCATTGAGAGATCATTCTTTGCAAGATCATGGCACGTATGAGGCACTGAAAAGCTCAGAGAATAGTGGGGGAGAGTAACGTGAGATGGGGCTGCTGAAGTAAGCAGAAGACTCATCAAAGAAGGCCCTGACACCATGTTGAGAAGGTCGATCTTTTCCTAAGTTTAACAAGAAGCTATTAAAGTCTTTTAAACTAAGAAATGATGTGACCAATAATTGCATTTTAGAGTTAATCACTCTGTTTTTAAATTTATGGACATATGTACATATGTACACATGTATTAAAAAAAACTATGGGCTATACAGATAGTACTTTTTAATCAGATTTTAAAATTTAAAATATAGCATCAACATTTTCCCATTTTGCTGATTATTCTAAAATGATTTTTAATGACTTCATTGAATTACATTGTATCGATGAACCATAATTTATTTAAAAAATATTTGCTGATGGACATTAAGCTGATTCTAACTTTTTGATACAAAGAACGCAGTCATGAACAAATTTCTACCCAAATTGATGTGCTCCTCTATCTAGGCATCACGTTTGACACTAAATATAGAGTATAACTTCTCCTAGATTTCCTTCACTGAGTAAATGCTTAATATTAGAATTCTTCCTTGAGTTAACTGTAACCCGGAGAGCTGGTTGGTACAAGCACACTCTATACTGACTGTTTAGCATTAGAAGCTTCAGGGGAGAAGAGGTGGGTTGGGTCTGGGGCAGCCCTACACAGACATGCAGGACATGCCTGTTGCTGTGCTATTACTTCAAACGGCTCTACCAGCACCTAAGATCCACCTTAAAATCTGTTGGTCAGGCTCCAGATCAGGTTTAATCTGTTTGTCCAAACTCCTATTTTGTGCTTCTATCACCTCGGAGAGAAGACTCTGGTCTTCTGTTTGTCATAGCTGTTACATATACCCCGTGGCCTGCTATCACCCTTACTTTAAAATGCTATTTACCCACAGAAAGATAATAGAATCCAAGGGTATTTGCTCTCTCTCTAGAGAATGGTGTTGGCTTTATAGGCATGATACCAGGCAGAATTTCTTTAAAGTTGGTAGCATTTAGATGACACCCTTCCCTATTCTGGTGGTCAACATTTTTTTTTTCATTTCTTAGTAAATTTAAATGAAGGTCTGAGAGATAAACCTGGGCTCACATATACATCTTCCAAATCCCTCACCATAATATTTAAATGTAAATAATATTTAAATGTTTTTTAAGGGGCAGTAATTAAAAAATAAATTCTTTAATTTTGACTTGAGGTCCTTACTTATTATATGACTATTAGTCAACAGTTAATAGGTTCATTGCCAGAGTAAAAGTGAGATATTGGGCAAATTGCCTACCTTTTACTCAAATTGCTTATACATCATTTGAAAAATTTGATAACAAGTTCACTTGTTATGCTAATCTAGAAGTCTATATGTCATGGAATATATATTGTACTGTATAAAACCGCCAATTCTCCCTGTTAGAAAGAGCCTGATTTTTTCCTTTTCTTTGAAGAGCTAATATGACCTTGATCTTCAACCAATTCATTTCGTTCACAAACAGGCGATTGAACCTTGTGGAAGCTCTTCAGTACAGAGAATAATTCATTGCCCTTGAGGCGTTTAGGCTGAGGGAGGAGGCATTCAGGTAACAAGACCCATTATAATTCAGTGTGGAAAATGTCACAGCAGATGAGGAACAATTCGTTAAGGGAAATTGCTTTTTCTTGTCACACAAACATGTACAGTACAGAAGAGGTAATTGCGCCTCAAGATTCTCAGCTAAAAGGCTACATTTAAACATAGATTTTAGAGGCAGACCGAAAAGTATTTGCATCTTTGGCCCATCATTAACTGATATTGGCAAAGCCATTTTTAAATTCTCTAAGCCTCGGTTTCTTTTCTTTTTAAAAATCTAATTAGTTAATGCCTGCTTAGCAGAGCTCTTCTAAAGATGACACATGAGTGAAAAGTTTCTGGCAGAGTAGCAGTAGACCTCCGAATAGAGATTTTAGTTATTGTTTATTTACTTATTCAATAAATATTTACCGAGTGCCCACTAGGTGTTGGAAACGGAGGCGGGGGGTGGGTGTGGGGGGGTGAGTAATATACACAATGTTCCCCTCACAGGCCTTTTTTCTAGTGAGAGAATTGGGTAATACACTAAATCACTAAATGAATGAATGAATGAAAAAATCCAAACAATTACAGGCTGTGATAAGAGCCATGAAGTAAATAAAGAAAGTTACATGAGAAAGGTTACAGGGGTGGCAGGGTGGGTGGGGCAAGTAACTTTACATATGCTGACCAGGGAAGGTCTCTTAGAGGACCTGGAATTTCAGTGAATACCTGAAAGATGAGAAGACACAGTCCATGGTAGGGAGGAAAGGAAGATCATTTCAGGCAGAGACAGAAAGTTCTTTTCTTCCTCCTTTTCCTCCTCTCTTTTCCCTTGTTATTTTTCATGTCCTCTATAGAGCAAATCATCATTAATTAATATCTGAGGCCTTCTCAGTCCTGGGATGTTTTGCTGTGTTTAACAGACTCAAGGACCAAGTGTTTTCAGTTGTTAAAAGTAAAAGCAACTGGGCACACAGAGTGTTCTTTAGCAGTCTGCCATTGAGATAAATATAAAAAGAATGTTTTAAAGATTGATTCTGAGTAACTTAGTCTACTATAGTGTTTCCCAATCATTTTTATTATTTACTCTTTAAACTCTTTAAATAATGCCTCATGTTTTATGAGGCATTATTTACCCCCAAATTATATTTATTAAGCAATAATGAGCTTATCTTTCTATTTGTTATTAATAAAAACCATCAGTGCCAATCAGAGTTTCTAACTGAATCAGATCTCTAATTGAAGAAATTCCAATTGAAGGCAAGATTTTAATTGTTCTCTGTATTACTAAGGGTAAACACATAGTTTCATAAGGCTTTTTTATTATATGTAACAACAACAACAACAACAACAACAAAAGCTTACAGACATGTTTTACTACAGAGGAGAACTTAAGAGTTCTGGAATCCCTGAGATAAGACCCACTAGTTCTGGAGAATTTCTAGAGTTAGGCATCTATAATTAAAATACTCTTATTTTTGACTTTCAGTCTTCCCTCAAGATGGTCTATGTACATGATTCTGGATAATTCTTTAAAAATATTCTGCATAGCAATCATCCATACTAGATATTCAAGTCTGGAGACCAGTGTGGCATTTGTTCTAAGGTTGGGTCTTATACCGCTTCTTTTCACCCACCGATTTAAATATCTTCTTTTTTCCACTAGGTTGTACTAGAAGGCACAGATCCTATCTATTTTTCTTTTTATTATATCCCAAATACACATAATAGGTAGTTCAAATTTTTTATGATTCAGAAAAGTATGTTATTTATCAGCCTCTGGCCTGGCTCCTTTTTGGTAAACCTGAGTCTACACTGGAGGTCTTCTCCTTGGGTTGCATCCTTTTTTAATTTTATTTTTGAAGAATTCTTTCAAGCACCCTGATGTCAAATTGCATGCAGTCTCTGATTCTATTTATCATAAAGTTTTTCATTGTTTTCATTTCAGAAGTCTAGCTTACCTTGACCTTCAATGAAATATTTATTATGTATTTTAATATTTAATATTTTATCTTTTAGTGTTTTTTGCTTGCTTTACATTTTATTAGAGGTTTACAGGGAAATGAAATGGAAAAGGAGTAGCTTGGTTGATAGCAGGTGTCCTAAATAAGAGGCTGCTCTTTCCATCTCAGCTCCTTAGAAAATCCTCTTAACTTTTGAAATAGACATCCCTCTCAAGTCTAAGGAACCCACTTGATCAAATGCACTGCACTGTGAGAAAGGTGGCAGATATCCCTGCCTCTACATTTCTTCACTTACTGCCACTTAATTCAATCTCTAGCTCAACCCATCCTATCCATTCCATCTGTAAAATGCACTAGCGGATACTCCAGGTTGCAGGCTGTATCTTTACTACTACTGTTCCCATCCTTTAGGTGGCTTGCTGATCAAGATTCAGTGGTATTTGTTCACAAACTTATTTATTCCAGTTGTATTTGTTGTTGTAATTCTATGATATAATTAAATATTGTATTAACTGATATATGAATGTATAGAAAAAATGATAGATTCTATTAAAATTAAATTATTGTGGTAATGGTATCATGGGTGTATGTATATGACCAAACTCATCAAAATGTAGAAATTAAATATGTAAATTTTTTTGTAAATTAAGTATACTTGAATAAAGTCAAAAAACATTTGAAATATTAAAAAAAATTAAAAGGTTTGGAGAGATTCCATAAAATTAGCTCCCTAAAAAATTAGGTGTGGACAACACAGTCATAAAATATTGGAAAAATCGTATGAATCTAGAAAATTTTTTCTTAGGTTGCTTCAAAAGTATCATTAAATTTTTCACTCACTTAAAAAAATGTAGAAATTGCAGATGACACGTTATTGGTGAAATTTAATAAAAAATTGCAATGCACCTTCATCATTGGACCAAACAGACAATACGGCAAAATAAAACTTTGATCCTGAAGCCATAAAACATAGGGGGAAAGCTTCTGACATTGGTCTTAAGAATGATTTTTTGGACATGACAATAAAAGCACAAGCAACAAAAGCAAAAATTAATAATCTGGACTACATCAAACTAAAAAGTTTCTGCATAGCAAGAAACAGCAAAATGAAAAGGCAAGCTATGGAATGGAAGAAAATACTTACAAATCATGTATCTGAGAAGATGTTAATATCCAAAAACATATAAAGAACTCATATGACTCAACAGCAAAAAACCAATGTGGTTTAAAAATGAGCACAGGAACTGAATAGGTATTTTTCAGAGAAGACGTACAAATGGCCAATAGGGACATGAAAAGGAGCCCAACATCACTATCAGGGAAATGCAAATCAAAACCACAATGACCTAGCATCTCATATCTGTTAGAATGACTATCATCAAAAGACAAGACAAGAGACAATAAGTGTTAATGAAGATATGGAGAAAAGAGAATCCCTGTGCATTATTGGTGGGCATATAAATTGGTACAGCCACAATGGAAAACAGTATAGAGCTTTCTCAAAAAATAAAAAATAAAACTACCATATGATCTAGCAATTGTTATCTACCTGTCTGTCTGCCTCTCTGCCTGCCTATCTATCTATCTATCTATCTATCTATCTATCTATCTATCTATATCTAGATATATACAAAATGTTATATATGTTTTATGTGCAATATATATCACATGTATACATCACACCTATATAATAGAATATATTATTCAGCCATAAAAAGAAAGAAATCCTGCCAGTGGCAATAACATGGATGGTACTTGAGGGCATTATGCTAAATGAAATAAATCAGACATAGAAGGACAAATACTATATGATCTCACTTATATGTGGAATCTAAAAAAGTCAAACTCATAGAAACAAGAGTAATGGTTGCCAGGGGCTGAGGGATAAGGGAAATGGGGAGATGTTGATCAACGGGTATAAACTTCCAGTTAAAAGATGAATAATTTCTGGGGATCTAATGTATGGTGATTTAGTTACTAATATTGTATTATATACTTGAAAGTTGTTAAGAGAGTAGATATTAAATATTCTCACCACAAAAAATAAATAGTAATTATGTGATATGATGGAGGTGTTAGCTAATACTATGGTGGTAATCATTTTGCAATATGTAAGGGTATCAAATCAACACATTGTCTTAAATTTATACAATGTTATACATCAATTATATCTCAATAAAGCTAGAAAAATATTAAGGGAAATAAATGAGTATTATGTAGTTTATGCTACATTAAAATATGTGTATAGCATTTTTAAATGATTTTAAATGCTCATTTAATAAACTAAATTTGTTGGGTAGAATAAGAGGGTTCTATTTTGCCAGTATTATGGGAATTCAGAATAGTTGGACTAAAAGGAGAATAATAACATGTGGCTGGAGCTGGAGCTACTAGAACAGTGCTATTTTCTTATTTAGATCTAGATAATTATTTTTTAAAAATGATTTCCTTATTTTCTAATATAGTAAAAATACCAAAAAATTTTGTGATTAAAACATTTGAATTGAAATTACAGTTTCTGACATGTACAAATAATATAGTCTTGGTCAAGCTTCCTAACTGTATAAAAACTCAGTTTTTCAGGTATAAAATATAAATGATGAGCATACACATCTCATAGAATTATTGAATAAATGAGATGATATACATGCAAGATATAAAAGTGTGGTCCATCATAAAATTTTGTTTAAAATACATTTTATATTTTGAAATAATGTTTAATGCATACTTCTTAAAATCACTCAGATCTAACTTGTCTACTCTCAGGTGTAAGAAAGACATGAGAAATAAGTGAAGATAGAGAGGATCACACAATATAATCTTTTAATAAATTTAACTAACAGATGGAATGACAAAGGCCAATGTGGTGATGCTGAATATCTTTTGGTAAATTACCAGCATCCTATTTGTACTTGATTGCCTCTAATCTGGGCCTGAATTCTCATCTGGTATGGGTATTTAAAGGAATCTCTTTCTGTTTAGCAATCCTCAGTTCTCTTCTTTTATCGTGGAAAGAGAATCGAGCTAGTCTTTTCAGGACATTTCTGAGTAGCATATGCACCATGAGTGGTATCATACCTGTGCTGGATAAATTAATTAATCTCATCAGTTAACCAGATGAACCCAAACCTCCGCAACCAATGCCTGGGTAGGATCTTAGAGCATCACAAAGTCAGGGCATCTGACAACACTGCCCAGGCCATTTGCTAGTTTTCTATTAAGTTACATTTTAACTACCAAGAAACAATTGAAGAAAATCTTCTGAGTCCTTTTTATTATATCTCTGAAAACAAACTGGTTATCAGAAATTTAAAGACACTGTCTCTAAGAGGTTATTTGATTGTCACAGTCAAGTGATTTATATATATTTAATCTTGGAATGATGTGTTTAAAGAAGAAAATGTGAAGCTTGTTTCCATTGCAATTTTAAGTATTTGAATTGTAGGACTGATAACATGCTGTTTTGGTGCTATGCTAATAAAAGAAGTGCATATAGGATGCTTTTAAAATAGGAACCGTTTTTAATGCAATGGTTTTATTCATCAGACATTTGTGTCAAGTACAAAAGCCTTTGGTCCCAGATAATAAAGGCACAATGTTTTTGTAATCAAGTCAGTAATCCTTTCAAAATGAAAGCAGGCATTCTTGCTGGACAAATATGAAAGATAAATACACTTTACCATTAATTGGAATTTTGAAAGCATTGCCAAGGAAAATAATTGACACTACAAGGTTGCTTGTTTCACAAAGTCCCATTGCTTTTCATTATATTAGAAATCTATTGATATTCTGTACTTGTCACAGTACACAATGTATACAATTATGTTATTTTATATTTAGAGTCTGGATATGGATCTATGTAAACTGGTTCTAGCCCTGGCCATTGGTTCATCGACAGTTCAAATCAGAAAGTAATAGACACTGTTGCTTTTCAGCCTTAAATCAGTCTAGGGACAGGCAGTGCATACTCTAATCAGTGAGCCCTCTGAAAATTTGGGGTCAAGATAAAAGATTCACTCTAAATCACCTTAGAAAGGATGAATTTATGGATCTAAAGACATCACCCATTCTAAGAAGGGAATTATAAATTTTTTTCAAAATAAGTGTGTACCACTACATGTGTTTTAAAGCTTAGAGTCCATCACTGCCTCATTTCTAACCTTCTATCAATGGTAGAAGGTGGCTTTCTTAACTCCTTAAGCCCAGAAGAGGGTCCTTGGAAGAGGGTCTCCATTCCTTAGAGTCTAGATTCTACTAACCATAAGGCCCACAGTGACAAGTTCCCATCTTACTATCAGCCTTCTTCTCTGTCTGATCAGTCCTTAATTTTTGACCTTGGATCTTCTCTTTCCTAGGATGCTACTGAGAATATACACCACATCAAGAATAATTATCGCTCTGCTGATGGGGTATGGTTATGGCTTGTGGCCTCTCTAACAGAACTAAACCAGCACGGGATGGTATTAAAATATCAACCAAATTTTGAGTTATTAGACTAAAACAGATCAGACCTTTTATATGGTTCTTTCTCAGGGAGAGACAGGGGCAAGACCTGACAGTATTTCCTGCAGTTTTCAAGGTCTGTATTCAAGAAAATCTATGGGAAATTTACATTTGCACAAGAAAATTCAGCTGTCTTCAGGCATAGCACAAAGTTAAGATACAACTATTTCTCCAAAGATTGGTAATACACTTTGGCTCCTGAAGCCCAGGCTGCTGAGGTACCAGGCAGGCTGCAGAAGAGCACAGAGAGCTTATTAAAACAAATTTCTGGGTCCCATAGACAGAGACTCTAGTTTGGTGGGTTTTCTTTAGGTCTTAGGTGGGTTTTCTTAGGGTCATATTTTTTAGAAGTAAGTGCTACAGGTGATTCTAAAGCCAGTGAAGTTTGGGAAGCACAAAGCTGATGGCCTTTTATACTGTTATACAGAGCTAGTTTCACATATACATCGTTTCAGGTGACACTTCTTGGGAATTTCTTATTACAAATCAGTGGGCCACAACAAATTTGAATTCTAAGCTCCTTCTTCTTCAAAGTAGGGAATTTATTAGTTTGAACTTTGAATTGATTTGAGGGATGTGTGCTCCTATACTCTTTATCAAATTAAAACATTTTCTGATATGCTGGCTCTAAATTCTCTGTATTTCTTCTTTTCTTCCCACTTCCCTCCAATTCTTTTAAGAAAAGCATCTTCCAATTACAAGGACTAAGAAAGCAGCTCAATCTTGAGATGAAGTAGTTCCTCCCACTTCTTGAATCATGTTATTAGATATATGTTATCCAAACTACCTGATTTAAACATCAATGTGATATATATTTTTATTATTTTTCCTATTGTGGCTTTTAAAACATCTGTCAAACTTCAGGATTTTATCCTGGTTTTAGCTAATTAAAATTAATGAATTGAAAGGCGAGAAATGTGCATTTAACAATAAATAAATGAGAAAAAACCTTTAGCAAAATTGAATTAGGAAAATGGACAAAGACTTAAGTAGACATTTCTCAAAGAAGACATCAAATGGCCAACAGGTATATGAAAAGATGCTCAAAATCACTAGTCATCAAAGAAATACACATCAAAATCACAAGGAGGCATTGTCTCATAACTGTTAGGATGGCTATTAAAAAAATAAGTGTTGATAAGAATGTGGAGTAAAGAGAACGCTTGTACACTGCTGGTGGTAATGTAAAATGGTGTAGCACTAATGAAAACAGTATGGAGGTACCTCAAAAGATTAAAAATAGAATTACCATATGCTGTAACAATCTCACTTCTACATGTATACCCAAAAGAGTTGAAATCTGGATTGAGAAGAGATAGCTGCACCACTTCTATGTTCACTGCAGCATTGTTCACAGTAGCCAAGACATGGAAGCAATCTAAATGCTCATCAACAGATGAACTGATAAAGAAAATGTGGTATATGAATAAAATGAAATATTGCTCAGTCTTGAAAAAGAAGAAAATCCTGCCACATGTGATAACATGGATGAAACCAGAGGATACTTTGCTAAGTGAAATAAACCAGACATAGGACAAATACTATATGATACCACTCATATGATGAATCTAAAATAGTCGAACTCGTAGAAGCAGAGAGTAAAATAGTGGTTGCCAGGGGTTAGGGGGAAAGAGAAACAGGAAAGTATCAGTCAAAGGGTACAGTTTTGGTTATGTAAGATGAGTAAGTCCTAGAGATCTAATGTACATTAGAGTACCTGTAGTTATCAATACTGTATTGCACAGTTAATCATTTGCTAAAATGGTAGATCTCGTGTTGCATTTTTAAAACAAAACTAAACGATACAATACAAACAAGCAAACAGAACAATGAAAGAATAGGAGCAAACTTTTGGAGGTGATAGATATGGTTATCGCCTTGATTGTAGCGATGGTTTCATATCTCCAAATACATTAGATTGTATACATTAAATATGTCCAGTTTTTTGTATACCCATTATACCTTGATAAAGATGTTTAAAAAATGGAATTAGGTGCATTCCAAGTATTTATTTTTATTAAGCTGAGAAATAGACTACTTTGTTTTGAAGGCTACTTTTAATTTTAAACAATGATATTATAAGACTGATGCCTTTATGACAAAAATTTAAATATACAAATATTTTGTTTAGATTATTTCAATAAATAAACATAATCCATTTGTTTTTATAAGTGGACTCAATTTTAGGATGAGAAAAAATCCATATTCTAATCTGTTCTGTCACAGATTTGCATGATCTCGGAGAAGCCATGATTCCTCAAACTTCATTCACTTATCGAACAAAGTTTTTAATGATTTCCATGCATGCCAGGTCCTATTTTAGGCACATTAGACACTTTTTTTTTCACTTGTAAAATGTGGAGACATAATTAGATTGCATTGAAGGTCTCCATCAAGCTTTAAAGTGATGAATCTAGGATAAAATTCACACTTTTCTTCATAAGGATTAAAGAGGCAGCTTGGATTTTCTCAGGAGAGCTGAATTGCAATCAGATATTTGAGAAAGGATGTGAAAGAAAGCAATAACTCCTTTAGAATTGCTAACGGTCCTCCAATGATTGTAATGGAAAATGAGTCAAATGGCATTTGAAGCTTAAGGGAGAGGTTTAGTGGGGAAGGTGTACCCCAGGGCTCACTCTCACACAGAACAAAAACAAATTGCTAAGAGTTGTCACAGCAACAAGAGCAGTGGCAGCTGCAGCAGCGGCATTGAATGTACTGAATATGCAGTACCTGGAGAGGTGGAGCCAGAATGAGTGAAGCCACCCGCCTCCCCCCCCACACACATTCTGTAGGGTGGGCAAGCTAGCCAGTGCGATCCTTCTCTTCGGATGATGCTCAAGGCCTCCAGAAGGAACTCCTCCCCAAGTGCGGAGGTCTTATCTGTCAGCAGTATTCACTTCTCCAAATACAATTTCCAGGACTTAAGTGACTGTCCCTCTAGAGTGGACTGCTATTTAGGAATATGCCATGTGATCACTGAACCTGCTCTTCATCTGAGGATCAGTCGAGAATTATCCCCGTACTCGGAGTCTGTGACATTTCAGAGGCAAAGGGCACTATATTTTCATGAGCACCCTGTTGGGTAGTCAGTTTGATTAAGGCTCTTCTTTGTGTCCTCCAACACTGGTGCTGGCCACTGGCTCAGACTTTACAAAGATGGGGAGAAATCATTCAAGAGTGGAAGAATCTAGTACTTGATTTCAGTAGATGCGGCCATGTGCAGCTTATTAAATATGCAAATTCCTGGGTGAATACCCATCTCAAATTCAAACTAGCAACAAGAAGATAATAGGGGGACCTTAAATACAAGATATTTCAAAAGGTCTGAGTTGTTATAATTTAATCTGAGACCTGAAAGATCTAGCAAAAGAGATAGTTATGATGAAGAAAGATTATCTGAGGCAGAGAGAATGGCAAGTTCAACAACCTTGAGGCAGGTACAAACTCGGATGGTCAAAGAACAGGAAGATGGCCAGTGTGGATAAGTTAGTGAGCACAGAAAGGCCTCGCACAATATAAGAATGTGGGAGCCTACATGAGTCTGTTCACAGTGGAGATGGAGGGAAGTGAAAACATTTATCCTATAGAGTGAAAAGTGATGGATGAATTAAGAGGCAAAGAAAGAAGAGAAATAAAGGCTAGTACTTAAGTTATCAGCTTGACCAACTGGGTAGATAGTAGCAACACTTAATGATATGAGGAAAAATGGAAAGAGAAACAGGTTAAGAAGTTGGGAACCAAGAATTCTGTTTTGGACTATTATCTCACACACACACAAATCAAATGAATAAATGGAAGAGAACAAAGTCTTAAAATAGTTAAAATTATGAATAGAAAATTAAGAAATTACATTTAAATACTGTAGGAAGAGGATGACTTAGATGATGGAAAATATTGATATAATTGGTTATCAATTAGGAAAAAAATTAAGCTGGACTCCTTCCCCGTATCACATAAAAGTTATTTACAGATGAATTCACAATTAAAAAAATAGTGCTGGGACAACTAGATTTAACTCTATTAAAAAAAACAAAACAAAACACCCTCAACTCTTACCTCAGGCTATACATAACAACTCAAAATGGATCAGAGAAATAACTATAAGATCTTAAACTATTAAATGTTTACACTAAATATAAAATCTTTGTGAGATTGGGCTAGACAAAGATTTCTTAAACATAAGACAAAACTTGAAAATTGATTAAATGTCTTTATCAAAATAAAAACCTTTATTATTTGAAAGACAGTTAAAAAAATGAAAAGACTACCCATAGACTACAAGAAAACATTTGAGAAACATATTTCTGACAGAAGACTTGCATTTAGAATATATAAATAAAACTTACATCTTAATAAAAATAACTCAATTTTTTTTAAAAAGTGGAAAAGATTTAAACAGATACTTCACCTATGAATGGTAAATATAAACATGTAAACAGATATTCAACAAAATTAGTTACCATGTAAATTCAAATTAAAACCACAAAAGACTACTGCACACCATTCGAATGGTAAAAATTAAAAAGCTTGACAATACCAAGTACTGGGGAGAACGTGGTAAAGAAACTCTATACATTTCTGTTCAGAATGCAAAATGGCACAGCCACTTTGAAAGACAGGATGGTGGTATTTTATAAAATTAAACATATGCTTACTATATAGCCCAGCAATCTCACTTCTAGATATTTAGTCAAGAGAAATGAAATAGATATGTCCATACAAAGCTCTTTACTCAAAGACTTTTATATTTTAATAAATAATATTATAATATGTAATAACATTATAATAATGTTGTAACAACAGTATGCATGATAACCAAAAACTAGAAATAATTTCAAGTATCCATTAACTGGTAGGTAGATAATCAAGTTATGGATTATCCATGCTATGAAACATGACTCAGCAATAAAAATGAATTAAATGTTAATATATGTGAAACTGTGGATACATCTCAAATATACAAGCGAGTGGGGAAAAACACAAAAGACTATATACTCTATGAATCCATTAATATGAAATTCGAGAAAAGATAAAGCTATAGTGGCAGGAAGCATACCATAGTTGCCTGCAGTTCTGGGTCAAGAGAGGGTACCAGCTGAGAAGTAGTGAGAGAAAACATTTTAGGATGATGGATCTGTTCAATAGCTTGATTTTGGAGGTTACACAGACTATAGACAATTACTCAAATTCATGTAGCCGTATGCTTAAAACGAGTGAATTTTGTTGTATGTAAATTATACCTCGATAAAGCAAAATATATAAATAAATAAAAATAAAACATTAAAAACATTAGAAGGAAATTTAGGAGACTCTATAATCTCAGGGTGAGGAATAGCATCCTAAACAAAAGTATAAAGGACAGACATATTTGTCTACACAAAATTTTTTTAAAAAGTATTACAGTATGAGGCCGACAGGAAACGGTAAACTGCAAAAGAATATTTGCAACATATGTGACTGACAGAGTAAGTATCCCTAATGAGTAATATGAGCTTACGAATTGTATTACATGAAAAAGACAATGCAATAGAAAAATAGCCAGAATGTACAAAGGGTTGAGAGAGAAAATGTTTACATGGCCAAGAAATGTGTGAAAAAAAAATGCCTAATTCTACTAGTAGTGAGGAAAATGAAAATGAGAATATAAGATCATTTTATCCATTAGACTGGAAAAAATTTGAAAGAGCAATTATAAGGGCACTAGTGAGAATGTAGGGAAATGGGTCATCTCATATCGCTGTTGATAGCAGTGTGAATCCCTAAAATCTCTAAAAAAATTCATCTAGAAATATATGTTAAAATTGGAATGCACATATCATTTAATCCATAAATTCCACTTTTGGCACTCTAGCTTGTAGAAATAAAACCACTAATTCATGAGGATATCTGTACGACAATATGTGTTAAAGAGTGGCTGGAGGTTGAAATAAAGAAAAACTGGAAACTATTTGAGTAGGGGAAATGACTGAATACATTCTGACACATCTACGCTAAGGATTGCCATACAGATATTTAAAAATAAGTTGGAAATTTATTTATTAACTGTGATATCTAGGTATATTTTAAATAAGAAAATTAAGTAGAGTAATATGATTTTGTTTTTGTAAAAATTACCACAATCAAAAAGCCTCCCCAGCTACATATGCAATGTTTGAGTTCTCCAGGTCACGTGAAAGGGTACTGACACACTGCTGATGCTGGCAACCTCAGGATGGGGATGATGTGAGGAAGAGATTGTTAACATTTTCTTTATACATCTTTGCACGTCTTTGCAGTTACATCACAAGATGCAATGAGGAAGTATGAGTTTTGCAAAATCAATTTAAGAATAAAGGAAATTCTAAGAGAATACATAGCATATTCTTTGATTTTAAGATACTATGCATTGTGAGATGGTTACCAACCTGAGTAAAAGTTTTGGAGAACATCAGCCCAGTAAATGTACACATCGATTGTAAGGTGAATTTTGATTTCAGAAACATTATAAAGGTGGTGACAAAATTCGGCTTAGTGTTACAGGAAAACATTTTTCAGAAACAAAAAAATATTAGTTACATCCCCTTTGTCCCACTTCCTTTCTCCTTTCTGAGGAGAGTGAATCTGTTAACTACTGTATATTTCCTAAGCAAGTGCACACACACGTGCGTGCACACACACACACACACACATACAGAACTAATCTTTATCCTGAGTTTACTGGCCTTTTGTGTACTTGAAAACAACTTTAAATGACGAATGTGATAATGCAAATTTGAAGAATCAGACACAGATACATTTCTCTGGTTGAGAAAGGGGAAGTAAAGGAGAGAATACAATCAGGAAGCTTGAAGGAGGGTTGGGGAAGAGAGGAGGTTGAACAGATAAAAGATTTGGAAGCCAGTGTGGAAGAAAACAGTCTTGGAAAGAGATATCCAGTGAAGGTTATTTCACATTGAAGTAAAAACGCTGCGTGTTTTCATATATACTTCCATGCCCGTGTCTTCTATGTAATCTCTTGCAAAGCCTATATGGCTCACTGATGCTTTAGGAAGTGGTTTGCTTTTTAGAAATGTCTTGTTTCAAGACAGATGTCAGGTGAAATCAGATGCTGGCCATGGAGAGTGTGCACATCTGAATTATTATCTCCTGAGAATTCAGGAGATGTAGGCCTTACTGATACTACATTATTTTTTCTTGTTTGGAAAATGGGAACTTTCAGAGAAATCCTTAGTCTACAAAGCTATGCAAATTTAATATACAAATAATTGTCACACAAAGAATTATATGCACAATTTAAAATGTGGATTAAGGTAGGAGGTGGGAGGAAGAAATTACAAACACTTGAAGACAGCAATCAATCTTGACTTGCAAATTGAATTGCAAAACCTAACACGGTAATTGAATCATTTAAGGAATATCTCTTCCCACTGATATCTCTCATTTGATGAGGCAACACCACAAGTACTAAACAAAACCAATCTAAGGTCAGTGAGGTCACATTACCTAAGACTCTAGTAATAAACGTTGATCAAAATAATGGTGAGCTTGATTGACTATTCCTGTTTATATTTTCAGTGACTTAAATTGATCATTAAATTAAGATTTTAAGTTTCATTTTTCAGATAACTTTTCTCTATTATTTATTCCTCTAATCATAAAAAGGAAATGTGAAAAATGAGAAAATAGAAAATATACAAAATGTAAAAAAAGAAAATAATTTTGGTTTATTTTATTCTAGTCTTTTTTTTTCTATGCATGTGAAAGCATAAAAATATAATTTGTTTCAACCTAAAGGTAGAATAAAAACATAAAATACGATTTTTTTTATTAAATAAAAACACACTTATTCTACAAATATTGATGAAGTGCTTATTGTATTACCAGAAAAAAATTTCAGATCAGAAATAAATATTCTGGATGAGGCGAAACAAAGACCAAAGTTGTCAATGTAGGTTGCTCCAACAAAAGGGTAAAAGTATTTATGCCTATTCATTCTCCAGGCACCATTTAATATAAATTTTTATGTGTTTATGAACACCTAATTATTTACATTTGCATTTGATATTTTCCTAGAGTGTAGGTGAAGGTGGAGAAGTAATATGTTATAAAATATTTAATATTTAGAGATCTTAACTTTGATTTGGCTATTTCCTATATATAACCCCTTGTTATTGCATTTTAAATTGGGTCTAATGTTGTTCAGTAAAACAAACTGCAATTATCCTATTACTTTTTTTTAAGCTTGTAACATTTTCATGTATTTTTATTATGAAAATAAACTTACATATTGACAAAAGATTATGAAGCAAACCGACACTCATGGAATCCCCTCTTGGATCAATAATTAGAATACTCGGGACATCGGAGGACTTTGGAACTCCTCCCCATTTGTTTCTCATCCTATCCAACCCCCTCCTCCATGGCAACCTCTATGTTAACTTTTAAGATCACCTTGTCTTTCCACCTTTGCATGTACACATACCATCTGTATATCTATTCTTAAATGAGACAGCTGCTTTAGAACTTTATATTAATGGAACAATATAGTAGTTACTATTTTGTTTCTTGTGCATTTAGCTCTATACTAGTGTATGTGTATATTCATTTTGCTACATAGAATTTCATTCTATTGATATACTCCAATTTATTTAACTTTTCTATTTTAAATGGACACTTGAATTTTTTCTAGTTTTTGTCCAAAACAAACTATGTAGCTGTGAATATTCTCATAAGCATGCATCTTGGCTTGTACATACGTACAAGCATTTCTCGCATGCCCAGGAGTAGAATTTCTGGGTCAAAGTTATAAACATTTCAATTTTTGAGAAAATTGCTACCCTGTTTTCCAAAATTGTTATACTCTTTTATACTCCCACCAGCAGCGGGATCAAATTTCTGATTGTTCCAATCTTATCAATATTTAGTTTTATCAGATGTTCTAATTTTTAGCCAGTGTGTGTAGTCTTATCTAATTGTGATTTTAATTTGGATTTTCCTAGTTGCCATGGAGCTTAATAACTTTTTATAGATTTGTCATTTGAGTTTCTTTCTTGTTCAATGCCTGTTTAAGGCTTTGGCTCATTTTTCTAATTTATTGTCTGTACTTTTCTAATTGGTTTTTATAATTAACTTTTTTATTTTAAGATTATTGTAGATTCACATGCAATTGTAAGAAATAATACAGAGAAATCCCACTGGCCCAGGAATTAGTTTCCTCTTATGGTAACATCTTACATAAGTATTGAATAATATGATCATCAAGGAACTGACATTGATAAAATCTACAGATACTATTCAGATATCTCATTGCATATGTACTCGTCTTTGTGTGTGTATGGGCATATATATTTAGTTCTCTCCAGTTTTATCACATGTGGAAATTTGTGTATCTACTGCCATAGTCAAGATACTGAACAGTTCCATCACCATAAGGACCCCACTGTCAACTTTTAGAATCGCAGCCACCTTCCCACTCACCCTTCGCACACCTTCTCTGAAACCACTTATCTGTTCTCCACTTCTATAATTTTTGTCATTTTAAGGATGTTATATAAATGGAATAATATAGCATGTAACCTTTGGGATTTTTTTTTTTCTTTTTCCGCTCAGGCTAATTCCCCGGAGATTCATCCAAGTTGTGTAATAATTTCTTTTAATGTAAATGTACCCACAGGTCTGAGACATACCCTTCAGAATATTCTCCTTTGTGATTCACCATTATATTTTTTCCAATACCATCACTATGTGCTATTGCCAGTTTATATAAACTTCCCTCTTCGCCCTTGGTGTATAGTGAGTGCATTTTTATACTTTTGCCTAAGTCACAACACTTTGAGATACTGCCACGTGTATGTATTACTTCCTGTTGGTGCCCTGGAAGACTGAGATTCTAATTTGGATTTAGTGTATGCACTTTAAAGTGAGGTTATTCAAGTACATTTTTGGAATGAAAATTTGAAAAAGGCCTTAAGAAAATTCCTTAAAATGGGAAGGTTACCTGAATAAAGTAATTGTTATCCTAAAATATGTTCATCAAACTCTAGTTTTCAATTCATTGCCTTGCTTTAAACATAGATTCCATAATTTTTATTTGCATTTGCTTCAATTGATACATTGTTTCTTTAGGATAACTATGAGTAAAGCAGTACTAAGGATAAACATTTATTTTTTAAAACACGATTCTCTAGTTCCCGAGGTCTTCATGAATGGTAGAAGTATTATGTTTGCATTGACTTAATTTCTTAGCTCATTAAGACATCTCTGATTTGTTTTCCAGGTTCCAGGGTTAGCACTGTGCCTGACATTCCATTTAGGTATATTAAGAGTGAATTAAATTTGTAGGGTTTTTCTTTTGTTCTTTTGTTTTTGTTTTTGCTTATTGCTTAATCAGAAGGAGTTGCAAAAACAAAATGTGCATTGATTAACACAAATGCTGCTTATTGCTATTGACGGGTTAATATGCATGCCCAGATCTCTAAAACCAGAAATTAGAAATTGAAATGAAACATAAAGGAGATGACAGAAAATATTCTAAAGCAAACACAGTTTTAAACTTCAAGAGAACAAAGGTGCAAACCTCCTTATTATTCTCCTAATTTAAAAGTCTAATTTCCCTTTTATCATGTCTACACACTTACACATAAACATCATTAGTGACAGGGTTCGAGAAGGTACTTTAGAAAGCTGGGTGGGAACTTGAGGATAGAATTCCTTTGGTGTCTTCTAATGATCTAACAGCTGTGGCACATAGATCATCAACTACAGGAGCTAGAAATCACCCTTGAGATCATCTTCTCGACCCTGTTAACTATAAAGATAAGAGAAAAATGAGATTGAAAGAAAGTTGTTGACTTATTGAAGGTTTCCCTTCTGGGTAGTGGCAGAACCAAGCGCAGATCTCAGATGAATTAACTATGCCAGAGTTGTTGTATTTGACACAAATAAGGGAATGTTAACATGGAAAATGCTTGGCGTACCCAGTCGGCAAATTTGTATTGGTCATCCACTCTTCATCAGGCAATGTGGTGGGGCATTGTGTGTGCAGAGGTGGATAAGATCTCTCTTACTGTGAAGCAAGCTAGTTTCTGGGGAGTTAGACACGTAACAAGATGCATCACCGTAGACTGTGTTAAGTGCTACAATGGAGACATGGATAAAGTACTAAAAAATCAGAGGTGGGAATCACCAAACCATTTACTGTGAGTCCCTCTCAGTCACTGAACATTTCAAGGCAGCTGTGGTGAGAGGGGATATGTCACATAACCTACTCTGGACTTGGCAGACGTGACCTAAATGTCCAAGGTGTTTCTAGTTCCATTATAGTGCATAGACCTGTAGGTTAGTCATTACTTCTGGTTTGGTGTTTAAGAAGCACTGAAAAAATAATTCCTAAAGACAGACTCTGATATGTACCCAGAGATGCAGAACTATCCTGTTCAAAAAAAGGAAAAAATTATAGGAAAAACATTTCACCTTCATAGGATGGCAAGTAGGGTATTCCCACACACGTCTGAGAATAGTTTTTTCAATGTGCCTCCCCAAGATGCAATGTTCTGCATCTTTAATTTGCTCATGATATATATATATATAATTTGCTCATAATATATATATATCATGATATATAATTTGCTCATGATATATATATATATATAATTTGCTCATGATATATATATATATCATGATATATAATTTGCTCATGATATATATATATATATCATGAGCAAATTAAAGATGCAGAATAGAGCTAGAATAGAGCTCAAATAAAAGAACTATGGCTCTGCTCTGTGAGCCTCCTTCTCCCTGGCTCTCCTTCCTCCTCACTAATGAATGCATGCAGATCAAACCAGACACTTTTCTTTAGTTTTCTTTGTCTCAGTGTCACATTGTGAAACATTCATTCTTGTACATCCACATTCCCTCCTTTTTATTCTCCAATTGTAGACGTTTTTAGAGCCTTGTGTCAGATTTCCTCAGCCCACCACTGATTTCAGCTGCATCTGTGGTGGACAGTTCTAAGCACTTTGACAGCACCCACCTCAAACATTCTCTCTGCTTCTCTACAAAGCCTTGGGAGTCCTGCCCAGCAATGTAGGGGAGGTTAATGCCTCCAAGAAAACCCTCAACCAATGTGGAAGTTTACTGCCTCAGCTTCTTGCCTTTGGTGGGAAAATTCTGAGAAGTATTCTATGCAGCACTTAGGACAGTCATCAGAACAACTGATTCTCTACCCATAGCAATAAACAACTCAATAATGATTCTGTTGATTATTGCCCACCCCCCACTTATCACTCTTGGTCCCTTACTACAGAGGTGATCCCCTGTGATCACTTTCCAAATAAGCTACCTATATCCAAATCCTTATCTTAGACATTGCTGTGAGGGACCCAGGCTAAGACACTTTAAAATTCTGAACTCTTTTTCTAATCATCTCTTCTAGTCTTGGTCAACAAATGATCATTACTGCTTTGACAGTGGGATAAACTTCGTTCATTGGCATGTACTTAAAGCCATTTAAAATATCTTCACGTCTGAAATTTGCTAACCAGTACATTATAAATAACGGCACTAAACCTGTTCAGCGATGTAGTAAATAGGAAAAGCTAGCAGGGCAAGTAGACCAAGAAAACTACGGAAGCTGAGCTGAAACACTGCTTTCTGCACTAAATTTTCCTTCTCGAGAGGATGGTATTGGAGAGAGTGAGAAAGTGTGACATGTTTGCAGCAGGTCCGCTTGTGTTACTGCTCAAACAGTTCATTGCTGCCAACTGTTTGCTTAGAAACTGTCAGTTTTATGTAAAAGGCTTGCCTTACTTTATTACTTTTCTTCTTTTTTCCTCTTAGTTATAAAAGTCATAAATATTCATTGTAGAAAATGTAGAATACTCAGAAAACGATTAAGAAGAAAATAATCTTGCACAATTCCATATCCCATAGTTAGCCACTATTAATAGTTTCCTTAATACTCTTTCAGTTTTGAGAATGTATAGAAGAAAACAGCGGAGGTAAGGAGGAGAGTGGAAACAAGTTATATTTCTAGTTTCATAATATCATTAAGAAAAGTTTTTTCTTAACATCTTTTTAAAAGCCTACAAATTATACTACTATTAATATTTCAATTTTGCATTATTACAATAGCACTGGGACAAACATATTTTGTATATAAACATACGAAACTGCTATTTCTCTTACATAGAGCCCTGGAAATGGGCTAAACGGGTAAAAGAGCATGTGCATGTACAGTGATCTTGATGCTTGTTACCAAATTGCTTTATATGTTCTGTAATTTATACTTCCTTGCAGGCCTGGCTTCGTGAGTGTATGACCTGTGCAGTTAGTTGTACAGGGACCCATGCTTACAAGGACCCCATGCTTGGTCGAATGCTCCTTAATGTTGCTATCCTGAAATTCTTAATGATTTTGGAACAGAAGACTCCTTATTTTTTTTTGTACTGCTCCTCCAAAATTATGTAGCAGGTCCTGCTTCCATGAGAAAATCAGGAGAAGAAAATAAACATCATGTTAAGAATATTTTGCAATGGTAGAAATGGAAAGATATGTGAGAGTAAAGATTGACATAGGAATCTGTTTTCCCAATTTCTTTTTCTATATTCTCTAGTTCTCATTGGGTATTGTCTATATAAATCCAGTAGGTTTTTTGTTTGTTTGTTTGTTTTTGTCTCATATACCCTGTGGAAGATTAAATTGTTTTAGCTAGGCCTACTCCAGAACTGCAGGCAGAATGAGTCTGATTAGATGAGATGCAGCCATTTCTTACCTTGGCTGTTTTTGAACTTAGGTAGGACTACGCTACTATTTCAAAAAGTTGAGTAGGAAACTGATCCTGTGCTCACAGGTAATTTTAGTTTTGTTAGATGGAAAGCAATATCCACATCCACATGTATAACTTTTCTTGAAAGACAATGTGAAGAATGGCAATTTAGAATTTAAAAAAAGGGGGTAGGGGTAAAAAAAAATGGTCAAAAGAACTGGCCTGAAAGAACAAATTGAGAAATATCTATATATCTACAACTATCCATATCTAAATATGTCTTTTCCTAGTTACTAATTTTTAAAATTTTAGAGTAGTTTGGTAAACTTTATTCATCCTCAAACACATTTTTCTGTTTTATTAAAAACACTTTAGGCTATTTTCCTAATTTTACTTTAGCCAGTTGTATATATCCTGATTACTGGCAATGTTTTTGAAGTTTAATAACTTATCTGAAAGCAGAAATGAATTACATTTTTATCCAGCAATTTGGTTTGATTGATTATTTTCAACGATTTTAGATTCTCTCACCATTCCATGACCTACATGATGCTGGCTACATGACACCCTTTTTTTTACTGGCATTTCATAATTCACTTTCTTTTACATATACTGAAGTATTTGTCAGGACTTTCAATTACAACTTCTGAAACTCCACTTAAATTATAAGCATAAGCTAAAAATAGGTAATATTGTGGCTTATGTTCAGTCTTTGTGTGTTTATGTCCATCTATTGTGAGGGTCGTGGTGTGCTCATGCATTGACAACCCATCAAGGAAGGGATGCTGGCAGATAAAACAACAGGGCCACTTCACTGTGCAATCCAAGCCCAGCATTATTTTCTTCCAGCATTGAGATTACATATGCTTTTTTTCTGTGGATTCAAGTCTCATAACACAAAAGTATCAGATAGTGAAGCTACCCACTCTTGAAGAGGCAATGATTGTTTTATGTAAAATTGCTTAAATGTAAAGTAAATACAAAATAAAAAAATACTTAAAAATGCAGTATAGCCCCATATGTAAAGTTTGTCTTGTTGTTTGAAAATTAATTTAAAATTCATAAAACCAAAATAACTTAGAAGGCCAGTATTTAATTCAACTTGACAAAGTCATATTAAAGCACATGATATTAAAAAAATACTACTGTTTACTGAAAAAAAAAAATAACCAAGTTGTTTTAAGATAATTGACATAGAACTGTAGGCCAATTGACCAATTCATTTGAAAACTAAAAATCAAAGAACACATAATTAACTAAAGCACATTTAAAATTATTAAGAAATTCAAAACAAGGAGGAAACTCCCAAAATTCTGAAAAATGGAAAAATGTTTAAAATTATAGAAATCATTGCACAATTGTTTCATGTTACTTTAACATCACAATTATATAAAAACCAGTGATCAGGAAAATTTATTTTTAACCGACTTAACATTTTAACCAATTTCATTTTAACCACTCCATTTGCAGTCACTGAGCACAAGCACCAGGCTTAAAATTGGAGAGTGGTAGTGAAAATGTACTTTAAAATTTTCTAGAGTATTAAAAGTTAGCATTCATCTAGTTATTTTTTCTCTATTGCTGTTTGATGGGATGATACACTCCTCTATTACAACTTTCTTTTTCATCACCTTTGTTGGAGCTATTGTAGTTGTGGCTGGCTTGCCTACCCCCTTTTCCTCTTTGTTTTGCAGTTCTTCATAAAGTGTTTATTCAAATATAGTCATTTCATGAGTGGAAAAATTGAGCCCAGTCTGTAACATTTTGTCTTGGTCTAGTATATTTTTCACTATACCAACAGCTTTGGTATTGTCTTCAGAAAAATTTTAAAATACTACATCAAAATAAAGTTACCTTTCCTTATAATTTCAAATGGCCACATTTTACTTCTTAAATTTCTTAAGTTTTTAGCAATATTTTAGCATTATTTTCAGAATTTAGGCTTGTACTTCGTGGAACATGGTATAGACATACTTTTCTCTAATCTTCCCACTAAGTACAGTGAAAAACTCTAGACTTTATATATGAAACAAATATTAGAAGACTTTTAAAGATGGAGAGATGAAGGCAGACTGGCTAGTGTTATCAGAGCCTAAGGAACAAAGTAGTAGTGAGTTCCCTTGGCTTTTTTCTACTCTTTATATCCTAGACTTGGAGCTGAAAAGCTGGCAACCTTGAAATGCCAAAGGATACAAAAAAAAAAGTTAAAAGGAGGAGGAGGAGAAGAAAAAGAGAGCCAACGAAAACCTGCTTTCTCTCACCAGAAGACCAGGAAAAGTGGCAGCCTAGCAAGACAGAAAACTTGTAGATAATATCTCTGTATTCCAGCAAAACCAAAATGAAATAAAACAAACAAAAAACCCCCAAATATAAAAAACTGGGACCCGTCTAGTCATGCCAACAAAAGCTGACTGGCAAGCTTAGACTTCTACTCTTGTGAAGTTGTGAAGCTCCAGAATACCCGCACCAGCAAAGAAACAGAAAGTCTTAGTGAAGAGATAAAAGATATAAAGAAGAACCAAATGGAAATTTTAGAATTGACAATATAGACACCAAAATATAAATTCAGTAGATGGGCTCAACAGCAGAATGGAAGGGGCAGAGGAAAGAATCAATGACCTGGAAGAAAGGACAATAGAAATTACTCAATCTAAAAAAAATAGAAAACAGATTGAAAAAATTAACAGAGCCTCAGATATGTGGGACCATAACAGAAGATCTAGCATTCGTATCATTAGAGTCCCACAAGGTAGAAAAAAAAAGAGGCAAAGCTGAAAACATACTCCAAAAAATAATGGTTGAAAACTTCTCAAATTTGGCAAGCAAAATAAACCTATAGGATCAAGAAGCCAAGCAAATGACAAATAAGAAAAATCTAAAGAAATCATTGCCAAGATGCATAATAAACTTCTAAAAACTAAAAACAAAGCAAAAATATTGAAAGCAATCACAGAAAAATAATACTTTACTTATAGAGGAGAAACAATTAGAAAGACAGAGGCAATTTTTATAATCCAGACTCAAGATGTTGTGTCTGGTTAAAACAGTTGGCCAGTAGTCTTGTCTATGGATGTTCAGATATTTCTATCTCTATAAAGACTAAAAGTTCGAGAGGTTGTTTACAATCCTAAACAAAATATGAATAAAAAGAAATAGGATTCTAGAAGTCAGAATGGGAGTGTGACTCAATTGCATGATTTAAAGTACTGTTTTTGACCTTTTTCTGTGGTTTAGTCACATGGATGCTTTACCTTAGAGAATTACTAAAGGCAGTGGCCAGGACCAAAGGAAGCTGAACTTTTTATATAAGCAGATGACTCTTATCTATATTCTGATTATCCTGACAAAGAGGTGGCTTTGTCTCTTTTACATATGTAGAATAAAATACTGTCATTGGAAATGATAGACAATAATAGCATATACTCATATTTTTCTCAGAGTAGCCTTGACAGTTGTGTTCTCATCTCTACTGATTCATCTGGTAGCAACAGTTTCATTCCATTGTGAGTCTTGAAGACAGTGGCTTGACCTTGAATTCCTTAGTGTACTGTTTGTGTGGGACATAGTACTCAATGTTTGCAGAAAGCATGTATGCATAAATAAATACTGGAATGAATAAATGCGCTATTTGTGTAACTGTTTGTCCACAGTAAAAAACAAAATCTTCACAAAATATAGCCTTTTCTATACTTTAAAAGATTTGAGAAATAATACGCATATTTTTATTATTTTGTTTTGCTAGGTAATTTCTGGAATTCTGTATAACCAGTGATTACAAATTAAATTAAATAGATTTGAGAAGCTATTGAAGCAAATAAAAGTGAAAGGAGCATTTTATAATTTGTCAAGCAGTGAGGATTATCACTTTATTTTAAATTTTAGATGGGAAAAATACTATGCCTAATTATATATTTAAACATTAGCCTAATTATGATATCTAAAGCACATGACCTAACATTAACCTTTTTTTCTATAGTTTCATTATGTGGATCACAGAATTTGTCAGTTTCCACTAGTTAACCACATAAAATGATTTCAAGTTTTGAAGATTTTAAAAACTTTTAAAGTGTCAGAACCTAGAATTAAAACATTTTTTAATTCATTGGTATATGTTAGTGCCTGCATATGTTTTAATATAACAGCTTTATAGAGATATAATTCACATACCATACAATTCACCCATTTAATGTGTACAATTCAATAGTTTTTAGGATATTCACAGTTGTGCAACTATCTCAACCATTTTAATTTGAGAATATTTTCATCACCCCAAAGGGAAACCCTGTTCCTCCTTTCCCCCAGCCCTTGTCAACCATTAATCTTCTGTCTGTATAAATGGATTTGCTTATTCTGGACATTTTCTATAAATGGGATCATATAATATGTGGTCCTTTATGACTGGCTTCTTTCATTTAGCATAATGTTTCTGAAGTTCATCCATGTTGTAGCATGTGTCAGGATTTAATTTTGAACTAAACCCTGAAGAACAATATATTTTAGTTTAGTTGAGCCAGCAAGGGGATGAAAATTTCAAAGAGTCACTTAATTGGAGTTACTATACATTTATGTTTTTGTGAATAAATTGTATCTATATCCAGCTTCTAATATGTACTTTGAAGATAATGTTGCTTCATAAATGCTGAATGAATGAGTGAATGAATGAATGTGAGAAAAAACTATAAAGTTGCCCAGTTTCAGTTGGTACTAGATTTTATAACATTAAACAGTAACATGAGCCAATGAGTTTCTTGAAAAGTTCAATCAATTAAGGTAAACTATACCAATGAGACAAAAATATAATCAGCAACATTTAGGGAAGTAAAGTTTTAATTAAGTAGTTTATAGACCAGAGGTGGCTAAGAAATGACTCTTTCACTTCTATAACCATGTATGGTCAATAAATAAAATGACAAAACTTGCCAATCAAGGATGAGCCAAAACAGATCAGTATACACTGAAAATTGCCCAAACACACCAGTGGCTGTACTAATTTCTACTTTCAAGAATGACCTGCCAGAAAACCAATTTATCTTGAGGAATACTGTGAAAACAACCAGAATTTTCACAGTGAGGCTCCTGTACTTGAATGACCATTACATTTCCCCCTTTCCACACTCGAAAGGAACTTCGAGGGCAGAGCCAGCTGTATGAAACAGTGGGACCGCTGGGGGGTCAGGAAGTGCAATTTAGGGGCAGTGAAAAACCTTCCGAATAGTGCCAAGGATCTTCTTAAACAGATGTCTAGTACAACAATGATGCTTTCAGAGGCGAGTGAAGGCTGGTGTATGTTTTTTAAGGAATCAGAACTCACTATAAAATGAAAGTCTTGAAAGAAAGTCCTGCTAGCTTCAAATATTCTGCAGTTTTGCACAGATGTATTTTTGCTTTTCTAAGCAGTGGTTGTACTGAAATGTCAGCTGGGCTGGGGAGTATTTCATGTTAGCTTTGTGGATGATTTGGCTGCCTTTGTTATTTGCCTGGGGAACAACAGGCTGAGGGTTGCAGTTAAGTTTAAAGGCAACACTAATTTGCATGTCAGTCCGTGATCTTTGTCAAAGTGCTTTTCAAATCCAATTTACGAACCAAAAATACTAAGAAACAAGAAAAGAGAATTCTATTGCATAACTATTTCTACCTGATGGAATGATTACTAGCTGAGGATTATTATATGTAAATCTTTAAAATAATCTGGATTTGAATAACTCTACTTTTAGACTAGTCACTTTAGAATTATCTAAAGTTTAGAGAATGTGAATAGTGCCATACATAGATTTAACATTTTTTACAGTAGTAAGTACAGATAGAGTCAAAATATCTAAGTATTTATTGTAGTATTTTATAGCTAATTGTAGGCATAAGAATCCAATTATAAAGTGAAAGTTGTAACTGGATAAACTGCATCTATGAATTTTCTTAAAACCATAAGACATTATAATTGCAATCATAGTAAAAGAGTACAATGTATGCAGAGATTTATCTTTTGACTTCACATTAAGAAATTACATTTTTTTTAAGTAATCCTAAATAAGATGTTAATTTTCCGGTTTCTGTGTACTTCAATTAAAATTACTGATTGCCTCTCATGTTCTAGGTACTGTGTATAATAAATGTGGTGCATTCAAAATGACTAAGACATTGTGTCTAAGCCCAAGTTTCTAGTCTAGTAGGGAAGATAGACATTTAATAAATGATTTTCCTATGTGATAAATGCAATATAAATATATACAAGGAACAAATATTTCCTAGAGAATGGAACAATTTATAATGCAGAGGTGTTCACCAGGGAACTTTTTCTTGAGGACGCTCTATCTGAACTGTTTAAAATAGTAACAACCAATTTGCCAGAAAGGCAAGGTAGGAAGGATGGAAGATACCCCTGGAAGTGACCTTTCAATGTGTAAAGGCAAGAAACTTGAAACATTATATGTTCTAGGATACAGTGAATTACAATCATTGCTATCTGAGATATAATTTTTAAATTATAAATAAGAAAAGCTTTTTCATGTACAGTAGTTCCCTCTTATTCTGTGGGGATACCTTCCAAGACCCCCAGTGAATGCCTGAACCCACAGATAGTACCAAACCCTATATATACTATATTTTTTCCCTCTAAACATACACACTTTTTTCACTTAAAGAAAGCACTTTATGGCTTCTCTTTGGCATATCCTAATTGCCAGCATCACAACTCCTACACTTTAGGGTCATTATTAAGTAAAATATGAGTTAATTGAGCACAAGCACTGTGATACTGTGACAGTCAATCTGATAACCCAGAAGGCTATTAAGTGACTCACCAGTGGGGGTAGCATACACAGTGTGGATACACAATGGACAAAGAGGTTGATTCATACCCTGGGAGGGATGGAGCAGGATGGATCGAGATCTTATCATGCTACTCAGAATGGTGTGAAATTTAAAACTTATGAATTGTTTATTTCTGAAATTTTCCATTTAATATTTTCTGACTGCAGTTGATTGCAGGTAACTGTAACCTCAGAAAGTGAAACCACGGATAACAGGGGGCTATTGTAATACAATCATTCATTTGATGCTTTTCAAAACAGTGTGGGTTAGAATAGCTAATTCTTTTTTTTTTAAGCCACTATGATTACATCTTATAAAACACATAGAATTTCTTTAGTGGATTTTCTTTGGACATATGAACAAATATATTTTTACTGTGATTAAAAACAAGGCTCTAAGAGTCTAGCTCATATTATTTTTAAATCTGTAGCTTAGAATTCAAGATACATTATGCTTTCCAAATCCTAGTTTTATCATTTAAAAGCTATATGACCATGGGCAAATCATTAACTTCTGTAAGCATCTGTGAACTAAAGATGTCAACTATAGTCCTGCCTTGCCTATATTCCTTCTAAAGGAAACTACCCAGATCACAGACTCTGTCATCTAGACGGTCACCTTTTGTATTATACTACATGACATTTCAAATTCATTTATCTGCCCACTTACCCTTCTCTTTAGAAAATATGCCTACTATTCCTATGAGTTATAGATGGTGAGGAGAGTACATAGCTGCATTATTCATCTCATGCATAAACAAAAAGGGACATTAAAGAGGCAGGAAATGGCTGCCAATATTTTCTGTTTTTCCAAATAGAATTAAAACATCAGTTTTAGTCGCCTCAGGTTGCCCTAACAAAATGCCATAGACTAGGTGGCTTAAACAACAGAAATTTATCCTCACAGTTCTAGAGGCTGGAAGTCCAATATCAGGATGCCAGCATGGTCAAGTTCTGTTGAGAACTCTTCCTGGCATGCAAATGACTATTGTTTTACTGTGTCCTCATGTGATAGAGAGTGATCTCTCTCTCTCCCTCTTCTGATAAGGCAACTAACTAATCCCATCATGAAGTCCCTATCCTCATGACCTAATCTAAACCTAATTATCTCTGAAAGGCCCCATCTCCAAATACAATACATTGGGAATTAGAGCTTCTATAACATTTGAATTTGGAAGACGAACACAAACATTCAGTTCATAACAACATTTCTTTTGATTTTCATTATAGAATTTTATGTACTAATTCTTTGAGGAATCTTGAATTGAAAGACCATAGACTTTGAGGCCTAAGAGATAAAAACTAAACCAAAACCCCATTAGTATTAACTTTTGTGGTGTGGGCAAATTATTTAACTTCTTAGCCTCACTTTTTGAATTTAAGTGAACAGTAGAGCTGATCTTTTATTTTGCATCCATATATTGAATATCTGCTATGTGCACTGTACTCTGCTCAGAATCTTATCATCATTATCTACTTAAATCCTCAAAATAACATTATGATATATTTCACCCCTATTTACAGAAATTCAGAGATGTTAAGTAATTTGACTGTCACTTGGCTAGTGAATGGATATGAACCCAAGTGAAGCTGATTCCAAAGCCTATGTGTCTATCCACTATACTTACTGCTGCCACATTTTTAAAGATTGTGGTGAACATTGAAAGAGATAATGTATATAATGAATTGTGATCTTCCTGGCAAAGCATCAGTACCCGACAAATGTCAGTTTCATTTTCCTCCTCCATTCTTTTCTGCTTTTTTATTTAAGGGCCCTATAGAGTAGAAATGTATTCATTAGTAATGCATTTTACTATAAAAAAATTTCATACAACAGCAAAAAGATTTTAATGAACCATGGAACTCATTTATATGAGATTTTAAACATATGATTTCCCTTTGGTCTCCAAAAATGAGTTTAAATAAAGTCTTTAAAGATTTCAGAAATTAATTTTCTTTATGCCAAATTTTTGATGAGCTGCTGAAGATATTTCTATAAAATATCAGTGACTTCTCCATTACTCTCTTGGAGTACTTGACTGCTATTCAGAGACACCCAGAGATGCTGGTATAGCTAAGTCTTGTGGCTGCCAGATTTTCTGGGGTAGAAAAAAAGCTTTGCTATGTGAGATGAATTTAATATAAAACAGTTATGAAAGAATAAGAAAAGAATGTGTTGCTTCACTGACAGTTTGACTTTCCAGATTTTAAGTTGCTGTAGTAACTAAAAAGGAATGAAATATTAAAGCTTAGAAACCTACATGAGTCAGCCATCTTTATATTTCTTCTAAATCAAAATAGAGCTATGTCCATGTAATAAAACATAGTTTAGCCTTTATTGCTGTGTGAGGGACTGCTGTATATCTCATTTGACTCAGATGTGCAGTCACACATTAAATAAAGGAGTCACTATATATTTTTGTTACTTGTGAGAATGCAGTATAATGTGAATTATAACAGAGAATGACTTCTCTTTGTTCTACCAGGGTTCATCAACTCCACTGTTTAGCTGTAACCAAGATCAGGGTTTAGACATAAAAATATATTTAAATATGCTATCAAAGCAGCTTTTCCTCAAACAATGTATTGGAATCTTAGGAGCAGAAGGAGAATTATATGCTGACTTTAGATGATGATTTTTTTATAGCTTCGATCATGTCTGGTAGTGAAATGTGGGCATATGAATTAAGCCAGAATCACACCCTTGACATGTCCCTCTCTGTCAACCCTTTGCCAATATTAGCAGAGTTTATATTGTGAGGCAGACTGAAACTGAAGGGACTCAGATTTTATTCCATGCAAATACACCTACAAATTAAATTAAAAGTAATTATACCTTTCCTGCTGAATATAAGTACAGGAAATAGAAGACAGAGAAAAACTCTTATGGCGCTCTTAGGGCGAACTGTTGCAAATTATTTGAAAATTATCTTGTCTAAAGAAAATCTGTCAATCCAGTTTTCTTCGAGAAGATTCCAGTTTATGTTCAGTGACTTGCAATGATGTTTTAGTATGAGCTTTCAAGTTTGGGTAATTTGTAGCACTACCAAGACCAATCTAGGCATGAACAATAGGACAAAAAAAGGGTGCCCAATCCATCTAACAGTCATTTTAATAGTTACAAAAGGGTCCTAAGGACTTGAACTAAAAGCCAGTGTACTAAGTTCCAAAGAAAATGCTTCATTTCTTGGAAACAAGTCACTAAATCAAAAGTGACAAGCCACCAGGGAGTCAAAGACTTTCTTCAGACCACTCGCTGAATGATTTCCCCTCTGAGTCACTTGTGCAAGATTTGAACATAGATGAAATAAGAATGTATTGAGCTCCACCATACATTGAACCAGGTTCTTCGTCACTATGGAAGCTGGATATTCTGGTTTGGCTAGGATTGTGGTAGTTAAACGATATTGCTGAGAAATTTTTATATTTTCTTAAGAATTGTAGAGGATCAAAATATACAACATTTGCTGACATTTTACTATGTGTTAGACACTGGATTAAAGCTACAATTTGGGTTATTTCTCAGTGAAAATACCATAGTATAAAGTAGCGGAAATTAGTTTTCTTAGTTCATCATCCTTAATGATTTCTACAAACCCAAAGTATTATTTCAATTTAACAGGTAAGGGAATGAGCTTCACATTTAAGACATGTACTCATGGTCACACAATTAATCATCATGGAAACAGCCTTCTAATTCCAGGTCCATTTTCTTAATAACTTGCCTATGCTCTATAATTAGGGGTAGCCTTAGAATTTAGTGAGAACAGAGATGTCTATAATTTTCTCGAAATGAATTTTTGGATTTTCACTTAGTTTTTCTAATAGTATAAAGCATTCCCATGTCTTTCCTACACTAGTGTTGTGCTTTTTGGTCATCCACTCCTCTCCAAGGTAGAAACATTTGTTAATATTTCTAGTCAATGTTTGAATCGTTGATAGGGGCTATAATTAAAAATAGATAAGATTATTGAACCTTTAAATCAGAGAGACCCATACTTCCTTCTCTTTTTTTAGGGCTTCCAGTTTTAAGCACCAAAGGCAAGACAGCAATTTCTTGCCATCCCTGCTTGTATTGCATGTGGCAGAACTGAGAGACCAGCTTAAGGACACTATTAATGCATTTGGGATATTAGTTTATTGCATAGATGTTAGCTGTTAGTAAATGGTAGTTTGATTCAAGTTCTGCCTTGGTTTCCATGTAAGGCTTCCTTGGGAACCTCCTATATGGATGTAGAAGTGGCTTGGTTTAGCATTGGATTGGGATATCTCTGGATTCATGGCAGGTGCCTTCAAAATGCTATCACAATCTTATACAAAATGATATTGACCTTTTGTCTGGTATATGTTGAAATGTATTTTCAAAATTTGTCATTCGTCTGTTTAAACTTTCTTCCATCATAGAGAACTTCATGTGGGATGGTAGTCAAATTTGTTAGTCTTTTCCTATATTATTTCTGACTTCAGTAATATATTAAAAAAAGGCCTTTTCCACTGTAAAAATTCAAAATATACTTCCAGATTATTTAAAAAAAGTTTTTCTAATTTTTAAAAATAATTTAAAATTTTAATTTATTTGGAATTTATTTTTGTATGGTATATGGTAGGGACCTACCTTAATTGTTATTTTCCCCTCCATTCAATGTTTGGGTATTTGTTCCAATGTCATTGATTCATTTTACTAGTTTTAAAATTCCAACTGTAATAAAACCACTACTTGCCTTTTAAATTCTTGTCTACAATCTAATACACTCTAACATAATTTGTTTTCTTTAAACAATCATATTTCTTTATAAAATGTGCAAAATATGCATATGCTCTTCAGGAACCATCATAAATACTAATGTTTGATGTATAATTGTGCATATTTATCGTCTCCCTATTGAATCTCAAATGTGAATGCTTTTAGTCACACTGATTAATCTAGCTTTCCTTAATTAGAGATATTCTAAGATATGGATTAAGGGAGTTTGCCTCTGAACTTAGGAAATGACACCCCAATGTTACCGTCACATAACACAGATAATCCCAAATCGTAATTTTTTGCAAAGGCAATGACCTCTGTCCTATTGAATTTTAATAAGAAAAAAATGTCATTGATTCAAAGAATGCCAGTGTTGTTTAGGGCCGTGATTATAGGTCTAAAACAACTCAGCATTTGATATATGAGCAAACTAAGGCTTGCCGAGGTAAAAACGCAGAGGCCTAAAATTCAGATAAACCGTAATGACATCTATAATAATGGCATTGGCAATTGTCTGATGTTGTAGGCTGTATGTGAGGCATCACTTAAATTCTTAAAATAACCGCAATTATATTTTGATTTTTTAAGTGGGAAAACTGAGGTTTAGAGGACTCAAGTAACTTACTCATTTCATACAAATAGTCAGTGGTATAGCTAGGAGCTGGGATTTACCCCCAGATTGGTCCAAAGTCTAGGCTGAATTTTCAATCTTCCCCGCTTTCCTTTTTACATCCATGTTCAGTGACTCAGGATAGCAAGCTGAGTGTGGCAATCAAAGAAATGTCTTCCACTGAGAATATCTATGCTAAATGACAACCAAGCCTATCAATTAAGTCTTGTCTTCCTGCTACACTGCAGGAAAGTCCTAGAGAAAAGCTATTTGTTGAGTAACTATTTCTGTTTAACAAAAATGGAGTTATGGCTGAAAAATTTTTGGCAAGTATTTTAAAGGCATTTTTATACAACTATTTATATTTACCTATAATTAGGACAATCAACGATTTTGCCATATATTTGCAGTTTCTAAATTGTCTGTCAGGAAAAGTTCACATTCCGAAAGGTCAATATCATCCTTTAAAATTTAATAAAATAGAAGCATTTTACAGTAACAACTTCATTTAAAGGAACAGTTTGAAATGTGCTGGGAATGGCTCCTGGGTTCAATTAATTTATAGAGAGCCCATTTCAATTTTCTCTAGCTTGTACCCTCATGGTTCAACTAAATTAAATAAGCTTTAAAAATTGAAAAGAGGAAGGGAGGCTATTTACCAGGCAAAATGGAAATAAGTAAATAACCCCATCTGCTTATCCTAATGTTCCACCCTAGTCTCAAAGGTAAATGATGTGGTTTGAGATGGGGATGATGTTACTGTCTCTCTTCGATTTATGCTGATTCCCAGCCTTTATCTTATGTTGCTTGGTTTGGAGGCAATTTAGAGGCCTTGAGTTGAGACTCAACTCATCTGGGCAAGAAAGCTGTGCGCTGTGGCCCCTTGTACTTTCTTTAATTCTGCTTCTTCTCCTGTCAACTCCTGTTCACCAAAGTAGGGCTAGGTCTTAATTGTACTCTTCCCTAAGCCTAGCACATCAGAAATGATGGGTGGGGTGAACTGTCTCGCCTGTGGATTTAATATTTGGCTTTTTTTTTTTTTTACAGTAAAACATACTTTGGCTACATGACAACAGCTAGTAAAAATTACCTTCAATACATTAATCACGTAAAATCTAAACACAACTACTATGTAAGTCCTGAATAAAACCTTACTTTGTATTTCTACTTTTTAAGAAAGATAAATAACGTGATTTGAATGTTATTAAAATAACAATATACTTAAAAATATCCAATACTTTACTCTTTATCTGAATTTACAGTAAACTTTCACAATCAGAGCTTTAAGAAATAACCCCTGCAAAATGAAAGACATATCTCTATGCAAGAGAAACTAGTAGCTTTTATTGAGAGGAGATGGTCCTTCATAAAACCCAAGCAAATCCAATGGACTCTTCAGATATTAAACAAGGAGGTGAAGTGATGGTACTCTTACACTAGACAAAAAACGGAGATGAAAAATATAAGTATTATTTGTTGCAAATTAGTCTCAATATTTGGCTTTTCAGAAAAATGCAGCCCAGAGCTAGCACATTTCATCATTTGAATTTCATTATAAAAATGACAAAAACTTACTGGCTTGGAAATATTAAAGGCAACAGGATAGAATATAGAATCCTGTTACTAGTTGTCAAATCTAGAGAAGTTTCAAGCAATGGAAGAGGCCAGGTGCCAAATGGAAAGTTCCTCAGGCTCTTAAAAAAAAAGTCTTTACAAAACTGTTTCCCAGTGGATCTGAGGTAAAACCTATTCTACATTGGGAACATTTTCCCGCTGTTGGAGGAGATCATCAAAGAGACAAGACTGCCTCTTGACCCATGAGCCTGGACCTAGGTAACTGAAGGCTTCTCACTCACTCCTTTGTCCTTGGAATGTGCCTTCACTGCTCCCAGAAGCTGTTCCAAGGGTATGGCCTTGAGATAGAGATGTGGTGTGGAGATCACCCGGACTGGATAAGTGACTGAACCCTGTGAAGGCCTCTCTATAAATTTTTAAGATTCTGGTGGGTGGGTGTGGAGATAGACTTGTCTTGTGGCTGCCTACAGCAAGCCTCGTATGTCAGTTCCCTTGTTCACTAAGCCTGTCATCTACCACTCTGGAGTGACCTGCTTCTTTTTTCAGTCTCTCCCTGCCCTCTGTGTATAGGGCCACTTTCAGATCATACCTGAGATGCTCCTGAGGTTTCAAACCAACACTCACCTTGTAAGGCCCTGCAACTACATTATAACTTAAACCAGTCTTGCTGCACTAACGATAGCAGACGAAGAACAACTGCTAAAGAAGACTTAGGACCCCAAATCATAATGCTTATAAATCTACAGTTGGCTTCAAGAAAAGGATATAATACAGCAACATCATAAAAGTAAGGTTATGCATGGCATCCAAAGGCAGACATGGCTTCTAACTGCCTTCCCTCTGTAACGGTCACACTAGGAAAACTTTTTCTCTCGGCTCAGGAAGCGCCGACATGTCCACAGGATACCTTGAAACCAGGGAGCGCCAAATGGAGTCTTAGCCAGAAATTCTCATAGCCCATTGGTCAAGTAGGCATATTCTAACTCTGCAACCAACCCCAACAGGAAAGCACCACTCCACCCATGCTCATCTCTCAGCCGCAAGAGTTTTGCCAAGAGCAGTTGTAAATCACCAATCTCACTATTATCAAAAAACAAAGCTGATAAGATGATATGAATGATCCTAAAACTCCTCAGACTCATAGTTACAAAACAATACTATTAATCGGTAGTGTTTATGCTTTGGCCAGGGATTATGCTTTGCAGGTACTTTAGCAAAAAAAAAAAAAAAAAAAATTCAGGTCAATTCCAGAGTTGCTGTTGCTGGAGTTAACCTTTGCAAATAGCTATAAACTTATTTGCTCACAGGAACCTCACAGGAACTGCTCAGGAAATCAAAGTAAAATGGTGATTTATTGCTAGATAATTTGGATGATATTATTTGAGTAGATAGATGTAGTGATGCTTTAGGATTTCCAATAGGTTAATTGTATAAAACAGCTGTTTTAAGAGTTGTGTTGTGGAAGGGATATCATTTTTGTCTTTTACTTTAATACTGAAGGCAAGTGAAATGCTGCAGTGCTTCTAGAAAATAGCATCATTTTAATGCTATGAAATTTATACATTACTATTCTCCAGGAGCCTCATATTCTTTCAGACAGTACACAGTGGAATCTTACTGACAAGCGAAGGTGAATGTATTACTAGTTTGTTTATTTAGGTACTGGTTTATTAAATTGTTCCAATTATAAATTTATTGCTTCTTAGCTCCACATCTACCCTTCACTGCACTGTTTGTGGTATGGGAACATTTCTTCCTCACCAGCTGACACAATACGAATCTTTGTTAGTAAAGGACTCTAGCAGGTCATGGGAGGAGGAAGGAAGGGGATTTTCTCTTTGGGTCTGGTGTATGCTTTGCTTCTTCCTGCTTGTACGGAGCTACGCTGACATGTACAGCATCCAGTGGAGATGATAAGTTCAGTAGGCATCTTAGAAGCAAGTTCAGTGGCATCTTAGCTTCCGGGCAAGTTTTGTGTGGTACATGGCTGTCTTCCAAGAGCATCCCTGCTGGCTTCCTGGAGCATTCCCAGTGATGGCCTTCAGTAGAGTTCCCTGTGGGAAGCTTCCTAGTAGCTTCCTGGTTAGGTCAGCTGGTGCCCCACTGGCTTCCCAAGTTCAACAGCAACCATAGCATGCACTTTACTGAAAAATTTTGTGGGCGCTCCAGAAAGTGGTTCTGTTTCTACATTAGCCTGCTGACTTTGAACAGCCTCTAGCCCAGGATGATGCAGAAATATTCTCTGTCATCCAGTGTGTTGCAACCTCACCTTCCCCAATGAGGTCCAAATCTCCATCTTAGGGAGGAAGCCCATTTTCCACCACTTCCATGTTTGTTCCTGTCTTGGGTATACTTCCCTAGATTATTCTGGGAAGTTTTATTTTATTCCCTCTTAGTTAATGCCTTGTAAAAAGTTAATAATTCTTTACGTTAACCCTTCCCTGTTCAAATTACTAAGTGGTTTCTAGCATATGTATCCATGACTGATACAGAAATAGAAAGACTAACGTGACTGATGGTAGCTTGGGACATTTTATTGTTCTCATGAGGTCAAGGAGACCCATTTAAAATGGCCAGGAGATACTTCAGTTGACTTCAACTCAAAAAGCTACATCTTGACCCAAACTTATATAATTAATAAATAATCATCTCTTTAAAATGTTTCAAAGTCCTCCAATTCACCTCATCTTTGCAATGTAAAATTTCATATTGATTGATAGGAAGTGGAAGCAGAACATTAATGACTTAAGAGGAGTCAGTGATACTACACACACATACATACACTTATACATATATTTATATTTAACTAAGAATATATATACAGAGAATCTAGATCTTTTGTTTCTAGTATCACTAGATTAGGTGGGTAGCAAAATTATGAAGAGCTTTAATATCATCTAGAGGAAAGATGAAAACCTTTATAAGAAAAATGGGAAACCAGATTATCACTGGATAATCCAATTTGGGGGGAAAAAAAGCTTAGTACGGAGTAGTGGAAATTGAAAACTTTTTCCTAAATAGCAATAGGAGATAAAATTTTACAAGATCAGTTTGACAGTTTTGATGGAATGGATAAGTCTCCCTTGAAAGGCTTTGTATCATAATAAAGTGTAAGTATGAGGAAGGAAAAAATGGATATACAAATACTCGATCACTGTCCCAAAAAGTCATGAATGAAAAAACAGCCTAAAACTGTGAGCCTGACTGACATGCCTGTACTATACCACCATCACAGCAACTCTGCCTTCTGCAGGTAAAACATATATTTTTCACCTAGAATTTTTTTGCCACTATACCCAGGACTTCATGAGCTAGTACTTCTGACACCAGAAAGGCAGAGTTCTCAAGCCAACACTATGCAGTAACAATTACTTATAATTATTAGAACATTAAAGTGCAGTTCTGATGCACCGTTAATGTTTTCCCAAGAGTCTAATTTTGCTCTCTCTCTCTTTTTTTTCTCTTCTGGAGAAAGAGCAATCAAGGAGTCAGCCATCAGCAAATCATTAAGTACATTTAGTCCCCAAAGAAATGTTACTCAGACTGGAGCAGAGGAAAAAAATCCTTCTTCTATACTCCTCACAACGGGGCATTTTTATTAACAAAATCTAGAATAATATTTTGTTCTTCTAGTTCTCCAATTCTCATTAAAGTGTCCTCATCTTCCAAGGGAAGTTATTTCCCTTCCCTTTTTTGTAAGAATATAGCATATAAACTTGAAGTTACAGACTATTAATAAATTACTATTTAGCTGTTATTCTCATACCTGTATGCATCAAATTTGGAATAAATCAGCAGTTTTGCTGAATTTGAATGTTTCTTTATTAGTTTTCTCTTTATACTATTGGTCTGTTTTAAAACTGCAAGTTAACTCAGGCCTCCGTTAAATTGCTCAAAAGCTGCCTTGAGTTCTTTAAGTTTATGAAGAATCCTTGACCATGTAACTATGAACTGAGATAGCTCTATAGAATTTCTGTCCCAGTTCTGATATATTTTCTCCAGAGACCACTTCAAAAGTATTTTCTTAAAGTAAAATCTCAAAGACTCATCAAAAACATCTCTGGGGAATTTAAAAAAAATCAGTGTCTAGAGAGTAGATAAGGAAAATATTCAAATTTTATCATTGTCATGGTTTAAACTGCTGCATTAGATATCCAATTACTATATTTCACCAAAAAGAAGTCAGCCAAAGGCTCAACTTTTAGATGTTTAAATCTTAATAGGAAAATCAGAGCAAGATAACAGTGTGCAGACTTGGAATCTTGTCAAGCTTACTGATAAGTTTTCCTAAATGGCAAACCAACAGGTTTATTTGGGGATATGTAATGGTAAGTTCTTCCTAGCATGTCTCTTAACCATAGGATTGTGCCTAAGTTTTTGTCAGAAGGTCATTTTGATTTTTTAAATTAACGCATACTAAGCAATGCTAAGAAAAGTACATTGCATAAACTGGGAATGCAATACCAAGGATATATTATAATAAAAGATATTTTATTTGTTTAGAACAATTTATATTGACCTTTTTACCAACAATATTGATTCGATGATTTGCAAATGTTAAACATCTCATAGCAAGGCATAATACTAATGCCAGTATTAAGGTTCTCAAGAAATGATAACTTGAAATATTTATTTTGCAGCTTCTGTAAAATCTCCAGTTACTATAAACAATATTTAATAAAGGCAGGCTAGGGGTTACATTAGCTAACTAATTCTGAAGGTCATTAGTATGCCAATGCCAGAAAAGTTTCTATTTAGTGATATGCTTTTCATTAGTCCTTCAAAATTAAGAAAAATAATTACAGTTTAAGTTTAAACTAAACATATTAGTTCGATTTGAAGACTTTCATTTGTTACTATGAGATTATTCTTACTTTTTGTTTTACATATCCTTCATTTATGGAATAATAGTAATAGCATACTTATTTTCTTTTCATGCCTTTATCTGGTATAATAAAAAGTTGATAATCTTTTGTTATTTTTTAAAATCATTTTTAACAGCTTTATTGAGTTATAATTGACATGAGTTTTTAATTTTGATGAAGTCAAATTTATCTATTTTTTATTTTGTAAATTGTGCTTTTGCTGTCATAGCTATGAAATCTTTCTTGAACCCAAGCTCACACAGATTTTTCTCATATATATTCTTCTCGAACTTTCATTTTAGATTTTTCCATTTAGTTCTATGTTCTATTTTGTGTTAATTTAGGAGTATGATGTGAAATATGGATCAAAGGTCATCTGCTTTTTTTTGTCTTTGGGAAAATAAAATATAAATAATACTTTGGGAGTTCTTGTAGGAGAGATGGGGCATAAAATAATTTTTTTTTATCATCTTAGAATTCAAGGTGCATAGCATAGATATAATTCAAGGCACTTTGGTCTTATGAAATATCTTATAAAAATGCTACAAGAGTTGAGAGACATAGAGAGGGAGAGACTGTCCTCACATCTACAAGGAATCCTCACCCATACTGGAAAATGTAGGAAAGCCTCTTCATCCTGCAGTGTTCCTCAAGCCCCTCTCCATGAGCTTAACCTCATGCTCGCTTTATAGAAGAAATACTTAAAGGAGCTCCATTGCTTAACACAGAGCATATATTGAAGAATGCATTCAGAGGAGAAAGGCAATAAATTGATATGTGATACACTGCCACGTGGTGATGCATATTGAAGAAGACAATATGTTGGATTATACTTTGCGGTTAAGGAGAGTCTTGAGCAGGCTTTAGGGTGAACAGCCACCCAAATGCATTCCTCCATTTGTTACTACTGTGGGGAAAAGGTAAAGCAAATGAAAATAATAGCAAAATAAAGAGAAATTTCTCAGATAGCCTTTAATTCCAGAAAGTCAGAATATTCTTGAAGCTAAGCTGTTTTTTAAAAGAATGCCTATTTTTTTTTCTCTTTTTAAGATAACTTTCCAAACCATGATAAAAAACGTTTCTTACTTTAGGAGAAAAAAATTACTTTTTCCTACACTAAATTTCCATCTTGCCTAAAGGGCATAGTGCTGATTAGATTTTAACCAGGATATGCCTATTTTCTCCCTGGGTGAACCTTGTATTTCTATCCCACATCATAAATCTGGGACTATTTTTTAATCTTTAGGTCATATCTTATTTTAAGATGTGAAGGTAAAAAAATGGTACCTTAGAATTGTTAAGAGATTTGCTTGTTTAGATGTATCTTTTGGGATATGAAAATTAGGCTTGAAAACATTTCTGAGAAAGGTAGTATTTCCAGGCTCATTAAACGAGTCACCTGAAGACAGAGACCTGGTTTACAATCAGACTCCACGGCTGAGCAAAGGCCTTGCTATTTTTAGGGCCCTGCGTTTCATTTTAGTGACAGGAATGGAAGTTAAGGGAGGCCCTGTTGCAGGATCGGGAGCTGGTCCACAAAGAGGTGGAAGACTGAAGTGACTGGCAGTTTTGTCATAAATGGAAGGACATGTTTGGAAGCATGTCAGAGTGTTATTTATTCCCACTTCAGGCACAGATCTTAAATCCTGAAGAATGAGTTCTTTTTTTCTATGTTATATGTTATAAACGATATATATATGTTAGGCATGACATAATGCTGCTAATAGAGTAGAGTATCTTCTTAGGCTATGGTTCATGTTTCTATGTTCTCTGGATATTGTTTCAACAAAAAGATGCAGGTAGTTATTTTATCCTGTCAAAGGTATTGTGCTGATCAAGAAAGATGAAGGCTTACATCCCTGCAAACTCCAGGGCTCAAATTGAATTAAGTCTTGATGATATCATACATATGCAATTAAAAATCATATAGGAACAATCATAATATGTAGAGCAGAGAGAGTATGATCATTCCAATTCAAGGAGAAATCTACACAGACGGAGGCCTTCTTATGACTCTTTTATATTTGAACCTCTACACCATGAGAACCAAGTGTAGGAATGGCACACTGGCATACAGCCAACTCACCTCAATCTCCTGATTTTGCAGCCTGGCATTTTCATTCTTGAGCTCACTTTTGTAAATTCTCATTTTCTCATAATTTAAACTATATTTTTTGGGGAAAAACTTTTCTTCCTAGATCCTTGGTCAAATGTTGTTAGCCCTGATCTCATGCCCTTTGATCTCCTGATACTCTGCCTATAGTTCACTTCATTATAATAGTCATGCTGCAGTTGCCTGTATTTCTCCCAGCCAGTCACACCCCCAAGAATATCAGCAGATAAATCAGTATCCTGCCTCAAACATCAGTGGCAGCTCTATTTTGGTCCTAGACTCAAGAGAATGAGTGGCAATGAATGGAATTTTACTCACTGGTCCATTATCAAGGCATAAACTGCTCTTTCTCATTATTTGAAACCTCAGGAGAAAAAAATCTTTCCTTTTCAAAAGAAAAAAAATAGGCAGATGATAAAACAGTGCAGATAAAAGAGAATTCCTAACCTCAGGCTTCTGAGATTTGACCTCCTCTTCAGCTGCTGCTTCAAAACCTAGTTACATTGTTAGAGCCATCTCTCCTTGAATATGAATTCCCTATTCAAGGACATGTTGCTCTGTATCTAGCAAAGCACCAAGGACAGGCCAAGCATTGATCAAATTCAAAAACACACTTGGGGCTAGTGTTCGTTCAAATACATATGTTTGTTTCTAAAGTTTTGCCTTAGATTCCAGAGTGATAAGAGTTGCCTAATAGCTCTCCAGAGCATGTGATGGGGATGATGGCTTAGTCCCCAAGGGCCACGTGAATTATTTTTGGTCCATGTACTGCCATAAAGCTCAAGATAGATATCAGACACATCTTCACATCACATTTTTGGGGAAAGCATTGGTGTCTGCTAACGAGCCTTCCCTGCAGCTCCTGACAGTGGAGAACTTTGAAGCTCTCTTAGAAGCTGAAGGGTATCTACGATGATTGACAACTGTTAGTCTCCTTAGTAAATGTTTGAATGAAATTCTATATGGAACACACTGTTTTATTTTCAACATATTCTTTTATTTGACTTACATTCAGTAAATTCTGCCTGTCCATCAAAACTGAAATACAGATTTGTAAATAGTCCGTGCTTAGCATTTTCCTGTCAGGTATAGCAGAATGGCAAATACATTTTATTTTTAAAGAATGTGCAAAATTAATACTGGTTTATAGTAAAAAAATAATAGCCAAATAATGTCTATTCACAATTAGCAGCTTGAGTTTCAGTGGGCTAGGACATGTCAGCAGAATCTCTGGAGGCCCTATTAGTCAGTGTTGATATGAAGTCTATGATTCCCCACACCCTTAAGTATATTTATGTATCACTCAAAACTGACTTCCCCCATATGTCTAGCAATATGCTCAAGTTTCTTCCTTCTTAGGGGTGTATGTTAACACTTCATACTTCTCCTCTCACATTGGTCTATCTCCCTCCTTCCTATGATAGCAAAGCTTCCTAAAAAAATAGATTCTATGTGCTATCTTCATTTTATCTGTCATTTCATGAAAGTTTTTTTCCCCCATAAATATTACAGTTATATTTGATGTATATACAAGAATATATGAGACATATATGTAAGTTATAAACCCATTATTTATTCAGGAAATAAAATGCTATCAATATCATCGCATTTACTAAAGTGTTTCTCTCCTTCTGCCACTCCTCCCCAAATACACTGGCTTTTCCTGTATGGTGTCCATTATTTTGAATTCTGTGTTTGTCATACTCTGGCTTTAAAAATTATATACATACATATGCACATCCATACATATGTTATGCACACATACATACATAACATATATTTAGTTTTGTTCATTTCTTAGTTTTATAAAAAGATTATGCTTGAGATTCTATGTCTGAAATTCATCCGTGATGTTGCATGTGACTATAGTTATTCAATGTTGCTGATGAATATAACAAGTTATATATCTATTCTTCTATTAGTGGACATTTGAGTTGTTTTTGTTTTTTTGTTTTTTCTCTATGATTAACACCACTACTATGTACAACCTATGTGTAGAAATTTTGTCTATGAAATATATCTAGGAATGGGATTGCTGGGTCATTATTTACTCATCTACTTTACTATTTCTCACTAAAGCTGCTAATGAGTTACTAATTATAATTTGTAATGAACATTTTTTTCTGTATCTCATATTATTGATATTATTGACCCTCTCTCTCCTTCTTGATGTTCTTTCTTTTCTTGACTCTGGTGTCATTTATTCTTGATTTTCCTCTGGTCTCTCTTGACTGTTTTATCTCAGATACATTAGAAGTGTTCTTTTAATTTAGAGAGCTGTTTTTCTGTTTAGAGGTTGACATCTATTCTGGTTATTTGTTGTTGTATAATAAACTACTTCAAAAACAAATGCAAATATATATATGTATACCTTACATATTTTTATATATACATATATGTATGTATATGTAAATATGTCTCTATACTCCTATTTATCTATCTATCTATCTATCTATCTATCTATCTAATCTATCATCTATCTGTATATCTATCTAACAATCTACCTACCTGCCTACCTACCTACCTACTTATTTATCATCTATCTAGGCTTCATGGGGTAAAAACTGGCAGTGCTTGACTGGGCAACCTTTCTGCTGCACACTGATTAGGATAACTTAGTGCTGGCTGGCTGGGTCTGGTAGGCTCAAAGTACTTTTACTAGAATGCCTGATACCATAGTAAAAGTGGTGGAAGTCTGAGTTAGCTGGAGGCTTCTCCTTCAAGGTCTCTCCTTGTGAACTCTCCATCAGAGGATGAACTTCTATGGTGGCTTCTGGTTCGAAAATACTAAGCTATAATCTGCTTCTCTGTGATGGCTAACTTTATGTGTCAACTTGATTGGGCTAAGGGATGCCCAGAGAGCTGGTAAAACATTACTGCTGGCTGTGTCTCTGAGGGTGTTTCTGGAAGAGAGGAGCATTTGAATTGGTGGACTGAGTCATGACAACTGCCTGCACAGTGATGTGGGCATCATCCAATTCACTGAGGGCCCCAAAACAACAAGAAGTGGAGGAAGAGTAAATTCGATCTATTTGGGCTGGGACATCCATCTTCTCCTGTACTTGGACTTTGGTGCTCTTGGTTCTTGAGCCTTTGGACTCAGGCTGGGACTTACATCGTTGACTCTCCTGGTTCTCAGGCCTTTAGGCTTGTACCGAAGTGATATTCCCACCCTTCCTGGGCCTCCAGTTTGCAGACAGCAGATTATAGGACTTGTCAGTCTCTATTATCATATGAGCCAATCCCCATAATAAATCTCTTTATATGTATATATACCTTATTGGTTCTGTTTCTCTGGAGAACGCTGACTAATACACCATCCTCTTAAAGACTAGACTGGGAACTGGCTTCATGTGAGTTTTGCTGTACTCTATTGGTCAAAACTATTTAATGGATAAAACTTGTCTTCTCATTGTTTTAATTTGTATGTTCTTTAATATTGTGGCTGAGCTTCCCTTAATATATCTATTTACGATTTGCTTTTATTCTTCAGAGATTTGGTTGTTTTAATACTTTGCCTATTTTTTATTGGATTTTTAAAAAATAATTTGTCAGATATTGTTGCCTATTAAAGACATTAATTCTTTGCCTATTATATGTTTTACGAATATTTTTTTCCTACTTGTAATAACTTTAATTTGGTTTATGGTATATTTTGACATATAGAATATCAAAAATGTTAGTGTAGTGAAATTTATTTCCCCCCTTTATAGTTTTGAGTTCCCTGTCTTGCTTAGAAAGAATTATCAAAAGATTTGTGGCAATAGTTTGCTAATAGCAATACAAAATAAGCACACCTTTTGTAATGTTCTTTAAAGTAAATAAAATAATCATAAACATGTCACTATATTGAATTCAGTTCAGAATAGCTCTATTATAATGATATATGGACACTAACTTGAGAGATTGATTAGCACAACAAGAAACAGCTTTTACATGAACTGAACTTTGAAAGGAATGTTGTCATCCTCTGGGACTTTATTTTAAACCAGACTCCTGGCAGCCATATATCTTCTTCCTTGTGTTTAGGCAATATGTAGCCAGGACAAAAAGCCCTTAGCTTTCCTTCTTATTTAATGTAGGCAGAACCCCTTCTCCAGAGCTCTGGGAGCAACAGTATCTGTGCAGAGAGATCCATTCAAAGGCCTGGGTTCCCCTCCCACTCTGCCCTAATTTCGGACTAGCTTTGGATATTCTGGATTTCACCTCTCCCGGAGTCTACCCCTGCTCTAACCTGCATCTGCTTCAGGTCAGCAGCTGTAGCCTTGTTTGTGCCATTGCTGAGCTTGTACCTTGGGCAAGAGTCAGTCTTTCTGCCACTAGGCTGTGGCCCCTGTTGCTGGTGCAATGCTGGCAGCTCAAGGCTTTGGCTTCCGTCTGATCTGAGGGAGCACGAAAAGTGAATGAGAGGCCAAGTCAGGGTTATTGATAAATGTAGTTACCTGTAGTTACCTTTCCTTCTGTTAAGAAACTAGGCTAGTTCTCAGAAGTCTGAAATGGAGACTGATTTGCTGGGAAGTGAAACAGGCTATTTTCTTTTCCAAAACTCTCTTCGTGGCCATGACTCAGAGAACATGTTCACTGATCGTCCCTTTCCTGCAAACCTCTCCACCTTCTCTGGGACACAAGACGATTTTTTTTTTCTTTTAAGGAGCACCAGTGAGGCCTGCAATAGAATCTTCATAGTATAATGGCTGGAGTCAAATTGACTTGGGACCCAGTCTCAGCTCTGCCTCTTATGAAGTCAGGCCATTTAACTTATTTTAATGCCTGGAAAATATTAACATAAATCTTATCTTGCAGGATTGTCATCAGAATTATTGATAATGTATGAAAATCATCCATAACAGTACTTGACCGTCAAGTGCTCAGTAAAATGGTAAGTTTAATGTACCACATTTTTTTAGGGTATCTTAATTCATATAACAGACTATATTTTTAAGTAGTTTTTTCTCAAGGGCTCTGCTCAATGAAAAGAGACCACTAGGACATATCAGCATAATCTCAGGATTCTCAGACTGAAAATATGTAGAAAAAGGTTAAAACAGTGTTCCAAGGCTATATTAATTTTACATTCTGTAGTATTCTCATTGATCTGTATCACTAAAAAATATATATGCTTTATATTAAGATGTGCAAAATTTAACTTATTCCACTGTAGAAATTGTACATTTACCTTAATCTAGAAATCAGAAAAATAAGTATCCCAGACTTTTATAGGCTCTCTTGTGACTTTAATCCTATATTTATAGGTGAGATTTTAGGAAGAGAAGAAATTGAACTTCAACTTATAAGTCTAGGCCCTCAGCTCTTAGGCCTGAAATTCTCAATCAAATTTTAACATGGATCCATTTCCCAAACTAGTATTAGACCAAATGTGAAGAGGGAAAATAAATTATCAGAAGATAATTTTTTAAAAACACACATAACGAGGTTCATTTCATTGTAAGATGTTTATGTCGCTTTGTCTAAGATCAATTCCCAAAGGTTCCAAACCCCAAAAGTTCAAAAAAACAAACAAACAATATTCTTTTCATCACTTCTCTGAGCCCTCAACAGAAGCGTGCCTCGATACTATCTCTATTCTTCCCAGGAAACACTTCTTGAATGTTAAAGCAAAGACACTTTGCTAATTTCCCGTAATCCTTACACTTTGGCCTCTACAACGGCTGATCATTTTATTTTAATTGTTTGATCCTTAACTGTAATTAGTACTACCAGCTGTACCCTCTTCTGGGCTTTCTTGACATAAGTAAGCCCATATGAACACTAGAGATACTGGGATTGATCACTTTATCTTTCCTACACAGTTTCTGCCATTGAAATGATCAGTTGTTGCATATAAATGTCCCATTACACACAGGGGTAGAGGGAGAGGACTGATGAATATGGCTTGCTCCACTGTCGGTTGTCACAGGGTACAAATTCCTGGACTGAATAATCTGACAAGTCTAATATCCTCAGGGAAGGACATGAGTTGGAACAGATCTGTTTCATTTTGTTTCTTAGCATTTACGCATAGGTGATGCCATTATTTTCTCCCAATGTTGCATGAATGTTATATAACCTTAATAAATTTTAAATTGTGTAGGGATCATACTACAATTTTTTCCTTTTGGGTTCCTAATCTCCAAGGTGTCTTAATGTTTAAACTTCAAGGTTTTCAATAGATTAATAGAGAAATATAGAAATATTCTTTCATGATTTTAAATTGTTTTCTGTCTTGTTTTGCCATTTTCATTTCTAGGTTTACCTTTTATAATTCATTATTTCAATTTCCAAAGGTTTATTTTCTTCTGATTCTAACTTAAGTTAGTAATTATTGGAGGAGGTCATTGAGAGGATGTGACCACTGGTTGACCCACAAACTGGACCCAGGCAATTGGAGGCTCCTCATGTCTTTACATGCGCTTGGAATCTATTTTCCACCCACCATCCCCCAGTGGGAGCCATTTTCAAGGGCACAACCTTGACAGAGCCATGCGTTGTTGAGACCATCTGGACTGGTTATGGGACTGAACCTTGTGAAAACCTCCACACGAACCTTTAAAATTCTGGCAGGTGCGTTCGGAGACCTACTTATCTTTCAGCATCTCCACAACAAGCCTCTTGTATAAATTCCTTTGCTCTGTAAACATGCTGCCTACCAATCTGGAGTGGTCTCTTTCTTCAGGCTCTCCTTGTCCTCCGTGTATGGGGACTAGTTTGTGAACCAACAGTAATCAACTTATATAGTTTTGCCTATCTAGTAAGTAATGTGTTTAAGGCAGGCATCTTCTCTGCATACATGTATTAAAGGGCTTTTAGTTCTCGTCCTTTCTCACTGTTGCTGGAAGATATAGTCCCTGTTTTTGTTCATTTGGAATTTACTCAGTTTTTTTCTCAAGGCTTAAAATACAGTTAATCCCCCCCTTATCCACAGTTCCACTCTCTGTGATTTCAGTTACCCATGATCAACTACAGTCTTAAAATTTTAAATGGAAAATTACAGAAATAAACAATTCATAAGTTTTGAACTGCATGCTGTTCTTGATGAAATCTTAAATCCTCCTCATCCACCCACCCGGGATGTGAATCATTCTTTAGTCCAGCGTGTCCACGCTGTGTACACTACCCACTCGTTAGTCACTTAGTAGCCCTCTCAGTTATTAGATTGACTGTCACAGTATTTGCAGTGCTTGTGTTCAAGTAACCCTTATTTTACTTAAAATGCCACAATCATATTACTTTTATTATAGGATATTATAATTGTTCTATATTAATATTTATAATAATTAATAATAATTATGTTAATCTCTTACTGTGCCTGATTTATAAATTAAACTATATTTGCAAGCAATGCCTCCAATAAGGGCCTGATATCCAAAATATACAAAGAACTCATACAACTCAATAACAACAAAAAAACAAACAATCCAATCAAAAAAATGAGCAGAGGACCCGAACAGACACTTCTCCCAAGAAGACATACAAATGGCCAACAAACATATGAAAAGATGCTCATCATCACTAGCTATTTGGGAAATGAAAATCAAAACCACAGTGAGATATCATCTCACACCTGTTAGAATAGCTGTTATCAACAGGACAATAACAAATGTTGGAGAAAAAGGAACCCTCAATACACTGCTGGTGGGACTGCAAATTGATACAGCCACTATGGAAAACAGTATGAAGGTTCCTCAAAAAACTATTGATCTACCATATGATCCAGCAATCCCTCTACTGGATATTTACCCCAAAGACTTGAAAACTCATATTTGAAAAAAATACATTTTTTTTTGTATTTTTGTGCATTTTTTGGTATTTTTTAAACTTTTTTAAAATTAAGTTCATTGGGGTAACATTGGAATACAATTATATAATTTTCAGGTGTACATTATAATTTGTATATTCTATTGTGTGTTAACCACCCAAAGTCCAGTTTCCTTCAACTACCATATATTTGATCCCCTTTACCTACTTCACCCTCCCCCTACTCCTCTATATTGACCCCCTTTACCCGATCTACCTCCCCCCTCCTTCCCCACTCCCTACTTTCTGGTAACCAATAGTCTATAGTCCATGTCTATGAGTCTCTGTTTGTTTGTCCTGTTCATTTAGTGCTCTTAGGTTTATATCTCGAGGTCCATCCATGTTGTTGCAAACGGCAGTATTTCGTCTCTTCTTATGGCTAAGTAATATTCCATTGTGTGTGTATATATATATACACACACACACACATACACATACTACAGCTTTTTCAGCCAATCATCTATCATAGGACACTTCGATTGCTTCCATGTCCTGGTCACTGTGAATAATGCTGCTATGAACATTGGTGTGCAAACATCTTTTCGGATATGGGTTTTCAAGTCTTTGGGTTAATGCCCAGTAGAGGGATTGCTGGATCATGTGGTAGATCAATTCTTAGTTTTTTGAGGAACCTTCATACTGTTGAAAAAATATTTGCACACCGATGTTCACAGAAGCATTATTCACGGTGGCCAGGACATGGAAGTAACTAAAGTTTCCTACAATAGATGACTGGATAAAGAAGCTGTGGTACATATATATAAAGGAATATTACTCAGCCATAAGAAGAGATGAAATTCTGCTATTTGTGACAACATGGATGGACCTCGAGATAATCATGCTAAGCGAAATAAGCTGGACAGGAGAAGGTGAAAATCACGTGATGTCACTTATATGTGGGATCTAAACCTAAAGCAACAAACAACAGGACAAACAGAGACTTATGGACATGGACAACAGAAAAGTGGTTACCAGAGGGTAGGGAGGAGGGGGAAGGAGGAAGGTAGATGGGGGTAAAAGAGGTCAAATATGTGGTGACAGAAAGAAATCTAACTATGGGAGGGGAACACACAATGCAATATATATATGCTTTACTGTTTAAATGTATACCTGAAACTTACTGGATTTCGTTAAACAATGTCACCATAAAAAAAGAAAAAAGAATATGACGTTACTAAAAAAAAAAGCTTTATCATAGGTGTTTATGTATAGGAAAAAGCATAGTCTGTACAGGATTTGGTACTATCTGTAGTTTCAGGCATCTGTCCACTGGGGGTCTTGGAACAGATTCCTCGCAGATGGTGGTGGGGTGGGGAACTACTCTAGAAATGGAATTATTGGGTCATACAATAAACATATCTTTATATTTAGTAGGAAATAGCAAATACTATTTTGAAGTAGTCGCATCATTATACTCACATTAGTTATTTATGATGTTTTTGTGAAAACATAAATAAAAAAATATAATTGAAACCTACCAAAATAAACTAATTAGGGAACTTAATAAGACTTTTTAGGTTTATTTTGATGCTTACTCCCCTGACTGTTTCTTCTCTTTTTTTTAAACATGTGATTTGGAGACACGATCTGCTCTTGCTCAGTCTTTAAACATATCATATCAGTACCCTATTTATTTCCTGTGCTCTTCTCTCTCCTAGATTGGTTGTGACAAACGAAGTGATCTACTCAGTGCCCTGCTTCCCTAGTGCGCTGCTTACTCAATTACCTCAATTCTTTAAACAGGACATACAGAGGGATGCTAAAGAGGGAGGAACGGAGTAAAGAAAAGACACAAGAACAGAATTCTTTTTGGTTTTAAAGATTTTCCTGCTATTCATAAGTAGGTAATAAGATATGAGGGCGTGCAAAATTTTCAAAGTTTTGACAGTTATCAAACCGAGACTATAGTTTTTTACTCTTTCCACTGTAGAGACGTGGAGCTCAGTTGACTTTTAATCTCTTCAGTTATAGCCGAGAGTAAAGCTAACTGCTGAAATAAACCAACCTCCACATTTTAGTTGTCTCAACTAGGTGGCTTGCATTTCTGACATGGGTGACATCCATGTCACTAGGTATTTACCCCATTTGAAAATGAGACCCGATTTTAACTTCTCACAGTTTCTTTCAATATTTTGAGGTCTCTCTTGCTGTTAGATTCATTTTTGGAAAATTTAGAAAATTCTCATAGTTTGAGATCTAAGCTTCCAGCCTACAGAGGCCGTTGATTCTATTCATTGTAATGGCCTCTTTCTATACTAAGTGATTTACTCCTGCACTTGTCAAAATATGAATGTGTAGCTCCTTCATATGTGTATCACCAAGTTCTAGTCACTTGGTGTACAGAGGACAAATTATAATAAGTAGAATCAACATCCTTGATTGGCTGGAAGCTCTCACCTGAAACTACAGCAATAGAGTGGGGTTTTATTGTTTTTTTTCCATAGAAAGAAAAGTATACAGAAATCAGGCAATACAAGGTTAACCAAAGAGAACTGGATCATTAAATTATTATAAATATAATAACCACAGTGTCATCATATTCCTAAAGTGACAGTGAAAACTAAATACACATAAATGTCAAAAAAAGGGATTGACTTTACCATTATACTATAATTTATTTATCAGAGGCTGATCTTTATTATCCATAATACTCACGATGTCCATTACTCAGCAGGACAGCAGCAGATTTGTAGTTTTGATTTAGGACTCTTAGGATACATAGGAGCAAAAGTTTGTGTGTGTGTGTATATGTGTGTCTGTGTGTTTAGGCACAGCATAGGTATGAGTGGCTACACATAGTGAGATTTCATTTCAAAGATTCTTTTAGATGTTTATTCATGAAGCAAGAATAGATATAATATTGAAAATGACTTCTCTTACAATGATGGATATATGAACATAATTTAATTATGTATCTTAGAACTTATTTAGTCCCTGCTTTCGTAATTAGAGTTTGGCAAACGAGACAAAGGAAATGAATTTGCAGTCTCAAAAAGTGGCACAAAAACAATATATTGGTTATTATTTTTCATTAAATGGCAGAAGGGGAGAAAATCTGCTTCTATAGTTAAACTTTGTACTACAGCTATGTAGTGCCAAGTACGAATTAAAGGCTTCTTACCTGTAATTTTCATTGGATACCAGTAGATGGCACATTTATTTACTTTATCATTAGGCCAACTGAATCCTAGTTCTCTTCTAGTGAAAAGGGAATTAAAACATCTTAGATTTATCATGTATTAAATGCTTTTTTGGGGACAAATTATAGCCTTATTTATTTTATAAAATTCACTTTCAACAGTTTTCACAAATGGATGGTTGGAATATGGTGATTGGGTTCTGCTTGGGAAACTGAAGCAGATCAGGTGTGAGCTTATAAAATACCTCTTGTAGGGGTATCATTGATAGGGGGTGTTCTTGGGGGATAGGTTCAGCTGGAAGGATTTTTTTAAACCAAATAGTAATTTATATAAGTTTCTAGGCAAGGAAACGAAACAAAATTGAAATCAATAGAACAGTTGGAGTCAAAGGGTGAGAAAAATCAGAGAGCATCCAAATGGAACGTGGGTGACCAAGCTATAAACGGTTAAGCAGATGGTCAGAGGTCAAAAACATTACAAGACTGCGCTCAAATAAGGGCAAATCTGGGGTCAAGATAGTGTAGGATCTAAGTCTATACACACTATATTAGTTTCTTACTGCTGCTGTAACAAATTACCACACCTGTAGTGGCTTAAAAAAACACAGATTTTATATCTCACAGTTTGGGAGGTCAGAAGTCCAAAATGGGTCTTCCTGGGCTAAAATCAAGGTGTCATCATGGCTGTGTTCGTTTCTGAAGGCTCTAGGTGAGAGTTCATTTTTCTGCTTTTTTACAGTTTCTAGAGGCTGCTGGAATTTCTTGGATCGCGGCCCTCTTCCATCTTCAGAGGCAGCAATGATCTGTTAAATCTTTCTCACAGTACATCCCTCTCACCAACCTCCTGTGTTCCTCTCCGTCTCACAAGTACCCTTGAGGTAACACTGCCCTCACCTGGATAATCCAGGGTAGTTTCCCTGTTTCATGGCAGCCGAGCAGCAACCTTAATTACGTTAATTCCACCTGAAACCTTAATTCCCCTTTGCTATGTAAGCAAATATATCCATAGGTCCTGAGGGTTGGGGGCATGGACACCTGTGGGGCTAGTGTTCTGCCCACTGTGGATAGCGAACATGTTCTCACATGACTGGCTGGGAGAGAGAATATTTTTTTTGAAATAGTGTTATGGACTGAATGTTTATATCCCTCCAAAATTCACATGTTGAAATCCTACCCCCCAATGTGATAGTCTTAGGAGATGGGGGCTTTGGGAAGTGACTAGGTCATGAGGATGGAGCCCTCATGAATGGGATTATAAAAGAGACCCTAGAGAGCTCTGTAGCCATCTTCCCACCTGATGTGAAGAAATGAAAAGACAGCAGTCTGAAGCCTGAAAGATCGCTCTCACCAGAACCTGACCACGCTGGCACCCTGATCTTGGACTCTGAGCCTCTACAGCTGTGAGAAATAAATTCTGTTTATAAGCTCTCACTAGGGTACTTTGTTAAAGCAACCCCCAAATGACTAAGACAAACAGTAAAACTAAACTGGGCTGGACCAAGTAAACATACAATTCTGTGATTAGCTCTGTCTCACATAACCTGCAGGCTAATTCTCTGCACAATGATAATAACTAGAGATGAAGGAGGACTGGGCCGGCACCACTTTCCAAGTTGTTTAAATGTCAGCATGAAGCTTGTGTGATTCTCTTTTCTTCTTTTGAGTACAAAACATCTTTCCCACAGTTTTTGTAATATTTTGTAATATTTCTGTATCCTGGCCATATCTGTTTCCCTTGCAGCCAGACAGACTAAGAAGCACAGCTTTGCTAGTAATTTAACATTCAAATTAAGTAAATGACAGACACTTTGTGCCATTTTAGGTGTTGACTTTTAGAGCCTCAACTCTGATCTCACTAATATATTTATTCAGATTACCGTGGCATGCATACAATTCTAATAGATAAGAAATCTTATCAAGTAATATTCTTATAAATTAATAGTCTATCAAGACTTATCTCATGGCTCATGGACCTACTCTATCTTGCTGGTTCTCAAGCCTGCCTTCACATAAGAATTATCTGGAGGATTCTAAGAAATATGGTATATAGAGTCCAGTTCAACTCAAGTAAGTTAACATGCCTGGGGATGGGGCCTGAACATTAGTATTATTTGAAAGCTTCCTAGGTATTTTGAATGTGCAGCTACAGTTAAGAACTATGCTGTCTAGGTTGTTTCCCTATTTTTCATTTGTCTCTTGTCTGCCTTTCTTTCCCTCTGTTCTGGGCCTGGCTGAAAGATTACCTTTTCCATGTAATAGGAGTTAATTGGAAGCCTCTGTTTTTATCGAAGCTGCCAGGCTCTATTTCCTGCGGAAAACAAAACTGACTTGTTCCTGACAGCAACTGCTTTACCTGTTTCTCTGAATCAACAGATAAATAAAGGTACAAACGTACTCAAGCAGACAACAATAGACATTTCTCTGCAGGCACAGGGCAGTTTTAAGTTATTCAACTGTTTTGTATTTATCGATGATAATGTTTTTAACAAAGAGATGCTGAGTTATAATTCTAATAAAGCACTGGCAAGTTTGCCATTTCAAGTTGGAAGTATACATAGGTATAATCCAAGTTATTTGCATTTATCTTTTTATCGCTTGAAACCAGCCAGATTTAAGCTACTTAGAACTGACTTCATAACAGATTATGTTTATGTACAATGTCTGAACATGAATAATGTTAAAGGCACCATGAGATGTCACAAAAATTAAGTGCCTCGTGTCATAGCATCTCTGAATCCTATTTTATTTATAGAGCTTTATGTTCCACAAATATCTGGTGGATACTGTACAGTGATGATATAGTATTTTATTACAGGCAATTCTGAATGAGTATAACATCACATCACAGATTTGGAAGAAAAGGAAGTTTATTTATCTCCCATGTCTGCAGCCAACAATGTAATTGTGCTTTTTCATGCCAGAAGATTTTTGTTTGTCCTTCTTTGAATGATAATAGATTTCATAATTTTTAAAACATGTAATTTTCAATATATTATTATGCAAAATTAAACATCATATACAAGTCTTTCTGCTTTAGGGCTTGTTGAATCTCCTGCTAATGGAGAGTTTATTTCTACTTCTACAGCAATGTTCTCAGAATGAGAGCCTAAGCTGCACAATATGACACATTTGTCAATGTTTCAACTTGCCCTGAGTGCTCACAGCATCAGACAACTGAGAACCGATTTACATGTTAAACTACAGATTTTTACTTGAGAGAGATCTGACTAGAGTCTGAAGTGCATATGGACCTCCAGGACAAAGACATCAAAGCTACAGTAGAAGAGGGGTCTCCCTGTCTTTGCAAGGCCCTCAAAAGGGTATGGACTTTGCAATGAAGGCAAGGGCAGGTGCATACTAGTGGGCGGGGCACCGATGTCTGATACATCTGGTTCTAGACATTGATAGTATCCTTCAGCCTCTACACTGGTGTCAAAGCAAAAACTGCACCGACAGACTTAACCCAGCAAGGAAGATATTACTGCAATAGAAGAGGGAGACTGAACTCAACTACAATGAAGCAAAAGGTGGAAGAGGTTTTTGAGCACTGGAGTGAGCTAGTGGACAAGAACTGGTGAACATTAAAGGGCAGGCTGATCAATGAGATGTGTTGAGCACATTAAGTTTTTCCTGAGTTTGCAAATGTTTTTCTCTGCTATTAGAGGATCTGTGTTTGCTAACTGGCATCCATCCAAGTGAGGCTCCTACTCTCCCACAGATTTTGGGAGATAGGGATGCCATCTCCTTCAGTGCCTACATTTCAAAGAGATGGTTCCCAGGTTCTTGAGAAAGACATTTTCTAGGTTGTAAAACCGGCAAGAGGCTGGGAGGGAAAGAATTTACAATTGCAAATTTTCTAAAATAAATGCTGTAAGAAAAGAGAGGTCAGGGGCTTAAGCCAGGAAGAAACCTGCATGAAGTATAATCAAACTGAGGGGAACATTAGGCCATCTTTGTCAATGAACTAATGCTAAAGTCTCAAGGAGAAATGACCTCGATAAAGAATGATTCAGATAAAAAGTGATGTCATGAAATTTTCTATAATAACACAGAGACTCAGGTCAGTGCTGAGAGAGAAAGAGCATTTCCCATGCCATGAGCATACAGTAACTGTTGAAGCAGAAAGGACAAAAGTCTCTATCAGGGCCAGTGAAGAGCAAAGGTCCATGAAGGATCAGTGGAAAGTAATGGCGGAGCTGACAACAAGAAACACCTTTGTGGGGATGTGTGGGGGGGACTGAGAACTTTAGTTCTCTATTTGGGTAGTGTGACGACTGTGATGCCAAGCACAGGAAAATCACTGGAAGTAATCAAAGATGACAGTTATTTCTCATGTGCGTACCCCATGAACCACTCTGGGGTCAAAGGAAAGTGTTTGGAAGTAGTTATGGTTTTAGTGACACTTTTGAGAGAAGCGATCCTAGGAACTTACCTCATTTTTTCTTCTGATTGCACAGTACCCTTCAAATGATAGTTTTTGGAGTAGAATTGTACTTTACTGAAAAATAATATACTTATTTCTATTATTCAAATCAAAATTCAAGTTTCAGTTTTGCCACTTACCTACCTATGTGATCTTGAGGAAGTTACTCACATTTCCTGTGCTTGAATTATATTTTTCTTCTGTGAAACAAAAGAAAAGTATTTATAGTGCATCATTAGTGTTATGATTAAATGTATAAAAAGCATAAAGCCCAGTGTCTGGAATAGGAAAAGCTTTCTATAAGTATAAGTCCCCTTCCTTTATTACATTTTTTTATAAATGTACAGAGGTGATAAAGTATCAAACATAGTCAATTATCTTAATACTCAAGAATTTAATTGATATTGAAAACTTGACTAAATTTTTTGCTTTCCTTAGGTGGTCTCTGTGCACAGAAAGTTTAGAGACTTGAGAAAGTCTTTAATTATTAAAATTCTTGAAACCTTTGGCCTCAATTACTTGGATAATTCAGATGAAAAATCTGTAGTATTTCATTCTTTAGCATAGTGGTCTCAATTCTTTGATCTATTTTGCATGTTTAGAGATAGCTAGTCAGAAGACCAGGAACAAAATGACTGCAATTTGCAGGTAGTATGTAACTAAAATAGTTCTGGTAACAAATTTTGCCAAGGGGACCTTTCATCATTCAATAAAGCATTAATATATTAACAGGAAATCTCTTTAACTTTTCTCATACTTTAAAAAAAAGGATAAGGATACTATGGTGTATTGATGAACATCACCTTTAATTTTATTATAGCTAACCTATAGAGCACAAATGAACATATATAATCTAAATTCACAATTTACAAAGATTTTTATGCCATTAATAACATTAATAAAAAATTATATAAAAAAAGAGAAAATTTCTGTGTGTTACATATATGTGGGGCTGTGGAACATAAATTGAATCAATCTTTCTCAGTTTCTTGGATCTATGTAGTAGGTATTTGAATGTTTTCTTCCCCTGTCCCTGGCTTTGTGTAGCACATGTTTCAGTGGGACTATATCTGTGAATATCTCTGGATTATTGGTTTCATGTGATTATACTTTTCCCCAGTATTCCTAGAAAGATCTTAAATACCAATAACATATCCTTTATCGCACAGATATAAGAATGATTATCAAAAATGACTTTGTTGAACCGTAGGTAGGTATGCTACTGTACCTTGAGCATGTCTTATTTCTAGCATCTGTCTCTGAAAGCCCATTTGCCTCTTCTCTATCTATTGATACTTTATGTCCTTGTGTTGTAGGCAGAATAATGGCCCCCAAAGATGACCACATCCTAATCTCTGGAGATTATGATAATGTTACCTTACGTAGCAAAAGAGTCTTTGAAGATATGATTAAAGATGAGGACCTTGCATTAGGGAGATTATTTTGAATTATCCAGTTGGACCTAATCTAATCATACAAGTCCTTAGCAGTGGAAAGCCTTTCTGAGCTGTGGTCAGAGAGAGAGGTGACCACTAGATAAGGGTCAGAGAGGAAGAACATTTCTGGCTTCAAAGACGGAGAAAGGGGATGTGGAAGCTGGGGCTCAGGAGTGTAGGTAGCCCTAAAAGCTGAAAAAGGCAAGAGAACAAATTTTCTCCTAGAGCGTCAAGGAAGAAAGGCAGACCTTGCAATGTCTTGACTTAGACCAGTGAGACCATGTTGGACTTCTGATCTACGGAACTGTAAATTATTGAATGTGCATTGTTTTAAGCTACTAAATTGATAGTAATTTTGACAGCAGTAGTAGAAAACCGGGACACTTTGGGTCTGTATATATGACCTTGATGTAGCAGGATAGTAGAAATGGGATGAAGAGGGGCATTCTGCTTTACAATTCAACTTTAAGGGCTGCCACTTTTCTGGAATTCCACTAAAGATTACTAACTTAAACAGTCTTTATCTGTGCGATAAAGGATATGTTATTGGTATTTAAGATCTTTCTAGGAATACTGGGGAAAAGTATAATCACATGAAACCAATAATCCAGAGATTATTCAATAAAGACACATCTTTCAATAAAGACACATCTTTAACATGGTATGTTGATCACTTCTTTCCCAGAAGCAGTCCTTGTATACAGCATGCCTTAAGTTTTGTGGCTCTGTATAAAACCTTCCCAAAAAGAACCACTAAAACTATACTGCTGTGTTTACACATTTCTAAGAATCTGCAGATTACATGGTTATCACCAGCAATTTAACTTGCTCACTCAACCTGTGATTTCTCATCGCTGAACTCTTCTAATTTAGCTAAGGGAGACGAGAACCTAATTTGTTCCTTCTCTCTCTATTCTTACAAACTTTGATATTTCTTTTCCTATTGACTCTTGAGGCTATTTCCTCTAAATCAGTCCACAAAAGTCCTTATCCTATATACTAACTCCCACAAAGTTCGAAGGAAGTGGAGGTGTTTCTGTTACTAGTTTACTACAGAAGTGTAGGTTTCTAATTTATTTTGTATCCACCTTTCTACCTGTGATATAGATTTCTTGTTTCTTTCCCCCTTAGTTTACCTTCCCAGTGCCTGACACCTAAATCTTTGACTACATATTTATGATACAGAACTAAAGAATGAATTTATGTTCAGGTATGTATTCGCATGTACATGTGCGTCCACATGTGTTTATTTAATAGCAATTTAGATAGAAATTGCTATTCAATGTCATATACGTAAACATGCATACATATGTTAACCTGAAACAAAACAAAAGTAAAATAATTGACACTAAGTAATTTTACTTTTCATTTTTCTCTGTAGGCCAATAGGTCTTGAGGTCTTAATGGGAAAATGAGCTTATAAACTGCTTGTATTTTGAAAGTCTTTTGTTAGTCAAGGCTGTAGTTCTCATTCCTTACTGAAATTACACCATATATTCTGATTGCCAGTACCTGCACTTGGTTTGTATTATGAGTGATGACGAAAGTCTTTTATTTGATGACTCTTCTATCTTCTGCCCATTAAAAATTCATTGAATAAATATGTATTATCTAAAAATTATATACCACACATAATTTAAAGAAAACATAGACAAACATTTCTTATCCTAATCAGAAGTACAGTAAAAATAGCTTGGTGTTTTTACTGTACTGAGTCAATGGTAAGCTTATTGTTAGTCTTTGATTAAACCATTTTACTATTAAAGAATCAGCTGAGCTTCCCCAGTCTCTACCATGTCCTACTCTTATTCCCACCTCTTCAATATTCCTCCACTACCATCTTTCTTACACATATCTTAAAATAAAATATTTATTACAAACTTAAATATTTGGTTTAAACAAAAGCAAACTTAAATATTTGGTTTAAACAAAAGCTATTCTTATAGCCATAACACTGTAACTTAGAACAAGCATCTCTACACCACTTAAGGAGTCGGAAGATGACTTGCAGCAGGTTGGATGGAGACATATTCTTATAGAAGTTACTTTAGGGACAAAACTTGGAGTGTAATGAGAAATCTGGAGCAAGCGAAAAGAAATTAAAAGAAGCTGTTGGAGAGAGCAGATGGTCATCCAGGAGGTTTTGTGACTTTTAACATAAATAGTCCTATGAGGCAAGCATCCAAAATAACCAAGCCCAATTTCTTTTGAATTGTACTCCAGGAACAGCAAAATATAGGAGTGATAATAGTCCATATTACTTAGAGGTAATTCAGAAATCTCTATTCTTTCCCATTCTAAGTTGATTAAAGTAGGAACATAGAATAGGAAAGGGTAAAACATGGCCATGGAAAGCTCTTCTTGTGGTACTTATGTTTGTATTTTTTGCATCATAATCCATGGCACCAGCTGTATTTAACTGCTTGATATATATTCCAGTTTAACAAATTGTCCTTTCTTGAGTGCCAACTACTCATGGACATGTTCCGATGACTCTGAGGTGAATCCACCCACTTCAGTGACCACAGTAATAAGCTAAACTTTCTATGCTATGTTCTAGTGGAATTAAGATACCAAGTGCATAACATTCCATATCTTTGGAAGCAGCCAAATGCCATTGTCTAATTGGAAGAACCTAAATGTAGTCAGCCAAATGCCATTGTCTAATTGGAAGAACCTAAAAAAGTGAAGATTCTTTGGGATATTTTATATACATGCACATACAATCACTGTATATATGTGTGTAGGTGTGTCTGTATATTCATCAATGTATTTCCAAATATATACATACCCAAATATAGGTATTAAATATATATGGGTTTGTAGTGATACAAGGTTCTTTAGTTGTGTACTTTTTTCAGCTTTACTAAGAATTATAAGTGGAGAAGATAGACTTTAGAATGATTCCAGTGTTGGGGTTTTGTTAGGCCTATGCAATAATATATTCAGGGTTTATGAAATATTTTTTTCAGATAATCAAGCATCAAGTCTAGACCAACAATGGAAGATAACCCAAGATGAATGTGATATAATGGTAGAAAACGAGAAGAAAAATGGGTTAGAAATCTCAGTGAGGCAATGTAAGGAGTGAAAGTAACGGTAGCACCAAGAGATTTGATAGGATCGAAATTATTATGGAAGTTCAATATTTCAAAGATAGAACCACTTTAGTCAATGATAAGAATGGATGAGCAAACTGAAGAGGACTTGATCATTAGAATTGAGGTCAATGATCAGGTCAGTGTATATTCACTTGAAATCACTCAGAATTATGACCAAATCGAGATGGATAAATGGAATAAATCAAGGTGTACATCTTCAGAGAATGTGGCATGACCATGAAGTTTGTAAGTATCAGGGACAAAGAGGAACCAGTATTGCTCAATGAAATTCCAGAGAGCTGAGATTTAAATGAAAGTAGAAGAGTAATTATAGCAAACAGGTTTGGGAAAGGAAGGGGATCCCATCTCATTTTCTGGCTTGTAGGTCCATGGAGAATGCAAGACTGGTTTCAGTGGAGATCTTTCCTGGAAAATCTGCATGTTTCAGGGTTTTAGTTAAGGTTAACAAATGAATAATTTAAAGATGAACAAGGATTCCAGAGTGTGTAGGATAAAGTAGGGATAGCATTTAGTGGTGTGTGGATGAGAACAGGGCAGAGAAGAGATGTAGGGAGGGGTTTGGGAGGTTGTTATAGTTGACAGAGATTTAAAGAATTGGATTATTAATTGTCTTGTCTGTTACGAGTATCTCTGAGAAAGAGGTTCAGTGTTGATGAAAACTGAGGCCAAAGGTACCATCAGAAGCCTGGTGAATCGCTGCTGGCAGCTAGGTCTGGATGGGAGGTACAAAGTCAGAGCTGGAATAGACCTTGGGTGGCTAAAGCCTCTGTCTGTAAGCACTGAAGATGTTGCAGGAACAGATGTCAAGCAGCCAGAGAAGTAGTAAGGAAAGAACAGTAATAACCTCAGGTGGTGAGAGACTTTGTATGCTTCCCTGTGTGTACATATACTTCACAAACATACACAGGGGTACATTTTTATTCACTTATTAACTCTGAATTACCTTATTACTTCATTAAATGTGTATCTAAACAACTTCACTTTAGTTATTTAATTTTCATGATTTAAAGGTAGAAAATGTTCTAAAATCTCACAGGCTGCGTATAGTGGTTAACGAAAATAAAAACTGGAAAAGTGAAAATAGCCACCAGTGGTTTAATCCACATCACATTAAAAGCCAGATTTGCTTGGACTTTTTTCTTTTTCTGTTGAATGAAGTATGCTGCTTTAATTTTAGCTTTTGTGTATAAGCGAAAAACATCTAAAGTTCAATTAATACTCACTGCACAAGGAATTTTACTGCCTCTTTCAAATGGGGAACTGACCTGCTCTGACTTTTTTAAGAGGGCATAGTGATAATTGGTAGAGTGTGGTGGCAGGTTTACCCAGCTGGTCACCTGCACAGAGAACAGCTTTCCTATTAAAGTGAATCCATCCATGAAGGCCCTTTGAATGTGCTGCTTCGGCAGAGTGGGTGCTCTGCTGATGCATTCTGCTCAAACCACAAATGAATAAACGCTTGGGTTATTTTTGATTCAAAGCAAGCAAGGGGGTGATAAGCAACTGCCTGCTCAATTGGAGCATATGCTTGCTGAGTTCTAATTCTCCTTTTGCTTTGGAGCCAGATGCTGCATCCTAGTAATTCCCAAACCTGGCTGATCTTTAGAATCAGCTAGGGAGCTTTAAAAAATACCAGTATCCAGGCTTCCGACTTAGAAATGTTCAATTATTAGATCTTGGCTGGGTTATAGAAATCTGTGTTTAAAATAAGCTCCAGATAAAGATTTCAAGTTCGAGGATCACAGCTCTATATTAGTCATTCATAGCCTTGGTGTGGAATTGGGGTGGGGAGTAGAACTCCACATGTAATTCATGTGTATCCACCATTCCTGAGTCCTCAGTCCTCAAATGAAAACCATGACCCTAAGCTACTTATTTAGATGTAGGTCTTTATCTAGCTGATGGGCATGTTTTGGGATAGCACTGCCAACAAAAAGTGTAAAAGAAATGGTAAAATGCTTGGCTCTTCAACAAGATACAGCCCTGGGGCCACTGCCTCCCTGTCACATACACTCTTCTCAGACCAAGACATTAAATACTTCCTGAGTTACTTACTCTCAAGTCACACGCTCCAGGCTTAGAGTTCAATTCTCTTTATCAGGAAATAACTCTAAATACTTTAAGCTAATATTGGTGCCTAATCTTACCCCAAAAGTAGAATAATATGTAAAAATCAGAGATTGACCATCTGTGAATAGGGGTATCTGTGAGGGCAATATTCAGGTAAAAGAGGTCTGGGACTAGGTTTAGAAGGTTCTTTATTAGGTGATTAGTTCAAGAGCATGCTGGGCCAGGAGAGAGAACATAAGTTGGAGCATGAAGATAAAATACCTGTTCAAGGTCTTGGAGCAAAGGTCAAGAGTGGCGTGTTTGGGTTTCAGTCCAGCAATTAGCAGAAATGCACCAAGAGCAAGTCAATAACAGGATGACTAGAAATGAACCAGGGTACCACAGAGTAAGAACACCTCACGAACTGATTCTGCTTGTACATCTGGCAGAGTTATTTTTATATACTGCTCAGTAGATTTCTTGGACTAAGTGGAGGAGTCATGAATGACTGGACAGTGCATTATAGATAGAAGAGTCCTGCCATACACCCTTATTATGTATTTTACTACTCATTCCTTTCCCCATAAAATGATCACATGGAAATATCAGGTATCCTCTGGATGGCTCTCTTTTGTCTGCCTCGCACTGATCACCCTTCAGTTAGCAATGGAATTCTGATTTTCATTGAAGAATTACCCCTCTCCTGGAGTTATTATACTCTAATGGTTACAGTGATGAGCATGTTACTAGATAGATCTGTATCATGTTCAGGGAATGTCACATAGTACATAATTAGAACAATTTCTGACTCCCTAACTTCAGCTGGTTTTCCTAGGGTATTGGAAACCTGCATTCCAAGGTAGGAACATGAGCCAGTGAAACATGGCTTATGGGAAGAAACAGAACAGATGCGCGTGTATGCACACACACACTAATATTGTTGGAGTTAATTTCTATCTGCTTATATCCTGCACTCTATCACAAAGTAAATTTTAGTTTCTATGAGTATTGAAAGGCAAAGGAAGAAAACACAAGCCACATGAGAAAACATAAAAATCAAGAGTTGGGTTTAAAACCATTTAGACAACCAGTTGTCAGCAGTAGGGACATTAGGCTCCAGCAACAATAAAAAACCTGTTTCTTTCATTCCCTATTTTCCTGGAGCAATGAATTCAAATAATACTGTTTTGACATTGTAGAGATAAGTCTATTAAAATATGAATTTATGGTCACTTTGTCTCTTATGTTGGTCCATTTAGCATAATAGTTGCAATTGACCTAGATAGCGGAAAGTACATTTTATTCTAAGTATTTTAAATGAAAATAGATTGAGTGATTTTCTTGTATATATCATTGTTGAAGTTTTGTTACACTCTGAATTAATACAAATAGCAGTAATAATACAACTGGATGCACCTGGCATGTGCTATGGAATTTATCCCAAGCTGCTTTTTCATAATTAGGAATTTCTATCCGTGTAACTGAATATTTTTAATGTTTTAAAATCAGAGTGTTTTAAAAATCAAACTTGCAGTAATATAATCAATAAAGGCAAGAGATTGTGGAAGTCTATAAAATAAGAATTTGTACATTTTGAAGTATGTTTTATCAATATATACCAAAAGCCATGAAATGTGCATTCCCTTCGATCCAACAATTCTCCTTCTAAGATTTATTCTAAAGATATAATTACAGATGTAAATGAAGATTTATCTCAATTCTGTTCATTACAAAATTCTTTATATAGTAAAAATTGGAAATAACTTATATATCTAACAACAGGAACTTGGGATTATAAACTACTATATATACAAACCATAAAAGATTAGGTGAATTTTAAATTAGGTTTTTATTTTATTTTTTTTTATTTTACATTGAAATGCATACATGAAAAACCACATAAAATATGTACAGCTTAAGCAGTTACTTACTGTAAGTTGAACACCTCTATAAACTACTGCTCCAGGAATTTGCCATGTGCCCCATCTCAATCACACCCTTTCCATCTCCATGAGTAACCACGGTTCTGATTTTGATAGCAATCACTTTCATGTATCTTTATTGGTCTTGTTACCCAAGTGTTCATTCTCAGACACTATAGTTCAGTTTTGCTGATTAAAACAAACAAAAATACAAAGCAGTTTTGATGCCTTTTAAGTTTCTTACAAGCTACATGTTTTCTCTTGTGGCTTGTGTTTCTTCCTTTTCCTTATGATTTATATATTGAAGACTCTGAGGGTCTTGTGATCTGTAGTATTCTCTGGTCTGGATTTTGTAGGTTGCATATTCTTGATACACACTTCAACTTGTGCTTCTGTCCTCTATATTTCCTGGAAACTGGAAGCTGGATCCAGAGGCTCGTTAAAATTCATGTTTTATTTCTTTTGCAAATCTACTGGGAGTGGTGTGCTCTTTCATTAATACACATATAGTGTCTGAGTTTCACATTTTGTGATGTCTGCAGCTGCTGATGATCACATTTAGATATATTAATTATTTGGGGTTGTAAATTAGCCATATTCTAATTCTATTGCATCTTTTAAAATACATTAATTGGAAAAACTATTATAAAGACATGATTTATCTACTATTTATTTGGTAACCAAGCAATACTATTTGTAGAATTCTAACCATAGGCAGGTTTCCCTTACTGGTCAGTTATGCCATTATTTAGCCCTGATTCTGAAAGGAAATGTCGGTCCTTATATCAATGTCTCTCTAGTCATTTTGATTATTTGAAGCTCTTCCTCTAGTAGATTCTTCAGGAAGATCTCATAAGAAAAATAGCCTACTAGTTCTTGCATGTTGGCAACAATTTGTACCCTTTATGGAAAGTTAGTTTTGTAGGATATGAATCCTTGGCTCACATTTTCTTTCCTTGAGTCTCTTAAATATGTTTTTTTCTTCATTTTTTTTTCTGACATAAAACATTGTTTTGAAAAGTCAGATGATAATTTAATTTTGTACCCTAATATGTCATGTATTACTGTTTTTCCTAGATGCTCAAGGAATTTTTTGTTTTTTGCTGTTGTTGTTAAGAGTAGGAATTTTACTAGACTATGTTTTATTGTTCATCATTCTGTACTGATTCTGAAGCACATGATATGCTTATCAAATTATTTATCTTAGAAATTTTTTCTAAAATTGTAGTTTTTAGTATTTGCTGTTTCTTTGCACAAAATTGATTTTTTTCTTCAGGGACTCCTATCTTAAATATTTGTCACTTTCTCTCATACCAAGCTTTTATCTTTTTTCCTTTTTGATTTAAAAGATATCCTCTTTATACCGTCAAGTTTTTCTTAAATCAAAAAGACAATTATTCAGTCCTGTGTTTCTTCTTATTTGAATTCATTTTCTGAATTTTTTCTTTTTTTTAATTCTAACCTGAATTCTGATCATTTCTGAGATTTTCCACTTCTGATTTCTGTTCTTTCATCTTTTATATTATTTTCTTACTGTCATGAAAGAGAAGGTTAAGTTTTGATCTACTTCACAGTCATGTCTTTTTTGGCCTGTAGGGATGTTATTCTGCTCCTGATTTTCTTTTTTCTCAACATTAACTTTGCATGGGATTTGGCCTTAAAATGTCTCTTGTTCATTTTTATGTGAATTTAGTTTTCTCGAACTTAATTTTTATGTAAATTTAGTTTTCCTGAACTTTACCGCAAAATTCGAGTAATGTTTCTAACTTCTCAGATCTTCCTCTTCTATTGTTTTTGTGAAATGTTCCAAAGTACAGAAATTTTGTCATTTTTCTGCTCAATTCTATTTCTACTCCCAGCAGTTTTCTCCTCAGTGTGTGCCTCTGTCTTGGGAGGGAACACAGGAAGGTTGGACACTAAAGGAGTACAGTTGCTGTCTTTGGATTGTATGAGTAAAGTGCTTCATGTTTGTTTCTCTCTCTCTCTCTCTCTCTCTCTCTCTCTCTCTGTCTGTCTCTGTCTCTCTGTCCGACTCTGTCTCTGTCTCTGTCTCTCTCTCTCATTTTGCCTACAATAAATTTGTACTATGGATAACAGAACTTTTAAATGCAAGGGTAGAGCAGAGTAATTTTGATAGCAAATCTCCAATCTTTCTACTTCATCAGATTTACTTATTTATTCATAAAGGAAATGTTACCCAGATCTCTACTATGATATGCCTGTCACTTGGACTTTACCTGTAAACAAAATAGATATGGCACTTAAAGATCTATTGGAAAGTTCTTCACAATATTATCTAGAAGGTCTACCCAGCTAGGACCCATTCTGACAGAATTTTGTCTGATCAGGAAGTTTAAGTTTTTCACTAGGATCATTTGGTCCCCGTTGCTTCTATTTATCTAGCTTTTCCACAGTCCCTTCGGTACCCTTTGATGGCTTTTTCCTCATTTCACTCTTTTGAAATAGTTTCCCTCACAGTTATCTTCACTTTTCAGGTTCTGTTTATGTTTCCTATTTAAATTTAGGTTTACCTTCTTAAAGTTATTTGCAAAATAGTTTTCAGAGAAGCACATTATCTAAAGAAAGTTGTTTCATTTTTCTACAAGGAATGTTTATATTTCTACACTGTTTTTAAACTGTAGTTTTACATCTAATTTTTTAATTGTTCATTTTAATAGTCCTACATACTATTTGTCTGGAATCCATGTGATTAATTTTTTGTGGGTTAATTTATTCTTTAATATACTGGATTCTTATGTTCTAAAGTATGTTTCCCAGAAATTTAATTTATTCTTCAAAATAAAACACAGAACAATAATTTTTGTTTAAATAATCAGATATGCTGCTTATCTGAGTAATTATAAAAAAGTACATGTAACAAAGATAATATTGTAAAACCAACATAAGGCTATCAGTTTTTCTTTGTGCTGAAAGTTCTTGTTCACAGGTGAAAGAAGACTGCAATGATGATAAATCACTTTGTCCATTTTGCATCTAGACTTTAAAACTGATGGAAGTTGAAATCAAACTTTGGTGTGAAGATGCTCTGCTAGTTCACAATGTAAGAAATGAGAGACAGTTTTATATACCAAACCATATTTAACCTGGAAAAATAAACAGTGGGCTAGAGTCTTTTAGGAATCAATTGGAAGGAAATAATGAGACAACAAGAGTCAGGTATTATAAACTAATTTTTAGTTATTTATAGTAATATTGAGATCACAGAGTATACAACTTAAAACAATCAGTTGTAATTTTCCATATTAAAGAATAAAAAGATCTTTATGTAACCTCTGTATATCCCAAACTTTTTTTCCCTTGTTATACTTGGCTTGTTATAGGCTGTCTACTTCTGAGAATGAATAATAGAACATTTGCCCTGTACTTTCTCCTAAGGATCAATCTTAGTGATTATAACATATAAACTTTGTTAAGTTAACTTCAATGAATCAAGTTTTCTCTTTTTTCAGTTGCTTTCTTGTGGTCTCATATTAGGGCCACCAATATCAAGAGCTATTTATCTATTGCTTGCCATTATGCTAGGCAAAATCTAAAATAAAATTTAATCTTGAAATAAAATAATCTAAAAAATTCAACAGAAAGAAAACATATCATCCAATTTAAAAAAAAAAAAATTGGGAAAAGACTTAGACACTTCACCAACATAGGTGATATAGAAGGCAATTTAGCACATGAGAGATTTCATAATCATCAGCCTTTATGGAAATGCAAATTAAAACTATGCCACGATATAACACACTACATATCTATTAGGATAGCTAAAATAAAGAATACTGACAATGAATGCCAAGTCCTAGGAAGTTTGTAGAGCAAATGGAACTCTCGTGCATTGCTGGTGAGTTTGCAAAATGGCACAGCCACTCTGGAAAACAATTTGGCATTTTCTTATAAAATTAAACATATACTTAATATGTGTCCCAGAAACCCTACTACTAGATATTTACTACAGAGAAATAAAAACTATGTTCACACAAAAAATCCATACTTAAACGTTTATAACAGCTCCATTAATAATTTTCAAAGAGTGGGAACAACCCAAATGTGCTTCAGTAGGTGAATTGATAAGCTGTGGCACATCTACACAATACTACAACAATAAAAAGGAATAGAATACTGACACATACAACAATTTGGATAAATCGAAGACATTAAGCTATGTGAAAGAAACCAGTCTCAAAAAGTTACACAGTATATAATTCCATTTATATAACATTTTGGAAAAGGCAAAATTGCAGTAACAGAACAGATCAGCAGCTGCCAGGTTTGAGAAGTTGGTGTGAATATTAAGGGAAAGTATGAGAGGGTGTTTGGGGCTATTGGAATTGTTCTGTATTCTGATTGTAGTGGTGGTTACATGGATCTATAAATGTATTAAAATTCATAGAACTGTACCTAAAAGGTCAATTTAATTGTATGACAGTTAAAAAAAAAAAAAAAAACACGAACTGTTAGGTCTCAAGATACGTGGGTCAACTATTTCCTTTGAATAAGTATGAACCTTCCTAAAAGTGCCCTGTAACAATTTACCAGGGTGACTTTATAATGGGAAAAGAGAGACACCTAGATCTTCTGGGGATTATTGGATGCCAACTCTTAATACCCTCTTATGACTAGAGATCTAGAAGACCTCTATGTTTCACGAGTCATAGCAGGACTCTGGAATTTGAAGGACAGTTTGGGTCTGATTGTGTCTCACAGGGTTCTGTGGGTCAAAGGACCACCCTGTGGTTATCTCCCTATTCTCAAAATATATAGTACAAATCTATGCACTTAGTAACCACGGAATTCATACATTAATTTCTAACTGATGGATTAAGAGCTACTTACTCTACAATGTCGTTGTCTTCACTGAGCATGACATAACAAGGGCAAACACCTTGGGGCCCTTAAATTCCAATTTTTATAACCTCAGCCACAGGCTCTAGTGCTTTGTTTTTTCCTTGGACTCTATGCCATATCTCTAGTGGTATACGACCTTAAGGAAAACACTGATGGCAAAGGTCAAGTTCACCATATCAATGCGTTTCCTTTATTTTCCTACTATGGACCTTGGGTCATTAAGTCTTCAAGGTCATGATTGCTCTCCAGTGCAATGCTTTCAAAGAGCTGTTTTGTTGTTGGTAGTGGAAGTGGTGGTATATATATATTTTGTCCAACTCTTGTAACTGTTCCTAGAAAGTTGGTTGAGGAATTTTTATTTTTATTTTTAAATGCCAATAAATTTTTATTTTTATTTTTATTTTTAAATGCCAATAGATATACTTTTTGTTACCAAAGAAAGTAGTAGTGCATCTGTTCTCATCTGTTGATTAGCAGAAGCTGCTTTATGAATATGACATAGATGCCCTAAATCTACTGAGCATTGGCTGGGTTGCCTCCCCACACTGTGACTGCCATCTCTCTAGCTCTGTAGGCTCTTTTAGCTCTTGCCAAAATTTGCCTGCAGGCTGCCAGTTTTGAGTGGGGCCAGAGCAAGAAAAATCATGTAGCGGGTCCAGGCTGTGCTACAAGCTGCCCTGCCACTTGGGTTCTTATGACTCAGCACACCCAAATATATTGAAAAGGTCTGTGGCAAACAGAGATGCTGTATGGAGCTTCTGGCAATCACTAATAAGATCTTTAGGGTTTTAGAATAAGTCATGTCATCTTCTGCAGACAATATATTCTCCATTTGAAAGCAGCTTCTGTGGATGAGACCACAAAGACTGAATACTTGCTAACTCCATGAAATATGTCCTACTAATTCACTGAATCATATAATTTACACATGCTGGAGCATGGTTTTGCATTTCACTGTGAAATAGAAATATGACATAGTTTTCAAGCAAGTCCAGAAGCTTCCAGAAAATGGCACAAACAGACACATCTTCCAATGATACCTGCTCCCATTGCCTATCCACCTCTCCCTCAGCCCAATTTCATGAGGAATTCTCTACATATGATAATGGGGAGGAAAAGTGATGAAATGGGATGCTTTGCAGGCACCTACCAGAAGTTGCTGCTTTACATTCATGCTCCAGAATTGCCTCCAAAGAGTTGGCCCCCAGTAAGCATATCTCTGGATGTGACATTTAGTTATCTATGTCATGTAGAAAAAACTATTGCCTGCTTCATGGGCAATTGCTAATGGTTTGACTGTCTGATGAGGAACTTGTCAAGAGATCAAGATAGGAAAATTGATGACAAGGAGGTTTCAAGGAGAATTATGTAAATGGACCTCTCAGGTTAGGCATTGTTATGACCTACATAAGTGCCACTAGAGTGCATTTATTACCAGAGGAGATTCTTAATAACATCATAAATTGTTTTAGGATGTCAGCTTCTTCCCCTGCCTCTATTCCACCCCTACTTCTAAAGCCTTCTGATGTTTGCTCAATTATTACATATACAAAGTGGTCATAGTCTCAGAGATGAAGGTTGTAGCAGTTGCTGTCAGTGCTCTGCCAATAATACCTTGGACCCTATCTTTTCAGTGTGTTTAGATGACTTCAAACTGACAACATCTGCATATGTGCCTCAGAATTTTTTTTTCTGTCCATTCTTTCACACGTGCATTAGACCAGAATTTCCTGGGAATTAAATACCACTAGGAGTAGACTTCAAATAATGACTGATATATATATCTATATATATATCTCTATATATATCTATATATATATATATGTCAGTCATTATATATATCTATATAGATATAGATATAGATATAGATATAGATATATAATGACTGATATATATATCTATATATATAGAAATACCTTAGCTTCCTCATATTAAGATGGGTCAGTTCTGAAATGTATGTCTTACGCTTTTTCTTAGTTTCCTCTTGAGTTAAAGAAACTCCATTTGCCCATTGTGGTAGCTGGCTTCATAACTCAGCCCTTATTTGCTGGCTATCTTTTTTCTCCTGTATCCCTTCACCATTCCACTGCTAGATTTTCCTGCATCTCCTAAATAAACCACGTGCACTGTGACCATTTTATTAGTATCTGTTTCCAGTGGAAGTAGAGTTGCTTTTGGCTACTACTATTTCTAAATGCCCATCTTTCCAACAACAGAGGCCAAGGCTAAATCTACAATGTCACCCTTTCCTGTGGATTCCAGCAAGCTCCCTCAAAAATAATGATTACATTAGACACTGTCTATGATGGTAGATATTTGCTATTTAAACATAAAGCTCTTCTGCCAGCACCATATTTAGGACTTTATAGAAGGTGTTATCCATGAAAACAGTATTCACACAATGTTTCTGACCACGGGCATACTCTAGAATTGAGGCAGTGGCTTGCAACCATAGAATTCATTAGTTTTAATCTATGTTCCACTAATAAGAAGGAATCAGATTGATTAGAGTGGGATAGATTGTTCAAGACTTAGCTATGGCATCAGTGGGAAGATAATATATTATGAGAGATAGTGATACTATCCTAAAAGTCTCAGTAATGTCTTAGACCAGTGATCACTTACTTCATAACCAGAATGCACAGGTTGGAAACCAAGGCATAAAAATGTGTGACCACTCTAAATAATTAATAACGTTCTTCAAGATTTATGTTACCTGCTGCAGCATCTTTCAGTATTGGGCGGTTTGAATATCCTTGTGTCTAAGGGAGGAATTTTTCTACCAGTGGACATAGTAAGGGTTCTACTTAAGCTGAGAATACCACCTGCCATTTGGGCTCCACATTCATCAACAGTTAAAGAAAGACTCAGTGTGACAGACTCCAATTGCCAAGAGGAAATGTGGTTTGTAGTATACAGTGAGGGGAAGGGAGACTATTTCTAGCACACAGAGGATTCACTGAGGCACCTTTTAGTATTCTCTTGCTGAGTTTCTCTGGTCAATGGAAAACTAGAGCCAGGTACTGGGAGAGATTAATGACTATATGGAATGAGCAGTCAAAGTGGACAGTTGTGCTTAACTTATGCTTCATAATCAGCTAATGAAGCAGGGACTGAAACACATTTTTTTATGCTAGTTTTTCTTGCTTCTATATCTTTTCTCACATTTCTATATGTAAAGAGTATTGCTGGCAGCTAATATTTTTAGCATCAGATGGTATCTCACCAAATTGAAATGATCTTACAATGGTAAGAGTAGCTCATGAAAAAATTTTGTGCATCCCGTTTTGAGAATACAAAATTTTATTTGGAAAAAGACAATAAATTAATCTTAGAGGCAAAAATAGTAATGCCATACTGGGTACTGTCTGTTGTTTTTCCTTAAACTACCCGTACATTTAAATTATTTTTTAAAAACTCTTCTATATCCATTTTGAGTGTGCATTTATTTCCTGCTCAGCCCCTAGTGGATACACTGTTTAAAGTCATATTTTCAGAGGAAATATATGTGTATATCATGCAAAATGTTAAACACCTATTGAGATACAATACAGTTTATTGTACTAGTTCAATATTTTTCAAAATTTTTATTCTTCAAAATTACTACCACCACAGTTTTGGACCCCCTACACACCTCCCCCTTTGTGCAGAAAATTATTTATTGGGTTATCTCACAGAGATTTTTTTATGGATTCTTTCTGTGTCTTTATCTTCTGCTAGATTACAGATATATTAAGGGCAGATTTGTTGATTCTCTTTATATTTCTTATTTTTTCATTCACTTTTGCTCTTTATCAGGAAATGTGCTTAGATTTTCTGCATCTACCGGGATGAAAAATGTAGTGATTCTTCTTTAATCTTCCAGTTTATTGGAAATATTGATATATTTTATAATGTTATAATGTAGAATTTTCCCTAGATTCTTGAAATGAACTTTATTTGGTTATGAGTAATTAAAAACAAACATTTGAATTGCTGTTACTATTGTAAGCATTCAGAAATGAGATTCATCAATATTTGTTTTGTATTATCTCATTTGGTTATGAAATCGAAGCAACATTAGCCTCATAAAATCAATTTTGGCACATTCTTCTTTTTATTCACTGGAACATTTGGAATAAAAAATGTGTTATCTGTCACTTGGAGGTTTGGTAAAATTTATGTCTAAGATGGTAGGATAGCCTCTTTAACTGTGGGAAGATTTTAAATTTTTCTTGAAAATACTTTAAACATCATAGATTAATTCATATTTTCTATTTCTTTTAGGTAATTAAATTTTATATAAAATTATTTATGTTATATGATCTCAAACTTATTGAATTACAGTTTAAATACTACTGTCATACAATTAGCCACTATAATTATAGTTAGGCTCTCTAAGTGTGGCATCCCTATTTTTACTTAATCAGTCTTGTTAAAGTTTTATCTATTTCGTTTGACATAAAAAAATTCCCTAATGTTTCTTGTTTTCTGTTTCAATAGTTTCTACTATTATCTTTATTGTTTCCTACCTTCTTTTTCCTTGGGGCTTACCAGTTGTTATTTTTCTAAATTTTGGAGTAAAATACTCATTTATTTCTAACATTTGTTTCTAATATTGAATTCTTGGGCTATTGATTTCCTTTAACTTGTCATTTTCCTTGCATCCTTAAGTTATGATATGTACTGGTTTCATTGTTATTTAGTTTTAAACATTATTAAGTTTCCATTATGATTTCTCCTCTGAAACTTGAATTACTTAGGGATGTGTGTGTGTGTGTGTGTGTATGTGCATGTGCATATGTCTGTTTGTTTACAAATGTAAGAGTTATTTTTTCCCCATAATTTTTTTTATTGATTTGTAATTTTATTGCACTGTGGTCAAAGAAAATGTTCTGTAATTTCAGCTCCCACCTTCTAACTCTTTTTGTTAATTTTTATTTGATGATTTTTTTAAAAATTTCAAGGTTAGCTTTATATTAACAATTAATTGTATATGTTGGACGAATGAGTGTACTCATCGTTATGTCTCAGTGATGTAACCTCAACGTTTTATGGAATGGAAGAAAACACCCTACTTGTTATAGAGCTAAATTTGTGAGTGGGGAATTTTCTGATATTTTTGATTGCTTACTGCATTTCAAACACGCTGTTACATTGCTTCATTAATCTCTTGCAAAATATCTGAAAGGTGTATATTATTACCATATTCAGGAATAATAAATAATTGTCTCATGGTCACATAGTTAGGAGACTTAGTAGGTTAAATCTATATCTGTTAACTTTCTTTTTTTTTAAAGATTATTTTATTTATTTATTTTCTTTTTTACTTTTTTGATTAAGTTTATTGGGGTAACATTGGTTAATACAATAATGTAATTTTCAGGTGTACATTATCATTTGACATCTCTATATTCTATTGTGTGATTACCACCCAAAGTCCAGTTTCCTTCAGCTACCATATATTTTATCCCCTTTACTCACTTTACCCTCCCCCTACCATCCTATATTTGACCCCCTTTACCCCGTCTACCTCTCCCTTCCTCCCCCACCCCCTACCCTCTGGTAACCACCAGTCCATTGTCCATGTCCCTGAGTTTCTGTTTGTCCTGTTCATTTGTTTCTTTTAGGTTTATATCCCACATATAAGTGATATCATGTGATTTTCAACATTTTCTGTCTGGCTTATTTCCCTTAGCATGATTATCTCGAGGTCCAACCAGGTTGTCGCAAATGGCAGTATTTCGTCTCTTCTTATGGCTAAGTAATATTCCATTGTATATATGTGCCACAGTTTCTTTAGCCAGTCATCTATCATAGGACACTTCGGTTGCTTCCAAGTCCTGGCCACTGTGAATAATGCTGCTATGAACATCAGTGTACAAATATCTTTTTAGATAGGGGATTTCAAATCTTTGGGCTTAAAGAGGACTTTATGAATTTTACCCCAAAGGCAAGGGAAGTAAAAGCAAAAATAAATGAATGGGACTTCATCAAACTAAAAAGCTTCTGGTCAGCAAAAGAAATCGTCTACAAGGTAAAGAGACAACCATCGAATGGGAAAATACATTTGCAAGCAATGCCTCCGATAAGGGCCTAATATCCAAAATATACAAAGAACTCATATGACTCAATAACAACAAAAAAACAAACGATCCAATCAAAAAATGGGCAGAAGACCTGAACAGACACTTCTACCTAGAGGATATACAAATGGCCAACAAACATATGAAAAGATGCTCAACGTCGCTAGCTATTAGGGAAATGCAAATCAAAACCACAATGAGATACCATCTCACACCTGTTAGTATAGCTATAATCAATAGGACAAGTAATAACAAGGAAAAGGATGCAGAGAATAAGGAATCGTCATACACTGCTGGTGGGACTGCATATTGGTACAGCCACTATAGAAAACAGTATGGAGGTTTCTCAAAAAACTAAGAATTGATCTACCATATGATCCAGCAATCCCTCTACTGGGTATCTGTTAACTTTCTAAAGTACGATATATTGTTTCACTATTACTCTAACTTGGTTCCCTCTACCTCATTGTTCAATGCAATGGACTATTTATTGATTCATAAACAATTAAAAACTCATAGAAATGCACATAGAACCTAGAAAAGATAAAAGTAATGAGAATGTTGTATAGTTGGAAAATTCTTTTTCAGTAATGAGTAAATAAGCATAGAGAAATAGTTCTAAAGGAATAAAATTCAAACAAGAGAATAAAGATGGTATAAAATAATAAGAGATCACCTTATATTATGTTTTAAGTTAACTTCTTAAGATTAAATGTAATTGGTAAAACTTCAAAGCAATAGTTTCTAAATTTTTGAGAAATAATTGCCTGCACTGTAATTTTTACTATCTCCAGTAATGCAGATGAGGGTGTAAGGATATAGGGGAGTATATTAAAATTATTTAACTTTAGTTTTAATTTTCACTATGCATTGTGTTGTACTAATTTCACATTTTAAACAGAACCATTAGAAAGATTTTTTTTTTATATATGTATCTAACATTGGGCAAAATGGTAAATAAAGGAAGTTGGTTTTGACATCCACTTGTCTCTGTCCTATTTTTTTCTGCTCTTATGAGGAAACCCATTCTTTTTCCCTGGGTTTCAGTTACTATATTTTAAAGAAAGTTCTTACAACCTTAACACACAGTGAGACTTATCTAATTAGCCTCAGGCATTGAGCGAGTCTATAATAGAAGAAAGAGGATAGTTTTCTACTTCTTTTGTGATCATCTATCTCTTTTTCTAGTTCAGAGATTCATGTATTGTTCAAGAATATGTTTCTTGTTCTGTACCCAGCTATTATTCAGTAAGTGAAAATGCTGCTCATGGTCAATTTCTGTCTGTATTGTAATGTGGCATCATACTGTGATGCTGTTGGCAGGTACTATGAGGAAGTCAGTCAGTAAAGTCTGAGCCATGCCAACTTGAAGTCTGTTATATAAACATCTGAGATGGCTGCCCCAAGCCTGGTGAACCCAACTAAGCTGATAACTGTGTAGTTACCCTCAGGGTCCCCTACCTGTGGCTATGTCACATTGGGTGAATTTGTAATTTTATTGCATTATGGTCAATGTCTCATTGATAGGATTTCCCTTTTAGTCCAGGCACAGTTACTCCTATTGCATTTTATACTTCCTCTTCATGAAATACTCTTAATTATTAATCAGAAAATGTCAAAATCTGGACATTTGGAGCTAGCTTCTGAGTTTCTGACCCATCTAGATTATTTCCTACTTGAAATTTTCAGTGGAATATTCAGAAAGCACATCAAATTCAACATATCGGTTCTGAGCACTTAGCCTACCCGAAGTCATCAACACTGTCGCTCAAGCCAGAGGCATGCATATCATCTTCGACTTATTCTGTCCACTATCCAATGTCTTTTTCCTTACTAGAACGTAATGTCTGTAGGTACTAGGGCTACATATGAATTATTTACTATCGCATCCTCAGTGCCATAAAAATCGTCTGGCTAATGGTTAGGTTTTCAAAAAATAATTATGGAATAAATTATCAATAACACTGACCCTACAGTCAGACAATCCTGGGTCATATCCTGGTTATGTAACTTACCAATTGAGCTGATTAACATTTTCTATCCATTTTCTGGTCGTAAAATACATCAAAACATCTCTAACTTATAGGATTGCATTAAGAATTCATTTAGATAATGCATGTTAAATATTTAACACCTGGTAAGCACTCAATAAGTGCTGGCCGATAGGTGAAAAAACCCACAAACTTTGGGGACTCTTATTTTAAGTGGCTTGTGTTCTTTATTTTCATGGTCTTATTACCTAAACTACTAAAAAAATTCACAAATTCTCATTGGCTTTTTAGTGAAAGTCTAATACATTAATGCTTTTTTCTAGTCATCTGGAAAGAAGGATATCTACGCATTAACATGAAAAGTTGATTGTAAATAAATATGTTCTTTGTAAGTATTTAGCTTGAAGCTGGCACTTTATCTTACAGAATTATACTCCCTCATTGGGAAATAAAACATTGCCAGTGCAAAATAATATAGATTTTTCATGTGAGGGTAGACTATTTGTTCAGTGCTAAAATAAAAATATAAAAGACATGAGGAAAGCATTTATTATGAGTCAGAAATTAACACTGATTTATGGGTCACACATTCAAATGTAAGGTATTTTAAAGTCATTATTCAATCATATTTTGATTAAATGGTTCCTAGTCCTATCATATTACAAAATGATATTAAGCTAACTTCTCTATAATTTTAATTAATTGATATGAGTTAAAATTTTTCTTTTTCATGCTATTTTTCAGGAAATCTCTGAAGTAAAAGAAATGAAACTAAATAGTTAACATATAACTTAAATTCTAGAACAAAGGACAGGCTATACATTATTTGTATCTACCTGGCACGCTGGCTACCCTGATCATATACCATGTTAGTTTACTCATTTTTTTTGAAATTGATAAAAATTAAAATATTTTAAAGGAACTTTAAAGTAGTAAAATCTAAGTTTAAGGTATTTTTTAAAGACATATTAGAAATCTCTCCTATCAAAGCCTTCTTTCATTTTAATGTACAGATAGGGTCTTTCAATGGAGGCACACATTATAAACCCTGTTGGAAGCACACAGAATAAAATAAGCTGCCATCAGGTCTTATAAATGAAATTAAACTCTGAACAGTTAGACTAATAAGATATAAAATCTATGAATGAGATCAGTCATATACTAATATTTTCAGATCCATGCAACAGTCAAGAAATAGTTAGCTGAAGGGGTTCAAGTAACCTACTATATATGTGTCAGCTATTCTTTTTCTGAGATCCTGTTAAAAGAATCGAAAAGGAATAAAAAAGGTACAAACTCACTAAAATAAAGAGTGCCAGAGGGAGCTAATCAGCGGATGGAAACCGTTTAAAACTTTTGCTACATGTGGAAAGCAACAATTGATAAACCAAGGTAGAGGAAGCCACAGCCTAAAGTTCTAATAAAGATGACTGTGGCAAAAGGAATTCTGTTTTCTTGATGTGATTTAGAACAGGCACCAAATAAAATGCAGAATGGAAAAATATGAGATGAAAATATACAAGAGTTAATTCAACTTCTGCATACAGCAGAGGTAGTACACCTATTTATAAGAATAGAATGACTGCAATCCAGATGTTCAATCCACAAAAGAAAAAAAGCTTTTCAAAATGAACTGAAAAAGTGACCTGTGAAAAATCAATACAGCTTGTATGGAGGTCTTCTTTGTTCTGGAATTTAGGGGTACACCAAGACAATTACTGGATAACCTAGAAAAAGGCTCCAAATCAATAAATATCACCAATCTATAAAGAGCTCATGTTCATATTATTTTTCCTTTTTCTTAAATATGAATGATCATGGATTACCAAATACATTGCAAAGTGAAAGAGAAATACAAATAAAAACAATCGACTCTGGAAGATACAGAAACTCGCCAAACCCTCTAATTAGTATCTTCAGATTCATGAAATGTTCCATCCAAGAAATAAAAACAGTGGGCTATAAAAAAGAAAAAATAATGACACCACTAACCAGTTTATAAATGTTGCAGGCCAGGAGATGTGCAGGAGGGTGAGAAACCCATCAAAGCTAGATCCAAACTCTTTAATAACAGAAATTAAGCCACAGATGATGGCACTTACCATAAGAATAGATTCAGATGAAGTAAGAATTAGCAATTTAGAATTTAGAATACTTGTGAGGAAAAAAAATTCTGATCAAAGTTGAGAAAAAAATATTATGAAAAATAAAGAAATAAGTATAGAAAATATGTGGATTTCCATGAAAAAGTCTACATATGTTTTGTTGGAGTTCCACTAAAGAGAAAGGATGAACGGAGGCAATATTTTAATAAATAATAGCTGATAATATTTCCACACTGATGAAAAGCAAGAAATACTATTCATTGCAAGTAAAATGAATACAAATAAAAACAAACTTTGGCACATTATAGTAAACTCTCTGAACATAAGAGATTACAAAAGAAAAACCCATAAAAATCCCTAAAGCATTCAGAAAAATTATAACTTATAACTGTGGCATTAACTTCAAAGTGGAAATAAAACTGATAACTGATATCTTACTCGTACCATGGAAGCCAAAGATAATGAAATGACATCTTTCAAATGATGAAAGAAATTAACTGCTAGAAGAAGCCTATTACCAGGAAAAAAAAAACCAAAAACCAAAAAACACCTCTAAAGAATAAAGACAAAACAAAAATATTTCTAGATAATCAAAAACTAAGAGGATTTATAGCCATTGGACCTATTTCAAAAGAAATTCTTACTAAATAAAATTCTTCATGGAAATGGAATGTGTAACTGACCATAATGTGTAATCTCAATGGAAGCACAGAAAGGAATGAAATAATAAAAAGCAATAGAAAGGGTTAATGTGCTGATAAATCAAAATGAATATTGACTATAAAGCAATAATTATAATTTATTTTGAAGTTTAAACTAATGAACAAAATCGATAGCAAGAACATAAAGTGTAGGAGGAAGGTAAATTGAGAAAATGTCTTAGAAGTTTCTTGCTTTCTCAAATAAGTAATACTATTCACATATAGTGGAATCTAGTCAATAATCTAAATCTCTGGGGCAGATGCAAAATAATAGTATAATTTATAACTCACAAGCTAGTAGAAAGGAATTTTTAATTACAAATTAATTAATTAATTAATTAGTAAATAAGAAAATAGGAGAGAAAAACGTAACAGAGGAACGATGGCATAAATAAATGATAGAAAATTCCAAGTACACCAGCAATATCTTTATTGGTAAACTGAACATATGCTCATTTTAAAAACTGAATTAAAAATACTATTATATGTTGTTTGTACTTTATGTTGCTCACAACAGATACAATTTGTATATGATAATTTGAAAATAGAAGTATGGAAAAAGATCAATGCAAACACCATACAAAAAAAGGTGATATCAAACAGATGTCAGAGAGGGAAGTGAAGAGGACTTTAGGAGAATTGAGTAAGGGGTACCTTGGCTCTTGACCTCTTTGTCTTTCTTCCTCTTTCCTCTATTCTTAGGAACAAAGGAAGTGAACTTGGACTTTTGTTTCTATTATACGATAGTCTTCAATATTAGGATAGTCAATCTCAGGACCAAGGTCTCTTAACTGTGAAAGAATCCCTGTAATCTTAGTCTTTGATGATTTCTTTATACACATAGATAGGTAAAATTTAGAAAATCTTATCTCTGATGCTTTACTCTGTATGTGTATATGTGTTTAATGTCAAAAGCCATTTATCATTTATTTTTCTTTCTCTATGAATTTCTGCTTCACCAACTCTTGTCCCTTATTACAAGAAAAATAGGTGCCATCTTCAGATTAGAGAGAGGATTATAAGCATCAAAAAGTAAGGAGAAAAGCACAATAATATTTTTAATATGATTACAGCTTACAGAACTTTCTACTTTTTATGATATTGATATCTAATGTTATTTTATTTTATATTCATGGTTTGAAGTCTTAGTAAAGCAAACTTTTATGCTTTCTTTAAGAAAAAAGTCAGGTAATTGTATCATTTCTCTCACACTTCCAGATATCAAATAAAGCAAATGTTTTCTTTTTAGTCCAACCTCAACCTCAACCTAGATGTGAAGTTGGTATAATGAATTTTGACATATGGTCAAACCATTTTGTCTCTAAGAGCCTGGCAATAGTGAAAATTTAAATTCATCTCATTTAGTTTTTGTCAAGAAGAAGTCTATTCTGAAAATGAAATTTGCCTTCTCATTATCTCTTTACACACTCTCAGATCTCAACCCTTTGACTTCACATGGATCATTAATATCAGTAAGGTGGAGCTGAGTGAAAAGAATCATGATTTGAAAGTAGACCAGGAAAACCATGAAGTTCAGTGTAGAGACAGTCCTTTATATCTATTAAGTGGGATCCTCAGGTGACTATTGCTTGCTATATATACTCCTTGTGTAACTGACCATAATGTGTAACCTGGGGCAAGACGGTGAATCTGCCTGGGCCCTTAGTTAATTTATTTGTAATATTTGAGGATTATTATAATACTAACACTTTTGTAGTAAAGGATTAAAAAAAAGACAATATTTATAAAATCATTCCCCAATTTTTAAGTACATTTTATTTATAATTGTTGATGTAATGGTACATAAATAATGAATTAGGCTTTAGGTGAAAATGATAAATAAGTTGGGCTTTGACTATATATTCTAATGAAAATCTTCTGCTTGCTGATTTCCATTGTTTTCAAACATTGAAATGACCTTATAACAACAACAACAATAAAATGAATTAAACTCCTAACCTACCTACCCCCCTAAAAAATTTGAACTATCTAAAATAGCCAAGCAGTATACAGAAAGAGATTGATATAAAGAGTACATGTCCAACACCTCCTTGCTTTCTCTGTTTAATGCTAATTGTATTATATACAATGAAAGACATTTTGCATGTATTATTTGCAGAAACTTGTGGAGGTAAGTATGCAATCTCCATATGTCAAATTTTAGACATGAAATAAATTATGGCTCTAGTAGGTTAAATAATGACTGAGATCACTTACTTCATAAATGTCAGACAGTTATTTGTCCCAATTTTGTCTGACTTTAAAACCCATGTGTGTCAGATGATAGTTTTCTCCTAATAATCATTTTTTCTCTTTTTTCTTAGTAATATAACTTCTGATTTTAGTTGGGCACTTGGCAACCCAATTTGAAGAGTACATTTTCCTGCTGATCTGATTACTAAAATCTCATATGTGGGATGTCTGCAAAAGTGCCATGTGCAATTCTATTGTAGATGACTTTAAGATAAAGCGTATCTCCTACTTTTGCCCTTCTTCCTACTGGCTAAAATGTGGGCATTACACCTACAGATGAAATAATGTTCACATTGAATACTGAATGTAGTAGTCACATTGAACATGGCTGGCACCCTTGGTGGTCATGGAATCACCCTACCAATCTTGGAATACTTACTGAACTTTGAACAAGGAAGAATAAATATCTTATTTAGGCTATTCCTATTTGGGATTTTCAATCACGTTTAACATAACCCAAACTAACAAACCAGACTCATTCCATTTCCTCAAAGTACTGATTAAAAGCGCAGAATCTACTTGCAAAGTCTTTATAGAGATTCTAGGTATTAACTTTATCTCATCTCTGAACACTGCAGGACTAAGAATATAACATCTAGTACATACACTTTATAATTAAATTCCATTTCAACATAACAATACATATAACTTTTGGGACTGAATTACAATTAAGTTTAAACCTTACTCTGTTCTCCTTTATTGTATTAATAAAGATGGATATCATTGTTGATATACAACATGGCAAGATTTTATGCCTTAATCTGTTTTGGAGGGCTTAACTGATTCTAATTCAGCCATGCTAGGATGGGAAGAGCAGAAAAATAGATGTTTTAAGTCAATTTCAAGGAAAATATATGGGCTACTGAAGTTTTGTGAGTTGGAATTAAGCCAGAGCAGAAGCAATAACATCTGGGCAAAACCCCCAAACACCAGGAGAGCTCCCTCAACAGAAGAATTTCTTCCTTTGAAATGTGACTTGAGAGGTGCTGTCAGACACTTCCAGTATTTGAAAGTTATTATAGACAAGCTCTACTGGCTATCCATCTTCATAAGAACTGTTATTCAAATTTCTTGGGAAGAAATACTTAATTACTGAAAATATAATTGAAGACTCAATATGGTAGAAAGAACATTTGTGTGAACCCAGACAGATCTGGGTTTGAAAATCAGCTTTCCTAATTCATTCTGAAGTATTAGACATTTCCATTAATCTACCTGCAAGAGAAGATAATAATCTCCCAGGTTTGCTATGAGAATTAATTGATACATAATATTTATAAGTATGCAACATATAATTTGTATTTTAAAAAGTCTTAGTGGTCTAAATATATTAGTTCCCTTATAGAATTTCCTAAATCCTTAGAGCATACAAAGGCAGTTGTCAAGGTAGTTTCAAGGTTTGGCTTGCCTTGAAATCAGAGCTTGAAATGATTTGGGTACAATTTAATTGGAAGGCGATTTCCAGAAGTGAAAGTGAGAAAAAGGAGACAGTGGGGCTAGAGGAAAAGCCAAATAAGAGTTATACCAAGCTGACTACCACTGGAGTTGACTGTGGTACTCAGCCTCTCTGAGAAATCACAAAGAATTTGCCTCCAAATGATCCCAAACAAAGACAATGGGGCTGAGAAACTACCCACACTTTTATCCCTCATTGGTTGCTTCTTGACCTTGGGGAAACTAATTGTCCTACTGTGGGCTATGACTACATAAGAATTAAGTGGCTTTTTATGACTTTGGAAAAAGTTCCAAAGTAGATAAGCAGAGGGACATAGTGAGAGGCTCCCAAAGTGGAATGCTGGTAATGTACACGAGACTTTTTACCACAGCTGCACTGAAATATGATGCCCAAGAGGATTTGGCCCAAGTAAATAGAGTAGTGAATCTTTCATTGTATGGCCTCTGTGTGTGTGTGTGTGTGTGTGTGTGTGTGTGTGTGTGTGTGTGTGTGTGTGTGTGTGTCTGTGGTGGAGGTGTGCGTATGTTGCTGTCAAGAGCTGCAAAATCTAAATGTGAAGTTGCACAGGAAAAAAGGCAAGCCGAGAAAAACGTCAGATTTTTCTGAGTTTGGTTGCATTTATACCACCTCCAGGTATTAACACTGTTTTTTTAATGCTGATTAGAAAGAAGTACTGTTAACGAGTAATGTTAAAAAAATGTCTAGCCTATGGCAAAGAAAATAACGAGAGAATTTCTGGGTACAAAATCTTGGAATCATTGCCTTAATTCTAACTACGTTATTATAGACAAACTACAATTAGTTTTAGAAGAACTGGCTGATCTGGTTGATCTTTCTGTGAAATAATACTCTTCCAAAAATGAAGGGCATTTTGAGAGTGTTCCCTATATATTTAATAATGGAATAAAAATGAAAATCAATATAATTTTATTCTATCAAAAAGTAGTAAGGAATAATAGTAGACTTAGGTTTAATATAGCTTTAAAAATAGTGTTTATCCAACAGAACATGGAGCTATTTTGATCACCTTTAATAGGTAATATGATTTTAAATATCTTTAACAATTTATTGGCACTAACAAAAGCATAATGTGGCAGTGTTTAATCTCTTCTATGAATCTGCAGATTTAGTGAAACTTTGATTTTTGGTTGTTGTTTGAGTTTTGTTTTATCATTTATATGCCATCTGCTTTAGGAAGGGATTTAAACTCATTTACAAAAACAAGACAAACTTAAAAGAAAACAATAAACAAAACACACCTTAGAGGACATCAATTAAAAGGATGTAAAGTGGGAAAGTGAGACATAAACACACAAGTGTATCTAAGTTAAAGGAAAATCATTAATTCTGGGAAAACATTGAATTATATACTGCTTGATAAATAATCATTTTTTTCTACACACGCTTTTTTTGCCCAACACATATTTAAATTGAATTACTATAAAGCTAGGTTTCATAACAGACTGGAATGCATTTTTAAAATGGGCAACAGTCCTAAAAGAATTGCTGATTCAACAAAATTTATGGAAGTTTCACATGTTTAGTTTTGATGACTTAGACATGTTTTAAGATATGCCAAACAAATGGAATCCATTCAAAAGATGACAACAAATTTGGGAAAAAACATTTTGATGAAAACAGAAGATGAGTAGATATAGTCTTTTGTCTGCAATTTCAATTGAAGTCAACTAAGTGAAGATACAGCACTAAATTTTAGCCCACATCCACAGAAAATAAGCAGGAGAAGAGGACCCCTCTACACTGAACTAGTTAGTCTTTGTTTAGATCATAATATTGTACACTGAAGGGAATCTTAAGAAAATTGAAAAAAAATTGAAATGAGTCATGGGAAGAGAATAGGAATGAAAACCAATTCAAGGAAACTCTTCTGTTTGTCTCATATTTGACTTCCGATGCATAAGGAAAAATGGTTGTCTCTACCCTTAAACGTATCTAGAATCTGACCAGTTCTTACCTCATCCAGTATTACTATTGTTTTAAGCTACCATCATGTCTTGCCTGAATTATTGTAATAGCATCCTCCTAATTGGTCTCTCTGCTTTCAATTTTGTCCTCTTGTGACTCTTTACAGAGAAATCTTTTTAAAATTTAAGTAGACATGTCACTCTTCTGCATAAAAACCTCGAAAGCTACCCATTTTATTTCTAGTAAAAGCCAAAAAACCTAAAATGTCCTGTAAGGCTCCATATGGTCTGGGACCTCTCTGACTTCATCTCCTACTACATTAATCCTTCCTTGTGGGGCTCCAGGTACATGGGTTTCATTGCCAAGCACGTCTTTGCCCTAACATCGTTGCCTGGCTGTGTCCCTATAGTGTAGCTAACTTCTTTCCCCTTTTAAAACCTTTTTCAAGTCTCACTTTTTGAAAGGGACTGCTCCGAACAAGCTGTTTAAATTTGTAACCTGTGTTTCTCTCCTCTGTAATTCCTGATCCCTCTATCTTGATCTTTTTTAAAAAATAGCTATTCTTAAGTATAATTGACAAAATAACTGCAAATATTTAAAATGTGCAATTTGATAAATTTTGAAAAATTCACACATCTATGTAAACTATCATCATGATTGAGAAAGTTAACATATCGTCAATACCAAATTTTCTTTGCGCCTCTTGCCCCATCCCACCCTCCAAACCTCTCCAGACAAAACTGATTTACCTTCTATCCTTATAAATCAGCTTGCATTTTCTAAAATTTTATATAAATAGGATCATAAAGTATATACTTTTTATTTGACTTCTTTCACTCAGTATGAGATTCACTATGTTGATTGTACATCAGTAGTTCATTCTTTTTTATTGACAAATAGTATTACACTAAATGGATATATCACTATTTGCATATTTACTTATATTTTAATAAAAATTTAAATTGTCATCAGTTTTGACCTATTACAAATAGAACTACTTTGAACATTTGTGCAAGGCTTTTTATGAACATATGTTTTCATTTTTCTTGGGAAAATATGCAGAAGTAGGTGGTTGGATCATATGGTAGATCTATGTTTAACTTTTTAAGAAACTGTTGAACATTTTTTCAAAACAGTTGTACCATTTTACATTCCCACTAGCAGTGTATGACAGTTCTAGTTTCTCCACATTCTTGCAAACACTTGGCGTGGCCAATCATTTTAATTTTAGCATTTTTACACGCGCTTATTTGCCATCTGTGTATTTCCTTAGTGGTGTCTGTTGAAATCTTTCGCCATTTTTTTTTTAAGTGGCTTGTTTCTTATTATTGACTTTTGAAGGTCATTTATATGTTCTGTATACTATTACTTTATCAGTAGGTGATTTCTAAATATATTCTCCCAGTCTATAGCTTATCTTTTTATTCTTTTCTCTGTGTCTTTCAAACTGCAGAGGTTTTCATTTTGATGAAGTCCAATTTATCATTTATTTTCTTTGATTGGATTGTGCTTTTCTTGTCATATCTAAAAAATCTTTGCCTAACCCAAGTCACAATGATATTCCCATTTGTTTTCTTCTAAAAGTTTTATAGGCTTTACATTTAGAACCATGATCCCTTTTGAGTTAATTTTTATAGATTGCATGAGGTATGAATTTTTGGGGGGGGATGTGGATATCTAGTTGTTTCACAATAGCCTATTGAAAAAAGACTATACTTTATCCACTCAATTGCTTTTGCATCTCTGTTGAAAAACAGCTGTCTATACGTAAGTGTATTTCTGGACTCTATTTGGTTTGATTGATCTATTTTTCCATCTTGATGACAACAGTGCATTCTTTGATTATAGTAGCTTTAAAATCAGGCAGTTATTCCTCTAGCTTATTCTGTACTCTGTTTATTTTGGCTGTTTTAGGTCCTTTGCATTTCCAGATGAATTTAAAAAGCAGCTTTGAAATTTCCCTCAAAATGCTAGATTTTGATTGGGATTTTACTAATGTATAGATCACTTTGGGACAATTGACGTCTTAACAATCTATATTTTAGTCCTCTTAATTTATCTCAGCGATGTTTTATAGTTTTTCAATGTACAGTTCTTTCACATATTTGTTAGATTTATCCCTAAGGATTTCATAATTTTAGATGCTATTGTGACTGATATTGCTTTTTATAAATTTCAATATCTGATTGCTTATTGCTAGTATATAGAGACATGACTTTAGTATATTGATCTGGTATTTCATAACCTTCCTAAGCTCAGTAGCTTTGTTCTTGATTCCATCAGATTTTCTACAAACGTGCTCCAGTTATTTGCCAGTCAGTTTTACTTCTTCTTTTCCAATATGGCTACTTTTTAGTTAATTCTCTTGCCTTATTGTACTGGCTAGAACCTCCAGTGAAATGTGGAAAAGAAGTGGTGGGAGTGAACACCCATGTCTTGCTCCTGATTTTAGAGGCAAAATGGTCAGCTTTCATATTTAGTATGACATTAACGGCAGGTTTTTCTTAAAATGTGTGGACTCCTATGCTTTAATTTTAATAAACGTTGTCTATCTTATTCCTCAATATTTGTCTCTTAATAGTTACTGCTCATTGCTCTCCATGTTCTCAATGCCAGCAGCCCTTTTACTTTAGTTTTCCAATTGCCTGCTTCTAATATACCACGAGTTAAGAACAAACATGTATAAGATAATTGCTATGTGGCAAGTATTGTGCTAGGTGTTCATAAATCTCATTTAGTGGACATGACAACTCTGTCAGGTTATATTTTCATCATTTTTCAAGTGAGGAAGGCTCATAGAGAGGTAACATGACAAATGCAAAATTACATTGTTGTACAAATATTATTCAGTCAGTCTATACTAGTAACATCATATACATAGGACACACAGTGTAGGATAGACACCATATACTATGTTCCTCTTCTTGAGACATTCATGAACTAATAAATGAATCTGAAGCCTTTTCTCTTTTTACTATGCTTCAATGCCTTCCAAGTTTGTCTGGGAAACTAGAACACTGTGCTTATTAGCATGACATATAACAATATGAGTAAATAAGCACTGAGTGAGGGCTTGAGTATTGCTCCATTGAGGAAAATATATAATTTCAGTACTTGGGTTTTTTAACCAGCTTCGCTGCTTTGTGGTCCCTTTACTTTTATCCTAGTTCTTATTTGTATTTCAAATGGGAAAATAAATCTTATCACAATCTTGGAATAAGTAGGTTGTTGCTGTGCTTGCTTTCTCTTTCTGTTTTTAAAAGATTTATTTATGAAATTGTAATAGCATAAGGAAAATACATCCTCGGGATAAATATTATCAAAAGCGTGGGGATACCCAGTTTTGACACAGCTAGATGATTCTCTATGCTTATGTCTCATTTTTATAGTGTATTGTTGATCTTAAAATTTTAAAGAATAGACTAAAAGTGCTGTTTTCTAGCCATTCTATTAAACACAAGAAGCTGGAATACTTTCTCCCCTCTCTAGAAATTCTTTGCAGTGTTCTTCATTTGAGTAGTTGGCTGATATAATGAGTTTTCTTTCCAAATGAAGTTATAAAGCCTCAGAGGAAATGGTTGTGTTTTTTAAAGTAGAGTTTAATATAAGATCATGCAGTTGCCACACAGCAAACAAGAGATGTGTGTGCTCTAATAACCAACCAGCATAATATTCTGCTGAGGTAATGCTATTGAGGCAATGCCGAGTTGATTATGGATATCTGCATAGCAAATTCCAGCCAACATTTGACTTATATGCTTCATCTAAAGAAGATAACACAATGGCTTGCTAGCCTGCAACGTTTCCATTATTTTTCTATCTAACTCTGCTCCTGTCTTGGTTCCTTTATCATAGTAAGGTCACAATTGACCCAGTAACCAAAGCTAAATTTTCTCCAGGATTCTTGACTCCTCCTTCAGTTTTACTCCCTCACTCAATCGATCTCCAAACACCTAGTATTTCTGAAATATTATTTATTTCCATTTTCAGGGCTTCTCTGATTCTATTGTTACAAAATAATAAAATTATTTTTTAAGACCTCTAGCGATTAATATCCATCCCAACCCAAATTATCTAGATTGATTCCTAGAGAAACAAATCCATTGGGCCATTAAAAAAACTTATTCACTTGCTTACAATTGCATATTTCAATTAAAACTTAAATTTCTTTGTGTTCTTAAATATCCCTCCCAATATTATGATAAAATTTTCTAGCTTAATTTCTTCTTATATTTACTTCTGGTCTTTAGACACCACTACAACTATATCAAACTTATTTTTTATATGCTGTCCAGGAAGTCTATATCCTCCTTCACCACCTGGAAATCCCCACCACCCTTCAAGAATCAATTTGAATGTTTTATAACTTGTGAAGCTTTTATTACTTATATCCTTTCTCCTAACAACTACTCAAGATTGTTTACTTGGCACAGTGAAGAAATCTATGTTTTGGAACATGAAAAATTAAAATCAGTCCAAGTTTAGTTTATGTATTTTTTTGTAAATTATTTAATCTCTTTGAGATTCATTCTCTCTTACTGTAAAAAAATAGAATATGGTTGTGAGATTTAGATCCTTGTAACTCAAAGCATTATCAAAGGAGCAGCAGCACTGGCATCACTTAGAAATCTGGCATCTCAGTCCCCATTTGAAACCTATTGAATCAGTGTGCAATCTCCAGTTGATGTGTATGTACATTCATAAAAATTTGAGACGTACTGACATATTGTAACTACATCTAGAATGTAACTGTAACTAGAATGTACATTCAGTAAATACTACTTTCTCTTCCTATTAAACTATTTATCCATAATTCTTTAAATATTATATTTATTTATAACAATTATTTATTTTTGTTTCTCATCTATTAGTTTATCAGCTTTTCGGTGGTAGAAACCTTTGTATCCCAAACACTTGACTTTATGCTAGTATATGATAAATACTCAATAAGTGTTTATTGACAAATTGATTAATGTGCACCATTTAGAAATACATAGTAAAGGTCAAATGGTATTTCTAAACACAGAAATTCTAAACACACTAAAAAGTTTCTAATTGGTTAAAGTAATGATCACATATAATCTTTAGCAGTATACATGAGCTTACTTGATCATCATTTTGGAAATCATTCATCTATGATTTTATTTATCTGCTTTTTTGCTAGCCATGATCCCTGCCTCCACTGTACGCTACTCATTTATTCTGTACTTACATGAAAAGGCTCTAAATCAGTTAGGGTCCTGGCAAAAAAACAAATTATATACCTAAATTGCATAATTAAATAGTTAAATAAAGCGGTGATTTACAAAGGTGGGTATAGGGACCTAAGTCAGGAGGATAAAGATGAATTTAGGGAACAGGTAGGTGATATCTAACACAGGTGTTAAATTACAGGGGAGACCACATGCAATGAGGCGGGAGGGAAATGGTTTCCTATTACAGCATTCTTTTATCAGTTTCTCAACTATGGCACAACCAAAAATGTCACCAGACATTGCCAAATGTGCTCAGAGGGACTAAATTATTCCTGGCTGGGAACCATTATATTAGATGAAAGAACCGTGTATTGAATATACTCCAATTTAATTTCCTGAAAATTAACTACTGGTGATTCTACCCTTATTTCACTCAGTGTACTTATGCACTGAAGGGAACATGAATGACAAATATTAACGGATCCTTATTGGGCCTGTTTTCTCCAGGGGCTTTCATTGTTTGATCTCTTTCCTATGATTCTAATGTTTAAGAAATGTGTGGTTTTTTTTTTTTTCCATACAAAATAGGCTTTAAGCCTAAACTAATTCATTTGGTGTTTAACCAAAACAGCAATCTGTTCCACTGCTGGGAGAAAAATTGGGTGTATTGACTTTATTGAGCAATGGTACCTTCTGAAGATATTTCCAAAGGTAATTGTAACTCTATTAAACTTTTACCTTATCTATCTGGCCCTACATAAGACTTCACTCCACTCTGGTGATGTTGGTGCCCCAGAGTTCCATGGAATGTTCAGTGCAACGGCCCTCTCAATTTCAATCTATGGTCCTTTCTCATTAAAAAAACAAAAAAACAAAAAAAACCAACATAATGACTTTTCCCCTCCAATGACCAAGGAATTCATACTGAGTCAATGGATGTATGATTTGGATTTTCATTGAGGTGTATCTTTAGAAAACTCTTTAGTTGCCCACAGAAATAAACTTCTCATAGTTCACTGCACCAGTTCAAGTATATGGTTAAACAGTGGCAGTGGGCATAATTTAGGCTGACATTATATTCTCTAGTCATTTATTTATGTTGTGTTTTACTATAATGCAGTAGCAGAGAAGTCTGCCCCAATTTACACTATAGAGCAGCATCCTGACTTTGGGTATTGGCATTGTATATAAGTGACTTTATAATATATAAACTTATCTCTTTTGTGTGAGTTTGCTCAGATTCCCTGAGCCCTGTCTCTCTCCAACAGCTGGTTGTTAAAGTTCTAGCTATGTCATGAAGAATCGATGATATTTTGGAGATCTGCAAGTGTAGTCTCGATTACTGGGTAAAATACTGATGTTGATGTTGACTTTCCATGTTTGTTGCACTACATAAAATAATGTGTGCTTTAAAGCTCTTTCTAATGGTTACTTTTTATCATAATTACAATCATCACCATTATTTATTAATGAGCTAAAGAGTCAAACACGTGAGATGCCCAGTGAGTTCCAACTTAAATAGTGTTTGGCATATTATCTTCATTGTCATTGAAAAGTTCTCAAACCTTAGACTATAGCAACACAGAAAGAAAAATGTCTGAAATGTATTGGAAAAATTCCCAGTGAAGTTGGATTCTCTAGATACAAAAGAATGATCTTGCTCCAAACCTGAATATATATTAAGCAGTATGGATTTCCAAAGAAAATGCAAAAGTGCTTTCACCGGAGATTAGCACAAAATCCTCTTTTAGATATTCAAATCTCATAAAATATATTCCTATTGATATTTGCTATCTCTTCAGGAAATACGAGCCTATTCTTATTTTACCATCAAGGTAAGTGACAGATTGTGTTGAAATGACTTACTGAGTTCACATAGCTAGTCAGAAACAAAACTAGAATATAAATCTCATGAATTCCAGAATGATATACTTTCCATGATATTATCAGTGAAATAGATAAACTCAAGAAAACATGCCCAGCTCACTCATTAATGCAAGATTAAGGGAAAGAACTATATGATGCTCATATTAAAAATGTTTTTGGTAGGGTATGTTTATATACGGATTTGCTCCAAAGTATGAAGAATGAGGACATTTTGTTAAAGATTTATGAGAACATTGAAACTTTAAAAATACACTAAACTCTTATCAGAATGTCCACAGTGCTTTTGAAAAGAGTGAAATTATTTTTGGCTGGTTTTTGATTATCATGTAGACTCTTACTCTACACATAGAGACTTTCATTGAAATAGATATTAATATGTTTTGCTCCTTAAGTTTTATCAACTTTTATTTCTAATTGTACTGCTGGAAGATTACAAAAGATCCGAATTTCATTGCATGTTGCACTAAAAACTATTTGAAAACTTAATTCCCTGATAACAGGTTTCATACTAAAGAGCTACAAGTGAACACTGATTTTTGGAATCGAGATCCTCAAGTACTAGTTTTAGCTCTATCACTCAAAAGTCTTAAAAACTCTGACAAATTACTTAGCTCTTTGTGCTTCAGTTTCTTCAACTATAACGACAGTTGTTATGAGGATCAGATCCAGTCAATAGTCATTTATTAATTCTCCCTTAGGTCTCACTTACTGTGGTCAACAATGGGAGTCTAAAGATGAGTAATAAATTGTCTTTCTCTGCGGGACACGCATTCTGTCACAGGTGGTACAAGTCAAATAAAATAACTTATGCAAAGGTTTTTGAGAAATTGTAACATTTTATGCAAGTATAAGGGCTGTTGTAATAGTCTGTAAAAGAAGTAGAATCAAAAGTTATCTGTTTTGATTTAAAGTTGTTCCCCATGCTTACATTCTGAAAGTCCTTGTGATACTTCAACAATCACTGGGGAATAACTGTTTAAGTATTATTGATGACATTTTCCAGGGTTACTTGAGAAACTCAGGGATGTGTTCCAGTATAGTTGGTTATTGGGGAAGAAAAATATGTTAGATAGGAGGAGAAAAGCTAGGAGAGAGTCAGAAAGAAAAAAAGGAAGAAGTGGATGTGCTAAACTTTGCCTGATCCACAATGGGGAAAGCTTGCAAAGAATTTGTCCCTGGAAAAAAATTGTTTCTAAAATAAAAATAAAGATACATGTGAACAATCCAGCAAAAAAAAAAAAAAAAATGCTATTCACCTAGATGAAATGACTAGAAAGCAGATATATATGAAATAAGATCAGTTCATCAGGATATAAAGATAAGCTTTTGCATTTATTCTCCAGGCAACTTGTGGATTATATTTTTCTATGTGCAGCCAATCATAATTTTTTTTACTATGAATAATTTTTTCCTTACTATGAATAATTTCTTCTGGTAGTTTTCATTCTGAGGAGGGCACCATTTATTTAAGATAAATAAAATGATTAAAAATTAATAAGATTCTAAAAGATTTATTTCCTTTGTATAGATCATTTTTCACTCAAAATATATTTATTGGTGAACTGCTGTATAGAAACCGTACCAGAGTTTAAAAATCAATAATACCTGCCTTGAGTATCATATAATCTACCTGAAATGCTCTTCCCGTAGGTATATGCATGGTTCTTCCCTCTTATCATGTTCTTCAGGTAATTACTCAAGTATAAATTTCTCAGTAAGGGCTTTCCTTGTCCCCCTCATCTAAAAGTTCAACCATTCCCTTATATACCTAACCCCCTTTCTTACTTTTTTTCTTCTTCAGCAATTATTACGTCTACCCTACTTTACTTATTTGTCTTATTAATTATCTCTCTCATTAGAATATAAGATACATACAAGAGGTTATTTGTTGATTTTTATTAGTTCTCTAGTCTAGGCACTTAGAATAATACCTAATATATAACTTGAATAAATAAATGCTGAATAAGGGAAGAATGGAAGAGCTACAATTCTTATTTGCACACCAAATGACCTTTTTTTTTTTTGGCTATCAGAATATGACAATTTAGGAGGTATTCTTAAATGTACCAATGTTCATTTGCAGCCTAAAGAAGAGATTCTGCACCATTATAATTCTGGAGTTTAACTCAGCAGCCAGACTAATAAAAATGAAGTGGCAAAAGAAATATGTGTATGGGGGAATAAATGAAATCCTTTTACTTCTGAAAGAGAATGGGTAGCAAAGCAGATCTCACCAATACTTCCTATGGATCAGGCAGTACTCGCCTCTAAAACAATTCAACAAATTGGCTCAGGAATCTGGCTTCGAAAATTTGAGCAAATTAAGTGCTGTGATGTAAAAATTAGATAAAATATGATAGCTTGGCTCCCTGCCATTGGATTTGTGCAATCTCCACAACCATTGATCCATCATCTTACCTACTACCTTAACTTTTCAGGTGGAGCTAGAGACTGCCTCGATGGTTCTGTACCTTTTCAGCATCAAGACTTTTGGCCCTTGGTCTCAGTTATATCTAGAACCTTTTCTAGTATTGTGGGTCATTTTCATTTCCTCTGGACTAATAAATATTCTCACTTTTTATTGCCTAATCCCTTTTTATTGTATTTTAATTTCTTGCTATGTAGCAGAGTAGCCTATTGCTGGATCATCTTTGCCCACTTTAAAATCTGCCCCTATAGCTTCATCACAGTATATCTGGAAGTCTAGTTATAACAGATACTTTTCTAGTAAAATAGATATCCAAAATAGCCTCAAGAAGGAGTAAATCTCAATAGGCTAATATTGTTGTAAACAAATATAAAATAGAGCTAAAATTGTACCCCCTCAAGAGTTCCAAGCATGGACATTTTAAGAATACTGTGGTAGGCAACCTTTAAGATGCTCCTGCATCCCATGCATTCAGGTCTCACTGAATAAGGGTGACCTGTGTAACCATAAGATGTTGTGGAAATGATGGATTGTGTGTCACTTCTGAGGCTATGCCATGAAACACAAATTTTTGGTACCTTCTATCTTGCTCTGTCTTGATTACTTGGATCTGGGGGAAGCCAGCTGCCATGTCATGAAGACAGCTCCAGTAATCTTGTCATGAGGTTCATGTGGCAAGAAACTGAGACTTCTTGCCAATAGCCAGCACAAAACTGTCATCCATGTTAGTGAGATATCTTGGAAGCAGGTCTTCATGACCCAGTCAAACATTCAGATGACTTGAGCCCTAGCCAACAACTTGACTGCAAGCCAGAACCATCCATCTGAGCTAGTCCTGCATTCTTGACCCAAAGCTACTGTGTAATATAATAAATATTGAGTGTTGGTTTTAAGCCACTAAATATTAATTTTTGGCATAGCAATAGACAATACAATTATATTCTACCATATTTTCAGAGAATACAATATGTTTCTATGGCATCTCTTATATTATTGATTTAATCCTCATAATCAGTCTTTTAGAAAATCATGAAAATCATGGAATCATGTATTCCAACAAGTTTTTAAAGAAAATAAACCAAAAGCCCAAAGACATAACATGATTTGTTCAAAGTTAAACAGAGTATTAAGCTGAGTCAATCCAGTCTAATAAGTCCATAGGCAATACTCTTTGTACAAACCCCATCTGTCTCTTCAGTATGATGCCAAAGTTCTAGTGTTCTAAATCTCTTACAGATTGATTGTCTGGGACTCTTTTGCAAATTATAGCTGCTCTGGTTTCATGGTGCTTTATTTTTTTCTTCTCTTCTTCTCCCTTCTTCTCTTCTTTCTCCTCTTCTCCTCTCCTTCTCCCTCTCTCCCTTCTCTTTTCTTTTTTTTCTCTTCTTTTCCTTTCTTTTCTCTATCTCATTCTATTTCTTTGTCTCATTTGTCTTTCAACAAATCAGAACAAAAATGGCACTAAAATTTGTGTTAGTGGCATAAAGAAAATGTTAATTTTGCATCTAGGAGAAGATAGAGGGCTGTCTCTATCCAGTATGCAATAACTGTTCCTCAGCCATTTTCCTCGGCCACACTGCCATACTGGCAGTTCTATGTTTAGAACTGAGCAAAAAAGAAAGAGAAAGGAGAGAAAAGTTTTGCTTATTAACTGTCTCTCACCACTGTCTTTCCCCATAATGCTCAGTATCGTAAATACTGAATGACGACCATAAAGCGTAGAGTCATTTAGACTCGGACAACTATCATTCTGAATTAGGCCAGGCTGAGAAACTAGGGAAAGCATCCCCAGCACTTATTTAAATATGTGTAGGAGGAATATCTCGGTTTCCTGCAAAATTCGCAGCCTGCAGAATTTATTAGCTACTCAGTTGGTGTCATAACTAGTGCAATGTGAGACTGAAGGAAAGAAATATGGACCCAAACTGATATAACAGAAGAAACAAAGTTTCACAGAAAAAAGACCAAAACTAGTCAATTTTTACTGTTTTCCTAAATGAGGAGGTATTGGTTATTAAAATTAAGTATATATTTATAAGTCTAGATGTCTAGGGTAACTGAACCATGTATTATCTGTTGTTTTAATTGTATTGATGTTAATAAGTTACTCTTAAGTAATTGCTTCTTTGAAATCAATATTTGTATTATCAAGAATTTAATCCATTTCATTTTCTTTCTCTAAACCCGTAATGTTCTAACTTAGGATAAAAATGATGGATAATAGCCTTTTTGACTATTACTGAAAAATCATTAAATACTCAAAAGACATATTCCTTCATTATTTTATGATGGAAAAAATAAATATTGCTTTTGCTTTTTCTCCAAAACTATTTCTTCTATGCAAGTGCTACAATATTATTTTTCAGGGCAATCCCTATGCTTAAAATTTGTATATAACAGTTTACCCCTTAATGAACTGAACTATCACCAAATGTTTCAGGTCAGCAATATCAACAGTTACCGTGTTTGTGAGCTTATATTTCAAACTTCTGATCAATAGACAAATAATAATAAATTGTTATGATTCAAAGAGGCTAGCTCTAGGGTGAGAACACAGTGCTGGTCTTAGGAGTCAGTTGTCTGCTCTCGGCACTTTCCTTTTCATCCTGGGATTGGGGATTCTGGTTCATCTTCCTCCAGTGACTGCCTCAGCAGCTCTCCCAAATTCCCTTCATTGTGTAAAGGGTTAAATTCTTTCTACAACCATTACATAACAAAGAGCTGACAACTAGAGATTAAGTACGTTTCTTTCTGAACTTGCCAAACTGCCTGTTTATTTAAAACTAAAACAAAAATACCTGAATTTCCAGAAATATACTTGGCCTGGACTGGACTTGCTTACCCTTAAGCCATGTTTCCAGAAACCAAGGGTCGGTAATTAATCTCTGCCTCAACCTTCCCTGCCCAAGTTCCTTTCTCATTTCCTCTTTCTCCTGATCTACCAAAGTGCTTGCGAGATAAAAAACAAAAAAACAAAATAACTACAACAAAAAACCTCTGCTGACAGCAGGCATTCTTGGTTTCTGACTGATCCTCCCACTGCAAGCAAATAAAGCTTTCTTTTTTTTTCTCATCTGTTTTCTGAGAATTTAATCTAGGGCCCATGACAGTAGCTTCCCTTGCCAAAGTGATGGGGCTCTATTCTGTGACTACTTCCTTTGCACAATTCACATTATCCTCTCAGGTTTGTTTGTTTCTTTTACCTATTGCCCTTTGTTATTTTATGGCATCATGGCATTGGCTGTTCCATTGCCATGGATCACTTTTGCAGTGACAGTCATCGTCAGAATTCTGGTCTTTGCCAGGATTTAATTTACAAAGCTGCTGTTCTTCTCTTTGGGGAAACCAATATCTTTTAGTTCAGGTTTCACCTTCTCACTCTCTACAGGCAGCATTGCAGGATTGTAACATTTGGTAGGGCAACGTTGACTACTTCATTCTATCGGTTTCTGTTTTAAAACAAATTTGGAGATTTGTGAAACAAATCCTTTCCTCCTCCTCTCCTTCTTGTATGATAGGCTCATGAAGGTATACATCTATGTTTCTTTTTGAAATGGTGAATAAAGAAAAAATTACTAACTTTTAAAGGCTAACCTTTCTACATGTACTCTAGACCTAAACCCTTTTGATTTCTTAATGCTTTTACTCCTAAAATGATCTCCTCTTGTTTGTATGTCATCAACTCCTCCCTCTACTAGACCTTTCCCATCTACAGCTAAACAAGCTTTAATAATGTGTATCTTAAATAACAACAAATGACAAAACCATAAAAACTGCAATCTAACAAAATATCATCTAACCTTGTCCCTGATCCCCTTCCAATTATTACCTCAATTCTCTACTGCAATTCCTTAAAAAACAACTTTAAGCAATTCCTTATAGTTGTTATCTCCACTTTTGCAATTCTTTCTTTAACCTACTCTAGTAAAGATTTGATCATGACCACTCCACTGTGGCTGCTGTTGACCATCCTAGTACCAAATTTGATATTCATTTTTCTAGTTATATCTTAAATTGCAGTCATATTAGACACAATAGTCAATTTTGCTCTTTTAAATGAACTTTTCCCTTGATTTCCATTACATCCCCCTCTTCTGGTTTTCCTTTTACCTCAAGGGCCATTCCAATTATGACTTTTGGTTCCTCTCTCTCTCTGCTATACTAATAAGCATTAGAATAACACAGGGCTTCATCCAAGTCCTTCACTAGTTCTCTTTTTTTATCCATACAATCTCCCCAGGAGGGTTCCCCTAGTGCACGGGCTTAAAGAGTGTCTATATTCCAACGATTACCAAATATGTATATCTAGTCCTGACCACTCCTTGGACTCCAGACTCCTATAGTGAACTTCTTGCTTGATCTTTCCATTTGAAATAATATGTATCTCGCTATAGGGTCAAAATACAATTCTTGTTACCTCCCACCTTCAACATGTTTACTTTCTATTATTTCCTGTTGCTGTGAACTCTACAAGGATATACTCACTTGCTTCAGAAGAAAAATCTTTGTCTCCTTATTTTCTCAAAACCTTGTATCATCAGTTAGTCTTGCTGATTCTGTCTATAAAACATGCTCTGAATTTCATCCACTTCTGTCTAGCTCCACTGTTATGCTGTGGATCTGGTCTACCAACTCTTGCACAAGAGACTACGATAGATTCCTAACTATTATCTCTTTTCAATTTTCAAACCAGCCTTTATAGAGCAATCAAATGGGCCTTTGAAGAAGTAAATCAGTTAATTATGAATTCCTTTTAAATGCACTTCAAATTCCTCACTCTGGTTTACAAAGACCTTGCCTTTTCTTGTAATCTCATTTCATACCATTCTGCCCTTCATTCAATATGCTTCAGTAACACTGGTCATCTTTTTGTATATCTGAGCTTATTTCCAGTAAAGGCATTTGCGCTAAGTATTCACTCTGCCTAGAATACTCTTTTCCCTGTTCTTTGAATGGTCCTTCCTAGCATTTAAATATCACCTGCTTAGAAAGATAAATACCATGTCATTTTACTTACATGTGGAATCTAAAAAAAATGAACAAACAAAACAAAATCAAATTCATAGATATAGAAAACAAACATCATTGCCAGATGGGAGAGGGGTTAGTGGGCTGGGTGAAAAAAGTGTAGCAATTAAGAAGTACAAATTAGCAGTTATAAAAACAGTTGTGGGGATACAAAGTACAGCATAGGGAATATAGTCAATAATATAATGTATAGTGTCAGATGGATACTAAGCTTATTTGGGGGATATCTTCATAAGTTATATAAAGGTCTAAGCAGTATGCTGTAATCCTGAAACTATTATAATATTGAATGTCGACTGCAACTGAAAAATCTAAAAAATTTAAATAAATAAATAATAAATAAATAAATAAATATTACCTCCTTAGAGAAAAAGACCCAATCGCAATTACATGACTGCATGTTTGGTATCTGTATAGAACTTATTATATGATATTTTCTTATTATTTATTACACATATAGTTAATATTTCCATGACTAAGCTGACAACCTGTATCTCTTACTTATTATGGTATACTCAGTGCCTAGAACAGTGTCTGGCACATAGTAAGTAATGAGCAGTTGTCGAATGAGTGAATGTATTATGAACCAGGGCTTTTCTGTGATTCAGTTAAACAGCCTAAGCTAGATAAACAGATTGATTGCAGCCACTATATATCAAAACTACAGGATTATTTTGCCTTAATGAGGCTGAAGTTCCTGGAAGGGAAAAATGTCTGAATTAGGTTATTAAGAATGAACATAGTTTATTTAGGCAGTGTACTAAATTAATATTTTTCCCACTTCAATACGATGGCATTTGGATTCATTTTATGAATTTGAAAAATTAAAAATTAGTAAAAACACTACTGCACTTAAAAAATAATTTATCTTTAAAGATCTGCTTCGCTGATTAAAACTATTTAATTTTCACTTTTTAAATAAAATGTGATATATTTACAAAAAAAAATGAAACAGCAAAATGAATGACAATCTCTCAACTTAAATATAACCTATCTTTTTTTTTTTTTATTGGATGGACTAGCTGGTGATGGCATGATTTTCAGGCTCTTTGTCTCTTTCTTGAAAGGTTAACAAAAACCCCATGAGATTCGAATCTTAAAAAAAAAAAATTCAAAGTACATGAAATTAAAACAAATGGCATCAATTTACAACTGCTTCATCAGAATGTCTGTTAGAAGGGGTTCGTTGAACTGTTTGGAATATTAAATTTTACTCCTTTGTATACTCTGCGGAACCAGAGCTTTATCACAGGATAAAGGTGCAGAAGTATTTAAACAAAATGTCATGCCCGGAAGAAAATGCTAATGCATTAGGCAATTTAAAGAAACAAAAAATATCATTTTCATTTAACCTATGTTAATGTGTACTTTCAGAAATGTATTTATCTTTTCTCAAAGGAATATTAGTTTTGTAAAAATGAAATCAAATTGAATGTACTTCAATACACTAGTTTTAATTATGTACTACTATGTTCCTAGCATGTGCTTATTTCAGCTAAATACATTATACACTAAAATTATAATAACAAATGATATCTAATAACAAGTAATTAGGCCTGGGGCAGAATTCAAGAGAACAGAATAAATTCTCCCAATTCTCCATTTCTGTGTAACATAATGTAACATTTTTCACAGCTGTCATGATTATAAACCTCATATTATTTGTATAAACACTTTATAGCAAAACTGCAATTAAACAAAAGCAGTAACAACTAAACAGATCTTTGAAAAACTTGAAAAATTCAAATTAGAGTGAAAATGGCCCTGATGGTTAGCAAAGTATGGCAAAGCAGAGAAAGCAATATACAGTAGATTGGACATTTTATTGCTTTAAATCTAGCTTCCTTTGGTGTTAAAAAATAATTTTTCATTGGAGAAATAGTTCCTCTCATGTGATGCAGTATGTATTCTGGCATATTCCATATTGTAGTTTGCAGAAATATGAAGTTTTTTTTGACAAACGAATGTTCTATTTGGTCGAGAGTTTCAAGATGCTCCAAATATAAGAGTATATCATTCCCTCACATATCCAGAAAGGAACATACATGGATTTTCCATATGGAGGATGGAACTCAAAGTAAATGAGTGAGAAATAGATTTAGCATTCTGTTATCTTTAACCTTCCGTCAGAGCAGTTCTGACCACTTGATGGAGAGATGAAAAGATTTGGAAAAAAAAAAAAGCCATACAAATATGAAAAGCTTTTGCATCTAGACAGCTCGCTGTAAGAGAAACCTACATGTGTATGTTAGTATTCAAAGTAAATACAAAAGATATTAATGAGGTAATTAGCACCTTTCTTATAAATATTTAAAATGCATAACTAAGATGAAAAATGCCCAGAAGTGATGACAAGCATTGAGGACAGTCAGAAGATAAAATGTTAAACAAGAAATATTCAGAAAATAAAACATCATCCCAGTTAAATTGCTGACTAGCACTTAATTGGTAGTAGGCTTATAGATTTTTTAAACAAAGAATTGTCTAGTTATGAAGGCAATCCTGTAATATAGAGAATTTTGCAAATCTAAAAGCATAAAAAAATTACCCATATCCTTTTCACTCAAAGATATTCATTTAGAAAATTTATTCTCTTCCAGTCCTTTTTTCAATGGACACACATAGCATTTAGGGTGGGGAAGAGGCAAATTTTGGATAATGTTTTACATAATATTTTGTATTTAAATTATTTTTATTATTATATAAATAATACATTTTTCTTATGTGAGATTTTAAAGCTATAAATTGGCACACTGAGGGAATTAAGAGCAAATCATAAAGCCACCATGCAGTAAGTCTATTATTGTTATTGGTAACAGGTTGGTTTGTAACCTTATATTCTTTATTCTGTTAATTCTCCAGCCTTATCTACTCCCTCTTCCTACATTTAATTTTAATTCTCTACACATATATCACTATTGTTCTTGGCTCTGGGCTCAGCAAGGTGTCCCTGCTATTTATAATATGGCCTTCCCTCCTCTTTCCATTCTCCATGCAAACCTTTCTCCTAGCTAATTTATTTACAGTTTGGCTCAGAAATCACTCCTTGTCTGTCTCTGTCACCAGCAAGTCTTTCTTGATTTCATCTGTTCTCATGTCAAGTAAGTGACGAATCCTGTTGTTCAGTCAGATTCAGTATACCTTTATCAGTTCATTTATAAGAAATGGTATTTATTATGCTTATGTGTCTCTACCTCTAGACCATGGCTCTTGTATCCTCAGTACCTGTCACAATACATAGCCTACATTAGATGCTCAAATATTGTTAGTTAAAATAACAATAATTATTACATAAAAAAGTTTTATCTCTCTTTTTTCTCTCCGATGTTTTTAGAACTTCCATTTGATATTTATCAATGGACACCTGTTTTTATAAAAAATATTTAGTTTCTTTTATTTGAGGATATGTGTGTGTACACAATACATGTATATTTGGTACATGTATTAGTATGACTGGTACACTTATTAGTTTATTGGGGCTGCTGTAAAAATTGTCACAAACTGGTGACTTAAAACAACATAAAGTTATTTTCTAACAGTTCTGGAGGTTAGAAATCCGAAACCAAGCTCTTGGCAAGGCCATACTGCCCCCAAAGTTTCAAGGAACTATTCCTTCCTTGTCTCCTCCTAGCTTCTGATGGTTGTCCACAACCTTTCACATATCCTGGCTATAGCTGCATCACTCCTATCTGCCTCCATCACTGCACAGGCTTCTTCTCTTTGTGTGTTTCCTCTGTGTCTCTATGTCCAAATCATCTTGTCCTTTCTCTTATAAAAATACTAGTCATTGGATTCAGGATCTACCCTAATCGAGCATGTCCTCATCTTAATTGTCCCTGCAAAGACTTTATTTTCAAAGAACGCCACACTTGCACGTACCAGGAATTAGGACTTGAGCATATCTATTTTGAGGATACCATTAACTCACTACAGTACACGATAGCACAAATGCTCTGTACCTTTATATTGTCACCTTAGAATTCTCAGGAAAATCAGCTTTAGAGTCATTTTACTTAAAAGTTAATAAACGGAAAAATAGTATCTGCTCAAATGGGTTTGGCATATGCATCTATAGTCCTTTTTATTGGTTTGTAATTTTAACAAACATGTCCATTACTGAAGTCCCTGGACATGTCTTTGTAAACTATCATAATACAAATTTCAAAAAGCTAACAATTATTTTACAGATGACCGAAAGATGAACCTTATGCTTAGTAGAGTAACAAAGAATATAATAAAGTTCACCAGCTATCCTATTAATTGAACATACTTCCTAAATTTTTTCTATGACATGTTCTGCAATATTATTACCATGCATATTATCACTATGGGTTTAGTTGGTTTCTTGTACTAAAAGGGTTTAGAGTGCTAAAACATGTTAAAATAAGTGAAATGCATTTTAGGGAAGTAGTATGTGAATGGATACTTTATACCATTTAAAAGATATATAAATTGATACCTGAAACTTAAGCGACTTTTTGAATATTATGAGGCTCTCATAGTTACAGACTTTACAACTTAGATCCATGTAGTGACGGGCATGTAAAATACTAATGAGTGAATAGTGGAATGTAAAATGGAATAAGTACAATAATATTAAATTAGATATCAGAGGACTATAATAAAATAATACAAACAAGTGCTATGGGAACACAGAAAAGAAGTGGATCTTCTGTGCAATATATTCAAACTTGGGCTGGAGGCTTATGAGGATTCATGGATGAATTGTTGCTCAGAAAAAATCGTTAAACACACACTTCTTGAGTGTACGATGGAGCAGGCTCTGTAATGGCTGTACCTATTTTCTCTGATGGATTTTGCACCTCTCTAGGGCAGTGACTGTGTTTATTTTACTTTGGCATATAACCATGGTGAGCACTGGGGTGGTGGAAAGAGAAGTGGGTCTGGATTAAAGAGTCTGGACTCATGGATCATAACTAACGATCATTCATAGGAGGCTTTATAATCCCCATTGAAATTGTTAGTTCAAACATTCAGATAGAAAATGGCCAGAGGACATACACTATTTCAAAAGAAAAGAGTGGTGTAAAAAATGTTAATTCTCAAAAGAAAATACATTCATAAAAATTTAAATAAACATTGAAGAGTTCTATCAAAAACTTTAGTTTTTATTCTACCATAAATCCCAACTAGTGGCCAGTGGTGACAGTTCAATAAGCACTCTAAAAAAATTATCAGTATGGTTATCTATTCGAAGGTAACTTGGCAATATGTACCAATAATGTTTCCAATAATTCTTTAACCACTTTATTTTATAAAACTGTCATAAAACCTAACAAGGACCAAAATTATGGACTACAGATTCTTAATTTTTTGATTCATTTGTTTTCTTGAGAATCTTATGAAAAATAGATATGTTTCCCAGAAAATTGTATAAGCACACTATAATTTGCATTAAATTTCAAGAATCAGTTGATTTTTTCTTTCTCTTTTATTTCTCTCTATTTTTCAGTGAAGTAGATTAGGGGCGATGCAATTAAAAATAAAATCAGAGCAATCAAGTAAACAATTTATTTAAAATTGCCTACAATGACAAGAATGTTTATCCCAGGAGGTTGAAAGTTAAAAGCTATGTTAATAATATTCATCACATCAAAAGGACCAAGAACATAAATAAGTAAACTCCAACCCAATAAAATACCGTAGAACTTGGAATCTGAGAGAGAGGCGACATTTTTTGAGCCAACTGATTCTAAGTAACATATCATTTGATGCCAATGATTCAAGCAGGGGTGGTGAGTAAAATTTGTGTATATATTGACAAATGTGCACAGATGGGCATATTCAAGCAATCTGAATTTAAATGAGCAAATTCAAATAATATATGGTGTAAGTACGTGACAGGCAAATGATACACAAAGATCTGATTTTTAAATTTACATACACAAGAAATTAAATAATACAGATTAAGAACTTCTGACATTTAAATAAGAAATAATTTTTTTCAAAATGACATTGCTAAAATTAGTAACTTGATACAGTGAAACAAAAATAGAAATCTGTGAATGTCTACTGAACTTTTAATGACAATTTAAATTATACATGTAATAAATATATAATATTTTAAATGCTGTGTGGTCAAAACCATGTTTTCTTTGTGACTCATTTTTAATAGCTATTCTTTGTATAAGTCCTTATCCATTTATAGATCATGTACTTATAATTTGGTCATTGGGTTTGTATGTTTTAATTTTTTAACATTTTTTGAATTATTTATTTTGCTATAAACTTTTGATATTCAAAATTCTTATTTTGATAATAAACTTCTATATTTCACAGTCTAAATTTGGTGGGGTGTAGACATGACAGTTTTATTTTTTCTCTAGTCACTCTGTTGTACCTGCCTTCCTTCCATTCATTAAGAAGTATATCTCTCCCTATGCCAGTTTAAAATTTCATTCTCATATCGAAATCTAATTTTTTCCTGCCCTTCTCATTCTAGTTCAGACAACCTATGACCCAAGAGATCTGCACTAAAGAAAGATAATTTGTTCTGCTCTTCCTCCCTCCCCCTTCCCCCCGACCTTTTCCCCTCCCTCTTCCACACACTTTTGGTTTTGGTTTTGGTTTTGGCTTCTACAGGCTCAGGTAAAGGGTATGGAGAACTGCATGAAAAAGACCAAAGGCATGTCACTTAGTTGCACTGTTGAAGTCTGTGTATCAGTGTCCTGAGAGATGGACATCCAAATGCTAAATTGTTATACAAGAATTTTCTTAAGGAAACCGTTTTAGGACTCCCCCAGGCCTATGCACTCATTGCTCCATTCTCCTTGATATTCCTGGAATAACCTTTCATGAAGTGTTTTTAGTCGCTTTAATTTTGCCCACAGTTTCTTCATCTATGAGAGCAGAGCACTGACAAGATGGTCCCTGTTCAATTGTTAATACTTGTTCATTTGGTTTATGGGAAACCCACTGTCCATTGTTTCCATGTCAAACTGTGGAAGTTCAGACTCTTTCTAATCTGATGTTTCTATACAGAAGAGAATCACAGAACCCCCCAACTCAAATAAAAACAAGGTATCGATCAATCACTATTCTGAATAAGCAGTTTTCTGTTGAAGGCATTTGCTACTCATCTTTCCATCTTCCAGAGAACCTTATTCTGTACTGGTTGTTCTCATACGTTTCATCTTTTTTAGAAATTTAAGTTACTCAGAATGACTTTTTAGAACTCTCAGTCCTTCTGTAAAATAATATGGCCATCCTTTTTCTCTGCAATCTAAACCATCTCTGAAAGTATTGATTCCTCCTGGTGTGGAAGGGATAGCCTCAGGCTATGTGGCAGTATTCATCTTCAAGGCTACGACTGAATCAACGTGAATTAATACATAGGCTGGGCTGAGAAAATTAGATCTTTTTAAAAATAATTGAAATTAAGAGATACTGAGACTAAGTCAGTCTGCTGTATGATGTTTTGAGTACTTGAATGCAAACTTCAAGTGGAGTTAGAGCCACAAGAAATACTAGAATTTTGAGTGAGAAAAAAACGCACAGAAAAGGAGAGATCAAACAAACGAAGTATCTTTTGATGGATGAATAGATAAAGAAAATGGTGTACACATACACACATGTGCACATGCACACAACAGAATATTACTCGGCCATAAAAATGAAGGAAATTCTGCGATTTGAGACAACATGGATGGACCTTGAGGGCATATCCTAAGTAAAAAAGTCAGACAGGAAAAGACAAATACTCTATGATCTCATTTATGTGTGAAGTCTAGAAAATGAAAATAAAACCCTGAAATCATAGAACAGAAGAGAGAATGGAGGTTGCCAGAGGCTGGGAGGCCAGGGGAGGTGAGGTAGGGGAAATGGGAGTTGTTGATCAAAGGATACAAACTTCCAGTTATAAGATGAATAAGGTCTGGAGATCTAGTGTACATCATGGTGACTATATAACAATATTGAATTATATTCTTGCAAGTTGCTAAGAGAGTGGATCTTAAATATTCTCACCATACACATACACAGAAAAAAACTATAATTACGTGAGGTGATGAATGTGTTACCTAACCTTATTTTGTTAATCATTTTACAATGGATATGTGTCAAATTATTATGTTGTATACCTTAAACATACAAATGTTATTATGCCAGTATATCTCAATAAAGTTGGGGGGAAAAAAGGTGAGATCAAAATCTACTCAAGAAAATTTATACAAAAAATGGAGCTGCCTCATGACTTGCTAGTTACTGTAGAACCATGCTTTACTTTTTATACTTTACAACTTCTTTAATCCCCTCAAGAACCTTATAAGATAGGATGTTTTTATATACATTTTACGGTTAGGGAAAGTACAAATAGTAATGACTTAGGTCACGAAGCTAGTAAGAAAATCTCCCGGGTTTGATTCCAGATGGTTTGGCTCCACAGTTGATTCTCTTGACTACTGTATTAGTTAGGAGTTAACCAGAGAAGGAAAACCAATAGATATATATTAAGAGATTTATTGCAAGTAATTGGTTTACAAAACTGTGCAGGTTGGCTAAATGTTGAGAGTTTAGTAAACTACTCCGTAATATTGCTATCTTGGCATCTATTTTGTGTGGCCAAGTGGCTCGCAGGGACCTTGAACTGACACTAGCTTTTCCCATGAGCACATGCCTTAACAGCCTGTAGAGTCACAAGTAAATGTAAGTTCTCTCTGATAAAAAGTCTGCTCAAGCTCCCAGAGTCTCTGGTGCTCACTTAGATAAGAACCCCCACCATCCTCATCCCAGGAAGGCTTGAATTAACCCGTTTAGCTTTAGCCTACAAAGCACTCTATCTGGGTATCCCAATGAAGGCATGTGCCTCAGGTCCTACTGCACTCTCTACCTACACCCTGCCTTGACCTCCCCGCTTGGCCCCTTGAAGCATGCCATGTATCTCCTCCGGGACTTACGAGTAATTAACTTCTCCATTTCAATTCCTTGTGGTCTTTTGCTAAATAGCAGCTCAACATCCAATACCCCACCCCAGATAATCTACTTAACAAATGTTAATTTAAAAAATCACAACACTAGTCTAGTTCAAAAGGTAGAACAGGTATTCCTGAGGAGCAGGCTGGAATTCTCAGGTATGAACTTAAGCTATTGTCCACAGGAAGAATTTCTTCTTCATAAAGTAAGTCTCAATTTAAATCCTTTAATCTGATTGAACCAGGTCCACCCAGATTACCTACAATATTCTAGCTCAGCTGAAGTCAATTGATTATTGGAATTAATTGCATCTACACAATACCTGCAAAGCAACACTCAGGTTAGTGTTTCATTAAATAAGTGGGAACTGCAGTCTAGCTAAGCAACACATCAAAAGGTCACCACTGAACTATACTTCCTACTCTGATCAATCAAATTTAAATGCATACTTATATTGGAATTAAATATTAAAAGAAAAATTACTGAGCATATTGTCTCATCCTATCTTGTTTCAAATAAATGTAGAATATGTAGCCAAATGAACTACAAACCAAAGAATGTTGATACATTATAAATAGTGTGAAATGGGAATTTAGTACAGGAATTAGCACTTATGCACCAGACTAGAATATATATATTCTCCTAGAATATATAACAACCAAAGAGCTAGCCATCCAACCAAACAAAAATATAAGCAGTCTTTTGTAGGAGAACACAAAACACATGTTTGAGAATTCAAATATGCTAAAATTTTCAGTTTTATATTTAGCATAGTGACAGTACACATTTAGACTTGACTTCAACTCTTACGTTCTCAAGAAGAGACCATTAAGATGTTCTCAAAGCAAAATTTATAATATGCAAAAGAAAGAAAAAAGCAAACCAACAAACTTAGGAAGGCAACACTGTGCTCACAATACAATGCCACTCTCAACCTCCTCACTACTTTTAATATCACCAAGTGGGCTGTGAGGGACATTTTGATGGAGTAAAGGCTTTTTAATCTTAGAAGGAAAAGTTCCAGTTCCCTTTTGAAGGGTGCTTTAGTTAGTAAACCTTTCAGATAAAGTGTTTTGGGAGTATTTTTAGTCCCACAGCACATATCACTTAGTGGATTTTGATTGTAAGTAATAAATCAATCTGTCAAACTTAAGCAATAAGGAAATTTATTGAAAGGATTTTGAGTAATTGAGAAAAGTGAGCCTCAGGAAGGATTGAAATCAAAACAGTTCGGGGAATCTGAGTAGCAGGAACCATAAACACTTACTTAAACATAAATATAAGTATTCGGGCATTCTCCTAACTCACGCATTGCGCCATGTTTCCTGTTTTCCATCTTGACATCTCTCTGTGTCTTCTATCAGAGCCCTGTTCACATTGTAATGACATCCTCTTTTTATAGCTCTGCCTTTGGACTGAATCAACTCCAACCATTTCCCTCTGTATTAGTTTGCTAATGGTGCTTAACAGATTATCATGAATTTAGCATCTTAAGGCAACACCCATTTATTATCTCATAATTCTCTAGGTCAAAAGTCTGGGCCAGGTGTGATTGGATCCTCTGCTGAGGCTCAGAGGTCTATATCAAGGTATCAGCCAGGCTAAGCTATCATCTGGAAGCTCTGGAAAAGAATCCACTTCCAAGCTCATTCAAGTTGGTGGAATTCAGTTCCTTGCATTTGTAGGACTGAGGTCCCTGTTTCCTTGCTGGCTGCTCTTAACTCCTCCAGCCACCCACCCATATTCCTTGACACATGGCCCCTCCATCTTCAAACTAGCAATGGTAAATCTCACTTGTGCCAAATCCCTCTCATACTTTGAGTATTTCTGTTCAAGAAAAGCCTAGTCCATTTAGGAATGCACCTGAAGAGGTCAGGCTCACCAAGGGCAATCTACCTCTCTTAAATCAACTGACTTGGAAACCTAATTACATCAGCAAAATCCCTTCATAGCAGCATCAACTTTAATGTTTTACAGAGTAACTAGAAAAATATATGTGTATACTAGGGAGTAGGGAATCTTATGGCCATCTTTGAATTCTATATACCATGTTGTTTTTTTTTCCACTCTGCTTAAGCTTTACATTTCAAAGATGGACCAGTTTAACCTAGCCTGGCTACCAGTTCACATTTCAGCTAACTGAAGTTGAGACAACTTGATTAACAGTGCTCACTGGACTGAATTCAATGGAAGCAGCTATTTCAGATATTTTCTTGTTGTAAAAATGAAGTAATAATGCCATGGAGGAAAGAACAAATGTCTCTGCAGGTTCCCTAGAGTTGCAGGTCTTGGTGTCTATGGAGAGATATTGAAAGATTCATTATTTAAGGAAGGAAGGAAAACAGGGTTCAAAGACAGAAGTTCCATTCCTTAATAGAGCCTGTAGCATCTTCTCTGTTGTCTCCCCTAGGTCAGAATTTAGGAATGACAGAACCATATAATAGGTGGAAAATGAGATGCCCAACCAAAGCATAGGGAAGCTATAGAGATTTAGCGTTTCTGTAGAAATGTGCAGGAATATTTCTCCACTGAGATAAATGCAAAAATAGGTTGTCAGGATAAGAATTTTAAAAAATGCAGAATGTGAAAAATGCATTCAGCCAGCGTTACTGAAATGTTCCCTGGAGAAAGGAATATTCATGTTAATTAGAAAAACTAGACATGTACAGATATGAAATTTAGACAATTTTAATTTAAAACATCCTTTAAAATAAAGGTGCCTACTCTTCCTTAGATCTTTGTGCTGCTTGAATAATAATGAAGCACAATTCTGGAGTACTCTTAAGATGGCCCTAGCTAATGAGGTTCACAGTTTATTAAAATTCATTAATGCCAATGAAAATACTGAAACCAACAACCTGAAACCTGATTTTTCAAAATTACTGCCCTTATTATTTCTAATTCTATACTAAATTCTAATTCTAAGTGATAGGCTGTTTATCTATTCTTTCCCTCTGGTTAAATAATCAGCCATTTGGAAAGATTATTGAAGAAAAATTGGCACAAGAGCCTGTGAAGAACATATAATGGAAGAATATAATCTCTTCCTTTTTGGTGCTGAATAACTCCAAAATATATACAAGTAAAGCAATGAGTGAACATTTAGTCTTGGTTTAATTCATCATAATTGAATCAACTTTTAAGTAACAAAGCTATCCAAACTTGTATAATGATATAAAATTTATGAAAATTTGAAGTTGGAATTGAGGTAAATTAGTCATTACCTTGTCTTTGAAATACAGCCTGGTTTATCAGGAACCAAACTTCTATAATTCATTTCAATATACCTTTGCAGGACAACTTCATTAAATAAAATATATTTTTAATTGTTTAACAAATTGGGTCAGCTCTGACCTATAAAGAGATTGAAAGTCATCACTGCATCCTTACAACAAGAAAAAAGTTATACAAACTGAAAATTAATGACTTTCTTTGAACCCATAAGAGAATTGAGTTTATAGAGAAAAGCATCATCCCAAAATATGGAAAGATGGGTGAATATAGAGAATCACTGTTGAGGTCTGCTTACCTAGAGCAGAAGCCACTGAGCCATAACAGGTAGGGTCACTTATTTGGTAATTCTGATAAATTGCTGGAGACTAAGGGTGGACTAGCTTGAGTGTAAGAAACCCTGGGGGCTACAGTCTTATTCTTAGGAGATCTGCCACACTGGATATTCCACCTCTACCCAGAAGCCCTCTGTTACAGAGTCTCATAATGAAGATGTCAGAAAGATTCCTCCTTCTGGCTCATCAGAACCAGACTCAGATACAATCCAGATGTTGGAATTATCAGATACAAGATGAAAAAAACCCCACTTGGATTAATATGTTAAGAATTTTAATTTAAAAAAAAAATAAAAGATGAGTAGGATGTACAAAGAATCTCTAAAAAATCCGAAATGTTAGGAATAATAAAAAAATAACAAAAGTAGAAAAATCGGTGAGTTCAAAGATAGGGTAATAGAGACTCCCCAATCTGAAATGCAAAGAAAAAAAAAAAGAAAGAAAGAAAAGAAACAGAACTAATACCTCAGAACTGTGGGCCAATATCAAAAAGGTTTAACATGTGTATAACTGGAAGACACAAATGAGAAGAAAGAGAAGAGCAGGAGAAATATTTAAAGTGATAATAACCAAGAACTTTCCCAAATAATGATGGGTAACAAACCATAGATCCAGAAAGCTCAGAGAACATTTAAACAACAACAATAATAGCAACCAACAACAAAAACCACATCTAGGCATATCATATTCAAACTGTAGCAAACCAAAAACTAACAAGAGAGAAAAAAACTCTTACCCATTGAGAGGGAAAAGAATAAGAATTATAACAACTTCTCATCAGAATTCATGCAAGCAAAAAAGAAAATTAAGTGAAATATTCAAAGTATTGAAAAAAAAAACCCTTCCCATGTAGAATTTTCTGTTTAGTAAAAGACTTCCTCAGACTAAGAAAAAGTGAGGGTATTCAACACTAGAAGACCTGCCTTGAGAAAAATTATAAAAGAAGTTCTTCATGCAGAAAGAAAATAATATAGGTCAGAAAATTGGATCTGACCTAAGTAAAACAAATGACAGCAATGTCACAAGGGATAAGAGGGAAGAAATAGAAATACTTTGTTATAGGGTGCCTGCACTACACTTGGAATGATACAGTGTTATTTGATGGTGGGCATAGATTTCACCAAAAATATATATTGTAAACTCTTGTTAGAGTATAACAAAAATAGCAAAAACAAGATCCAACTATATGATGTCTATGAGAACTCATTTTAAATACAAAGCTCTGGGTAGGTTAAAGGTATAGGAAAGGAGAAAGAGACCGATTTTCTAATATATTCGAAGACTTTAACAGTCCTCTCTCAGTAATTGACATATCAAGCAAGCGAAAGTTAATAAGAATGCAGATAACCTGAGAAGCACAATCAATCAACTTTATCTAATTGACATTTATGAAATACTCTATCCATTAACAGTAAAATACATATTTTTCTCAAACTTCTGTGAAAAATTCCCCAGGATCACATTTTTTTTTGCCATTAAACACACTTTAACACATATAATAATAGAAATTATATAAAGTATCTTTTCAGACTGCAATGGACTCAATCTAAAAATCAATAACAGAGGGATAGCTGAAAAATATCCAAGTATTTTGAAATTATACAGCATATTTCTAAATAATTCAAGGGTAAAGAAGTTTCAAGAGATATTTAAAAAATTAACTAAAGAAAATAAAAACAACTTATCAAAATTTGTAAGATGCAGCTAAAGCAGTGCTTAGGGGAAAATGTATTGCATCTTTTACAAAAAAAGAAAATTCTAGTATCAATAACCTATGCTCCTACTGTAGAAAATTGAAGGCAGAAAATAAAATTAAGCTAAGGCAAGAAAAAATTAATAAAAATTAGAGCAAAGAAAGAAAGCGTCAGGCACAGACATTTTTTTTTTTCAGATTAAATCCTACCAGAGATTTAAGGAAAGAATTATACTAATTCTTCATAATCTTTTACAGAAGATAGAAAGAGAAAAAAATATCCTTTTCCCCAGTTTTATTAAGATATAATTGACATACATAACTGTATAATTTTAAGGTATACAGCATAATGTTTTAATTTACATATGTCATGAAATTATTATCACAATAGGTTCAGCTAACATCCATCTTCTTATATAGATACAATAAAAAAGAAAAGAAAAAAGCAAAAGAAATTTCTCTTTGTGGTGAGAACTCATAGGATTTACTCTCTTAACAACTTCCCTATACATCACACAGCAGAGTTAGCTTCAGTTATCATGTTGTACATTACATCCCTCGTACTTATTTAACATATAACTAGAAGTTTGTACCTTTTGACCACCTTCCTTCCTCCTCCATCTCTGGTAACTACAAGTCTGATCTCTTTTTCAATAAAGTTCCCTCCCCACCACATATGTAAGTGAGATCATAAGTATTTGTCTTTGTCTTATTTCACTTAGCATAATGCCTCCAAGGTGCATCCACGTTGTTGCAAATGGTAGGATTTCCTCATTTTTTCACGGTTGAATAACATTCATTGTATCTGGTCTATATCCATTTATCTATCGATGACACTTAGGTTGTTTCTGTATTTTGGCTATTGTTAAGTAATGCTGCAATGAACATGGGAGTGCAGATCTTTCTAAGTTAGTGTTTTCATTTCCTTTGGATATATTCCCAGAAGTGAGATTGCTGGATCATACAATAGTTCTATTTTTAACATTTTGAGGATCCTCCATTCTGTTTTCTTCAGTGGCTGTTCCAATTTTCAATCTCACCAATGGTGCACAAGTGTTCCCATTTCTGAATATTCATGCCAGCATTTCGTTATTTCTTGTCTTTTTGATGATGGTCATTGTGGTTTTAATTTGCATTTCCTTAGTGACTAGGGATATTGAGCATCTTTTCATGTACCTGTTGGTCTTTTGTTTATCTTCTTTGGAGAAATGTCTATTCAGATCCTTTACCCCACAAATATCTCTTAATTCAAATAATTTAGCCAGCAATATCCTAATGTCTAATCCAGATAAAAACATTTTAAGAAAAGAAAATTATGTACCAATATCTCTAATGAGTATAAAAGCAAAAGTCCTTAACAAAATATTAACAAGCAGAATTCAGAAATATGTAAAAGGAATAGTACATCATGATTAAGTGTGGTTCAGTATAGAATTGCAAGTCTTCTCGAACAATCATAAATCAATCAATGTAATTCACCATTTTAATAATATGGTCATAAAAATAATTATATCAATGCAGACAAAGCATTAAAGAAAATTATACCCCATTCATAATAACATTATCAACAAACTAGAAATATAAGACTTCCTTAATCTAATTAAAAAAATGTCAAAAGTTATGGCTAACATCAATCTTAATGGTGACAATGATAACCACCTTCCCCCTATGTCTGTGAGCAAGGTGAGTATATTTTCTCTCACAATTCCTACTCAACATCATACTGGAAGAACTACCTAGTTGCAATAAGATAAGAAAAAGTAATAATTATACAGATTGGAAGGGAAAAAGTAAAAGTGTCTGTACTTGCATATAACATGATTGTCTATATAGGAAGCTTAACAGACTATGTAAAAAAAACTTTAGAACTAATAAATATATATAGCAAGGTTGTGGGATATAATGTCAATATGCAAAGATCAATTGCTTTCTGTAATTTAGCAATGAACATTTGCTAATTGAAATAAAAAATACTATTTATAATGGCATCAAAAGTACTTTTGTATAAATCCAAGTAAGTGTGTGTAGGATTTGTATGCAGAAAACTATAAAACAAAATGATAAAACAAACAATAAAAGAAAAACTAAATAAATAGAAAGCTATTCCATGTTGAGAGATTGGAAGATTCAATATTGTTCATATGAAAATTTGCAACTTGAACTGCAGATTCATCATAATCTCAATTAAAATTCCAGTGAGCTATTTTGTAGATATGGATAGACTGATTCTAAAATTTATATGTAAAGACAAAGGTCCTAGAATCACAACATGGTACTGATGAAGAGCAAAGTTGGAGTACTCAGAATATTTGATTTCTAGCCTTCCTAAAAAGCTGTAGTAACCAAGATATTATCACATTTGTGAAATACAAGAAACAGATTAATGGAAGAGAATAGACACCCATAAATAGAACATAAACTAAATATAAACTGATTTCTGACGAAGGCAATTCAATGTACAAATGATAGTCTTTAAACAATTAATGCTGAAACGACTGAAGGTCCATGTGTATAAAAAAGGACCTAGACATAAACCTTATACCTTAACTCGAAAACTAGCTCAAAATGGACCATAGACTTAAGTGTAAAATGCAAAAAGACTTCAGAAAAAAGTAGCAGGAAACCTAGGTTATTTGGGGTTTTGTCATGAGTTTTCAGCTATAAAACCAAAAGTATGATACATGGAAGAAAAATTGATGTTAGATGTTTTTAAATTGAAAAAAAAAATCTACTCTGCAAAATGCAAATTAGGAAAATGAAAAATAAAACAATGATGAAATAATAATACACATTGATTAGAACCCAACCCTCCCCCCAAAACCCCAAAACCTGACTATCAATTGCTGATGAGCACACAAGGCAACAGGAGCTCTTATTTAAGCTGGTGGGAATACAAAAGGGTATAGTCACTTTGGATGACAGTTTGATGGTTTCTGAAAAATCTAAACATAATCATACCATATAGTCCTGTTATAGTACTCCTAGGTACTTATCCATTTGATATGAAAAACTGCATGTAAAGTTTACAACAATTATTCATAATCAGCAAAAAAACTGAAAGCAACCAAAGTGTTGTTCAATAGGTAAATGGATAAACAAACTATGTACATTCATGCAATGGATTTCTATTCAGCTATAAAAAGAATGAGCTATCAAGCTACACAAAAACACTGATGAATCTTAAATGCATATTTCTAAGTTAAAGAAGCCAGTCTGAAAATGCTACACATTTTATGATCCCATTTAGATGACATTCTGAAAGGCAAAACAGTAACAGTAGAGACAGTAAGAAAATCAATAATTGCCAGGCATTTAGAAAGGAGGAAGCGTTGAATCATAAAGTACAGATCATTTTTTTAGGGTGATAAAACCACTCTATGATACAATAATTGGGGATAAATGATACTGTGCATTTGTCAAAACCCATGGAACTTTAGAGTACAAAAAGCTAACCTTAATATCTGCAAATTAAAAAAATTATTTACAAGGTCAGGTTATCCCAGGAAGAAATGTAAAATGTGATAAAATAATCTAACTGTATTATAAATTTATAAAATTATCTCATTGAAGGGGGTAAGAAAATGCACTGACTAAAGTAATTTTGGAAATGTGTATAGACTAAGCTTAAATGAAAAAGAAATTACAAGTGTATTATAGCCCAGTTGCTAAAATTATTTTCCATTGGTTAACAATTTTTAAATCTCTTTATGTGAATGCTGGAATTAACTAATTAAGTAAATGAATGGGAAATTATGGGAACCAAGTTTATCACTGTTGGTTGGTCTTGGAGGTTACAAACAAGCAAAGGAAGAAGTCAGAATGATCCATGTGGTAATGGGTTAAATTGGAGACTAATGGGTTAAAACTGGAGACATCAGTATGAACTCATATTTAGCTTAACATACATACAAATGAATATAAACAAAAATACTTATATTTATATCTATATATTTATCTATATATATTTATCTATATAGATATAAATAGAGGAAGGACTGGAAGTTAAAATAAGAACTGTACCACATATAATTTGAACCTATTGAATGCCGATGCCTAAGATAAGACCTAAACAAAACTATGTATTGGTTTTAGAAAACTTAAGAAATCTTTGACTATTTGAACAGAAGGTTATCTGATAGAGGTTGATGTTATTTGACAATTATAGTCAAAATTTTTATTGTCAGAGTGAGTATATGAGTTAAATAAACTCCTTTACAGAATGAAACTTAAACAAGGTATAATCTTATTTGGGCATGGCTTATGTTACATGAACAATAGTTAATTAGTAGTAACAAACTAACAAAATAGTGAGATAATAGGATATTAAATAATTATTTGAAAACTTATTTAATATCTATACCCCATTAGATTATAATCTTCATACGCCATGGGCTTTTTTTAACCACTACATTTTCAGAACCCAGCACATGGCCTGATAAATAGAAGGTACTCTCTAATATTTGTTAAGTAACTAAATGACATAATAACTAAATGAATATAATATGTGAATACGTCAGGAAAAATTAGATTGGTCTGTGGTAACAAATGGTCTCCAAATCTCACTGTCTTAAAACAAAACTTTTATTTATTACTCATGATGAGTCTACTGTTGGTTTGGATAACTCTCAAGAACAGTTGTCATTCATCCAGTAACTCAGCAATCCAGGTTGTTTAGCTATTAGATCCATCACCTCAAATATGAGACTTTCTTCATGATTAATACAGAAATGAGAAATGAGAAACTTGAGACTTACCCAAGGGTGTTTCATTGCCTTAGCCGGGAAGGAACACATGTTATTTCAGTTCACGTTTAATTGGTCAGAACTAGTCGTATATTTCCCCTTAAGTGCAAGGGACTCTGGGAAACACAAGAAAGGAAATTTAATAGTTGGTTAGCATCATTGTCTCTTTCTCCATAATTATGCAATAAAAGTTAGCAGAATGTATACATGAAGGTAATGAAGACAGAATAACTGAAACATATATATATATATATATGTTTATATATATGTTTCAGTTATTCTGTCTTCATTACCTTCATGTATACATATATATATATATATATATATATATATATATATATATATGTGTATATATATATATATATATAAATTTAGTCCAGTGTCTGGCATTTGACATTACCACACATCTAATACCTTCAGCCATTTTAATTACTGTAAGTAACTGGTTGTTTCCTGTTAAGATTGGTTTCTAGGTTATGCAATTTTGCATTTTTCTAGGTTCTAAATTTTTAATTCCTTTTCACTTTGCAAGTACATAATGATACTGACATTTTCCATCAATAGCTGTCTTTATAAACCCACTCTGTATAAATCATCTGCTTTAATGATGTTCACTTTTATCCTTCTTCATTCAAAGTCCATTATGAAATGTAATAACATAGGAACCAAACAGCATATGAGTTTCTTTGATGGCCACATTTATAAGAGAAATTCTACTTTATAATTTCATTCTTCAACTTTCAGATCAGTTTTAAAGGAGACTTTGAAACTGAGCTTCTTATGTCTTTGAATACAAAACCAATTTGTATTTTTAGACAGACATTACCTGAAACATTTATTTCTTTAATAATTAATTTTTTATAATAAAATCAAGCATGTTTCTGAAAGAGAAATAAAAGAAGTATTATAGAGAAGGGCAGAGAGCAGGTAAGATTTGTACATGTCATAAAATGAAAGAAACGCTAATTGGGCTGCTAGAACCAAAGTGCAATTAGATTCCTATATATCCATTAAAAGGAAATTTTAGCTTCATTCTTTTGTTTTAAGCTTTCTTTTCCCCCAGCATATTAGGAAATGTAAATCCAGTGTTGTATTTACAAGCCTGGGGTCTCCGAATCTTTGTAATTCTCTTAAGGGTAATAATGTTTATTTTCAATAGTTCATAAAAGCTGATGAATATATCACTTTCCCCTAAAATTATACAAGCCAACTGAATGAAATTACTTACTTTAGAATGTAGTTAATGTAGTGATACTGGTTGTTTTAAGTGTAGTATAGTAAGGCATTCTGAGTGAATTTCAAATCCTAGTTCCATTATTTATAATCTGGGGTACCTTGGGATAATTAATTTTTCAGATCTTCAGTTTCCTCATCTATAAAATGGAGATTCTAACAATCACACAGCACAGTTTTGGGGATTAATGACATAACTTACATAAAGAGTCCACATATCTGTATCTGTCTTTGTCAGCTTGGTAGCTACAACAAAATACTGTAGACTGAGAGGTTTAAACAATAGACATTTACTTCTCATAGTCAAGACCTTCTGTAAATCTATTTACCTCCCAAGAACCTATCTCCAAATACCATTACACTGGGGTTTAGGGCTAAAACATGTGAAATTTGGAGATATTGTATTCATTTTATACAATAAAGTAAGTGCTGACCCCCCATCATAAACTTTTAGTTGTAAAAATTAATTGTAGCTAATCATTATAAACCATGATATTAGGGAAGTTAGAGGGCTTTAAATCCAACTATTATACAACCTAGTAGTTATAAAAGTATCTTTCCAGCTTTATGGAAAAAGTGATAGTTTAATTGGACAGACTAAAAAATAATTTATGACTCTCCAAATTAAAAGAACACTATGAAACTGGAAAATTCAAGAAAGCAGGACACAAAATATTGCATAACCCTCTGGTCTTCCAGAAAGAAAAGAAAAACAAAATGAAACAGGTGTAAAATTAGAGAAATTGGTCTGAAGGCCAATGTCTTCTAGATTTGCACAGTATCGACGTGTAGTAAGCATGCTTAATGTTTGTCATACTTGTCATATAATATTATTATAATAAATATAACCTCCTAATATAATATTTTGAGTTGTTTGTTGAGTTTTCAAGATATGCTTAGGCATATTGCATGCACGTATATGGGACAGTAATACCCTTGAAACAAATTATATGTAGGAACAGTCTGGCACATAGTAGGTGCTGAAAAGGCATTTGTTTCTTAAGGATTTGCTTAATGATTTAATGATTTATTTAATTAAATATAAAAGAGGACTATGTGACACAATGCAATTTATATTCCCAGCAACTGAACTGCAGAAGAACCTCTTGTTCACCTTCTCCTGGGGGCCTGGCGAGGGTGTGGAAATGAGCACAGTGGTGGTGGAGGAAAGAGTTTCCTCTGCTTGGATCTGTAAAACTAGTCTGGTAAGGGAACCTAGAAGGTGGGTGTATTAGATTACTGGGGCTGCCATAATAAAGTTCCATAAACTGGGCAGTTCAGAAAAACAGAAATTTATTGTTTCACAGTTCTGGGGACCAGAAGTCCAAATCAAGTTGTTGGCAGGGCCATGCTCTCTCTGAAGGCTCTAGGGAAGGATCAGTTCCAGGGCTCACTCCTAGTCTCTGGGGGTGACAAGTATTCCTTAGCATGTAGACTGCCTTCTCCCTGTGACTCTTCACATCATCTTCTCTTTTCGTGTGTCTGTCTCTTTGCCTGACTTTTTTTTTTTTTTAAATAAGGATACCAATCATATAGTTTAGGGACCTACTCTATTCCAGTATGACCTCATCTTAACTTTAATTACATGGCTAACGACACTATTTCCAAATAAAGTCACATTCTGAGGTATTGGGGTTTAAGATTTCAACATAAGAATTTTTTTTAAGGGACATAATTCAACAGTTGCCTGAAGTCAATTTGCTCATCTCAGAATTAGGCCAAAATTAAGATATCTCTAATGTAGAGCCTTTTCTATGACAGCACATTATACTAACATTTGACTCTTAGGAATGTTGATATGCATGTGTAAATCCTGAATATGATCCCACTAGGGAAGCTTAATAGGGTTATTGTTTAGAAAAAAGTATCAAATTCAATATTACTGAACAAGACAGGGCATGAAACAGAATGAGGCTGAAATAAATAAAAATCACAATTTTCTTTCTGTACTATACTTTATATCCTTCATAATGTGGAGTATGATTGGGAATAAGCATTAATTGTGGGATAGAAGAGAAATAAAAATATGTTGTTAGATTGCTAAAGAAATTGCTTTTTCCTTCTCTTTTCCTCCCTCCACTCTACTCTCCCTCCACTTTCCTTCTTTTTTCTTTTTCTTTATTTTTTCTTTACTGTATATAATATCTAGGACCATAAGAAACTATCAGATGACTTTACCAACTTTATAATTACTATTATTACCATAGCAATTAAGTACCATAGCCGCTTGATCTCCCAATATCTGGCTCTCCGCCTGCAATTTATCCTATGTCACTAGCAGTTATAAATGGTAATTATGATGCCATTTAATGCCACAGATTACTAATATCCTCCCCCCCCCACCATGAAGGTGAATATTTTCAGAGTTTGCCTTCTGCTTTCCTGGGGCAACTCCTGGTACTCCTTATTATTATCAGTCAGGACCTAAATGAGAAACAAATAGCACAGACAGGACTTTTAAAGGAGATATTAATAAAGGAACAATTTAACTGTGAACGAGGTAAGGTAAAAAAAAAAAAAAAAGAAATGAAGAACTACCCCCATGACAGAAGGAAGTAGAGAACCATTATCACACCAGGCTTAAATGTGTAAAGAGAGAAAGCAGTTACTGGAACATAGAAAGTGTGACTACAGCACAGGGAGAAGGAAAAACAACAGGACATCTGAAATCTGTTTGAGGGACTCAACCAATACTGAGACCTGATTGAGAAGGAGCCAAGGATCAGATCTCATTCTCCCCCTGCCCTCTGATCTCCGAATGGAGTCTCCCATTGGCTGAACTCATCTGGTAGCCAAAGGCAAGAGCCCAGTCGATACAGTACATGTGGGTCATATTTCCAGAGAGCAGAGAAGGATAGAGAATGAATAAATATCCTTTGGAGGGGCAACTGAAAAATAGCCATCACACAACTGAAAGAAGCAAAAGCATTCGATTAGTAGGAATGATGCTGAAGAAAAAATGTCAGGTATGGAACAATGTATATATCATAACCATAAGTTACAAAATGGTTACTAAAACAGGATTTTATAATTAAAGTTCACGTAGATATATAAACTAGAGAGAGAGAACAAATGCTAATATTGGAATTGACTTTCACTCTACGTAGAGAGACGAATGAATTAGAGAAAAGTACCTTAAAAAATACAAACAGGAAAATAAATATCTTTCTAGCTGAAGTCCATCTCTTGAGACCCAAGTTGGTCAGTCATTGTATGGGGGAAGGAAGCACGTGGGCAAATAAAATTATTTTCAAGAAAGGCACAGAGAGAATTATCAAGAATTCGCCTAAAAATATTTGATTCACTATTCAAGGTTGAGATAGGGCATGTGGAGAAGAAACACCATCATGGATTAATTAATTCCTAAGGACTGGGGAGAGTTTAGGAAGTCCTACATTTACCTCAAATGTTGTATATCATTTTCACAAGCCTCTTGTATAACCTGCTAAGAATTATGTGTGATATCCAGGTAAACTAGATTTGTAGTTTGCATTAGCCTCCCTGTCTTTCCATAATGAATGAGTCAAGAATCCACCTAAGGAAAGAAAACATGAACGAAAGGCTTAGTGTTTATCTTTGGGAGGGGCGGGGGGAAGGATATACTTGGAAGACTGCATTGCGCTATACAAACTGACTTGGAGATTTCAGAATAATAAAGGGTCAAATGGGTGGTGGCGGCTACTGAAAACAGAGGTGATGAGACCTCTGTGACAGTCTGTGACAGTGGTGGACGGGGAGGACCATGAGAAATTCAGCACGCACCCCTTCTTTTACTCACATTTTCTCTAATGCATTTTCACTTTTCTAATGTTTTCTGGAGTCACTTAAGTATTTCTCCAGGATCAATTTTATTTTCTGAAGACCTTTAGTGAAAAACTTTTTCTTTTCTGTTTTGAAGCTTGATAATTATTAGATTAAGGAGCTTTCATCCCACAGTATGTATTTTATATTTTTAAATTAAGTTTATAAAATATGAGCTCCTACTTATTTTTCTAGCACTGTTTGTACCTCCCTTCTTTCATTGCTTTCAGAAGAGAAGTTATATGTGAGTCATTTCATTATTTTTCTTCCTATCGCTTTAAGCCTTAAGAACTGTTTTTGCATTAATCTAAAGAGAAGCTTCACACTTCATTTACTAACTACACATTAAAAAGAAATTTTTATTTCTACTGCTGAATATAGACCAACACCAATTTCCCATTAGGAGTGAGAATCTTTTCCTTAATACCCAGAACATTCATAAAGCTTTCTATAGATGTTTTAATATTAAGTGGAGAAGGATTTTATTTTGAAAATAAGAAAAATTTTCTTTTCTTTCTGTTTATTTTCAAAATCAGGCAGATTTATCTCCTTGTTTATATATTATAATCTCTATGCTCATCCAGTTCCACACATAAGCAGGTGCCAGAAAAAAATGTTCCTGCACTTTATATTCTCTCTTTCTATATATATATATATATATGCGCGTATGTACATATACACATACATATATAGACTCTGCCATACAGATATATGTATATAAATAGATAAAATTGCTTACTATCTTATTAATAATATATATTATTGCTTATTATCTTATTATGTATGAGGTATGGAGGATACAGTGATGAAAGAAAGGAACATGGTCTTTATCCTCAAGAAGCTTATAAACTTTATCTTTTTAAGTTGTTCTCTTTGATTGTCTTCTTTTCTTCTCTTTGATTGTTCTCTTTGTCTTCTTTTCTTGCCTGCTTCTCTAAGATATTGAGAGAATATAAAGAAACAGGGGTGAGGGGCTTATGTGATCTCCTAAAGAAGGGAATACTCTGGATCTTAGAGACTTGTGTATTTTGGTTTCCTGAGAAATGTTCCTTTTATTGCCTGGTTGCTGCTTGTCTGACCTGTATTTGCCTCTGAAGCTTTTGGTGTAAAAAACTCAGAGCGTATTTATTATTTCACAGCATCTGTGGGTCAGGAGTTTAGGTACAGATTAGCTGGGTCCTCTGAAAGGCTGTAATCAAGATGTCAGCTGAGACCTTGGTCTCATCTAAGGGCTGACTGGATCACTCAGGTTGTTGGCATAATTCAACTCATTACAACTGCAAGACTGAGGGCTTTAGTTTCTTGCTGTCTGTTGGATGAAGGCCACCTTCAGCTCCTAGAGACCACTCACAGTTTCTTTCCATGTGGAGTTTCCCAGCATTGCCAATTGCTTCCACAAACCCAGCAAGATGGATGTTACAATCCTATGTAATGTAACTACATATTCACTTATACGTAATCATGTACATCCTATCACTTTCACCATATACTGTTTTCTAGAAGCAAGTTACAGGTCATGCTCATACTCAAGGAGAGGGGATTATCCAAGGTCAGAAAGGCAAGAGGCAAGGATCATGTATACACATTTAATAAATATTAAAATACTTTAATATAAACATAATTTCTATATTTTATGTTTTTAAGTCAAAAGAAATACTTCTAGAAGTCCGGGCACTTATTTATTGTTTTATTGAATTAAAATTAGCCCATTCTCTCTTGACTAAATGAGAAAAGAACTCCAGATTCAATTTTATAAACAAAATGCTTTTTTCCTTGCCCTTAGTGTAATTTATTGCTAGTCAGAGAATTTATTCTTATAGTTTTTTTCATAATTTTATGAAAAAATTATGAAAAAATTTTGGTACTACATATCTCAGTTCAACTGTGTCTTATTGAGGCTATGTGAATATTTCAAGTCAATAGAATATGGACAGAAACAATATATGTCATTTACAGGTCTTGGGGAAAAAAATTTTCCACATAATCTACTTTGTTTGTTCTATAGACAGTGGCATCAGAAGATCAACAGAGTGTGGGTCCTGAATAACTTCCTTGAGTAAAGCACTCTTATCTACCCATGCCTCATATACAACATACTGCACTGTGGAAGCAACAGACTCTCTGTGTTAAGGTCACCGAGATTTGTGTATTGTTCGTTAAAATAGTTAGCCTACCCTGACAAGCACATAAACAAAAATTACTATTTTTTAAAGATGTAAAGTGAAGATAACCTAAGTATTTCAGATGATAAGGAATTTAGTTAACGTCATGGGTGTAATATTTAGTTTTCTAGGTAGAAAATTATTACAGGCACTGCCGACACATGGAGTCATCTTCATTTCTTTTTTCCCTTTGCTGTATTTGGCTAAATACAGCATATTAGAAAAATATTTTTGAAAATAGTAAAGAAGAAAGAAGAAAAATATTTTCACCATCTTCTAGGTTTTAGAAGATGCACAAGTATTTTTTTTCTTATGTTTATGAAAGATGATCGGGGATAAATTAATGTACCCAGACAAATGCACTGTGTTGCTCAGATGAATGTTTCAAGTCTTGTGTCTGTGGGGGTCCTAAATAGGTAATAAAATTGGAAATAGAACTTTTTCCACGATTCCCATTTATATGCCCTATCAATGAGATCAGACTAGCATCAATTATTTCAAAGGTACTGTGCCCATTACATCCATGGGGACTTACCAACATGGTAGATTTCACTGTCACTGCATTATTTCTCCTGTAATAGACTACTTTTCCTTTTTAAAAAAATTTTATCATACTAGTTCTGGCTCTTTCACCTGCCCATACTTCATTTCTGCCTTGAACAATGATAAAAAAAAAAAATCTTTTAAGAAAGGAACTAGCAAAGCTTAACTAGAACATACCCTCAGATAATCCTCATTATAAGTAAATACAATACATTGTAGGCATGACTTTTGTGAACTATATAGAGTATGAATTCATGACTTATTACTCAATTTTCTTTATAGTTATGGAATTTTCATCCTATAAAGTTTAAGTCTATAAATAAAGGATCAAACTTCAATACTAGAAACAATGATACCATTGTGAAAAAATAGTGTACACTTGAGAACTGTTATCTTTGTCTTTTCTATTGATGAGGTAGAGGGCAGTGCGACCCGTCCTTTGGGAAGAAGAGGGCAAGTCCCCCAAGAATTAAGAGAGACCTTAAGAGAACCACTCATAGAGACTAAAGTTGCTTGTGGAAGAAAGCAACTAACTTTAACTTCAGAATGATAGCTTCAATGCTGTATGAAACTACTGTGAGGCATATGGGAATTATTCAGAGAAACTGAAAACTTGATGTGTCTTCTGGAACTTGTCACCCATATGGATTCGCTTCCCATCTAAATAATTTTGAAAGCAGAAGCCTTAATAAACCATCCTGAAATGGCAAGACAATAGAAAAGAGAATAGGATAGCTTCAAGTTCCAGATTTTGGTAAAGTTGGAACTTGATACATGAGCTTTACTTCCATAAAATGAACTGTAAAATAAAATAATAATATTATTTTGTTATAATTATCAGGTAAGGAATAAGAATTGGGTGGAGAATGGCAGAATGTTGATAACTGTTAATGAGTACTTGGAGTTCATTACATTATGTACTTTGTATACATTTGAATTTGCAATGATCTCCTCCAGTTTACATTCTTATTACCTGTCTCTTTCCTTTTGACTATAAGCCCCACAAAAGGAAAGATCTTGCTCACCTTATTTGCTCTTATATCACAAATATCTAGAATAACTTCTGGTGCATAGTAGGTTTTTAAAAAATATTTACTGAAGTAGTGTTAATTCAAAGCTGAGCCATGGTGGACAGGAGAATGTTAGCAGTGATTGCAATCATTCTCTCTTTCAGAAGGGCATACATGGAAAAACAAACAAATGAACAAACAAACAAACAGAAAACTAGGTAGCCAGATCTCCTTGAAAATATGCTATTGATAGACCTCTTGACACACACACTAATGTTATTTGCTAGTGGGAAAGTGCAACTATGAAATGCTTTTAGCAAGATGTGTTTGATCTTGCTAGATTTGCTTATGCTATACAATCCTGGAATTACTGGATTTGCTTATGCTATACAATCCTGGAATTACTGGATTTATGGGACTTAGCTTCCTAGACTATGACACATAGTTCTCTAACTATAGGAGAATAAAAGGGAGATGTTTGAAGACCAGAATAGCTCCCTTTTACGTAGGTGATGTGGCTGCATTACATTACTCAGAAAACTCATATATATATTACCTCTGGGTCAGAGAACATCCTAATGCTACAAGAAAGACCAAGATTGCAGCCCTGGTTATCCCACATTTCTCTCTGCTTTGATCATGCCTTGTGAATATTCTTGAAATGGTTAGTAAAGCTGAGTAAAAGGTAAGATCCCTGATTCTTATGAGTGTAAATTAAAATTCTATTTATGCCATCTCACCAAGGCAGCTGGTCAGTATTGTAAGAGTAAGGGCAAAACTGTTGACCTGAGGCTGCTTGTAAACACAATACACATGACGACTAGGGGAAGGATGAATGGGACTAAGTTTACCTTTATCTGAGAGAGCCTGAGAAATCTCCTAATTGTCATTTAAAATTATGCTTGCATATTCTTTCTCTCTTATACGGTCCAATTTAATTTCAAAATATTGATAAGGTTGCTTCATAATTATATTATAAATTGGGTATCGTTCAATTAGAGTTTATATAATTATCTGATAAGTAGAAAGCAAAGAGCAGGTAATAAACTCATGAATAGGTCTCTGAGGATCTATATCTTATATATGCATGAATTTCACCCTTTTTTAGGAAAACAAATTTACACAATTTGCAGCATTAAATTTCACACATGAAGCACAAAATTGCATACTCTCATAGCATAAATTTGTCTTCAAATACATGATTTTTCATAAGCCTTCATTAGTAGTTAAACGGAAATCACATTTTTATTGTTGCAAATAATAATCAGGATTGTTATGCATACTTCTATTTTACAATATACTTTCACAAATGTTACCTCATTTGGTTATTACAATAATTATATTAGAGCAAATATTGTCCAAATTTTATTGATTAAAACATTGAATTTGTGAGTCCAGATATTTTAATTCCAAATGTGAGACTCCTTCTAGTTTATCAGTATTCCAGGTTAACTCTTAACTTTGGAGGAATGCATATAAATACCTTTGAAATTTGCATAATCTGGTTTGGAAATATTTCCTAAATATATAAAATATGTTCTGCATAAATTTATTCACAGATGTACTACTTATAATAACAAAAAATGAAAATAGTCTAACTGCAGAAATAACACATGGATTTATGATACCGCATTTATTAAAATGATGTCTACAAAAGTTGTAAAGGATAAGATAAATTATATGTATGTAATGATAAGTGAACCAAGTAGTAAGCCATGTGTGTATATATGTGTATATAAAATTAATTAAGTGAAAATAGGCATAGGAAAAAGTGTCAGAAAATAAAATAAAAATATTAAAGATTTGACTCTTATTGTTAACCTAAATTTTAATCCTCCTACTTTTTAAATTTCATTTTTATAAATATAATAATTTCATAATTAGAAAAATACAGTACATGAAAATATGTAGAAATTTTACATTAGCACTTTTACATCTTAAATAATGGGTTATCAACTAAATGAAGTATGGCAAAATACAGATTCATATCAACCCAATGATACCAACGGAGATGGTAGTTCACCAGTACATATATTTGTGTTATAATACTTAACTTTAAAAATAAGCTATTGAATGGTGCTCAGAATAACTACATGAAATATAAAATGACATAAAAGCATGTGGAGTCTGGCATTTTAAAAATGTGACATATTAGCAATAAAACAATAGATCGATGAAGGATACAAGCATAGGCCTGTAGGCAGCAAAGTTAAGCCAAATATATAAATCCTTATGAAGTCTTAACAGAGAGTAATAGAAAAGAACTAAGGGAAAAGAAACATAAAAGATGAGAGCAGCATGATATGTTTCAAATCAGTCTATTACAATATATCATATGGAAAATGGAAAAAGAGAGCCAAATAAAAGCAGTGAAAGTTAAAAACTAGACAAAGGAAGAAGAAAGAGTTGATAGACAATTCTATGATCTTAAACATAAGAGCGTTCAAATCCTTTTATGTGACTGACTTCTGTAAGTGACTGTCCTACCTCTTGGTGAATAACTCTGACAAAATATCTCAGCATTCAAACATGATCCTTTCCAGTTATAAAATAATGCTAACTTTTGCAAGAGTTTCTCATTTTATTTTTGGTGATATCAATACCTTGTAAACTCTACACTTAAGTTTTTGTTTTCTACTGTAATACTACATAGAATATATATCACCCTTTTATTTTTATCCTGCAGCTCTCCTGATATTAAAATAAAACCAATATCTTCCTCTCATTTCTTTGTGTTCAAAATCTCCAGGTCGTTTAAGTAGTTCTCATATATACTTTTAAGGTTCCCACTACTCTTTCCTTTTCCATTTGAACGTTTACTCTAGATTATCAAGGTCTTTCTGAAAATGTAGTTCCCCACTTTGGCAAATAAATCCATGTGTGAATTTAGCAAGAAGAGGTTGAGAGGGACTATAACTTCCCTCAATCCTGATACTAAGTTTCATTACAGTGTAGTCTCAAAGTCTGTTAGCATTTTGGACAACCATTTGACCTGGTTCACTGATAATATCCTCTCTTGTCTTTTCCTCTCTTGTAGCAACTAACTTGTATTTCTCCATGTCTTATTTTTATAGTGATGATAAACTTTTTTTTTATTAATTTGATCTTCTGTGTCATTGCTTAACACATTTTATGTTCTGCATGTGAGAACATAAAATATGTCTCATTCTACTTTTCAAGGAAGTTGTCTTCTGTATGATGGGGTTCAGTGCAGCCTGCCCCAAAATGTGCCACTTTGGCATATTGATTATTTTGAATTAAAGTTACATGAAAAACAGCTAGTGTAAGAGAGACACTCTGACCTTCCTCTCTGTCCCCCTGAAAACAGAAAATGCATCTCTCATGTTAAAGGTACTTTCCCTTTACCAAGAGGGAGAAAGACATCTTTATCACCAGAAACAAGGAATTTAGGACGCAGAAGGCTAAACAAACTCTACTTAGTTTCTTCACTAATTAGTACCCAAGCCTAAGTTTGTCATTTCAGTTTGTCAGAAATTTATTGTTTCTTTTTCTAAAAGGTATAAAAGCTGCCAACTTTTGTCACTCATATTTCTATTAGCTCCTGTACATATGAAATTAAAATTTATTTTTCCCCTGTTAATGTGTATTGTGTCAGTATAATTATTAGACCAGCCAAAAGAATCAAGATGGGTAGGGGAAAAGTTTCCCTTCCCTGATACATATATTTAAGCTCTCATATTTGCTCCCCATTTAGTAGATATTGTTCCCTATTTTAAAATAAGTAACAGATACAACTTTTGGTAGCAAGGAATAAAAGTAATGCTCTGCAGAAGTCACTAACTTGCTCCATTGATTATCAAGTGATTTTTGTTTTGTGCATATGATCCTGGTCCCACATGAGTAAATTACTTAAGGTTTTCATCTTGTCTACAAGAATATTTTGAGAGATTTTGTTTGAAATTACTTCCTGAATTTCATATATTCTACATCCACCATATTTGCTAATGCATTATCCTAGTATTCCTTTCAGAAATAAGGAAATGAGGCTAGTTTGTTTTGATTTATTTAGGTTAGTTCATGATGGCTCTCAGTTATCACAATTTCTCTTCCTAAAGCCTTATTACCTTTCATTTGGAGATTTTAAAATACGTATATGAGGCTCAAGCATTAATTTCACTTCCCTCTGCTTTCTAAAAAATAAGGATTACTTTTGATGGCAATTATTTTTGCATTTCTCCTTGTCTTCAAAGTTACTATTAGTAGTAAAAACTATTACTTATTAAATTTATAGTGTTTATTTAATTTTCAAATCATCCTTTGCAATAAATTTAATTTTTCTCCTTCATATTGTATGTTATAGTTGAGGAGATAAGCTTAGAAAGTTAGCCTGGCAAAAGACATTCACCAAATCTGGTTCTCTGATGCCAGATTCTGGGTACTTTTCGCTTCAAGATAATGGACTCTTAATGGTCACTGCATAAGCTTGTTCACAAGTTTCTAAAGCAGCTAGAAAGGTACACATTATCTTTACACACATACTGGATTTTAGGTTTTCAGGTTATTCATCTGAACACTATTTCCCTGAAAATGAAGGGATATTAGGTCTTCTGTTCTTATTAATTTTTCTACTTGTCACAACTAACCAACCACAAGCCAATGCTAACTCCTTTGTGGTCTGTGCCTCAAACATAATTGTAAAAATTTTTTTTGTCATATACAGTCCTTCCACAATTCTTTATCCAAACTTCTTAAATTATATAATGTAATTAGTAGAGATTTTTGTCATTGTTTATCTGTCATGGGGCCATTATTCTTATATGCAATATACATTATATTCTTTTAAGAATATATCCTAAGCATATGTTTGTACATTCATGCAAGGTGAACCTCATGTAAGTGATGATATTGTAGTACTGATCATCAATATGAGAGTAGAAAATACTAGGTAGCCATTAAAAAGAAGATTGATCTGTATGTGCAAATAGGAGAGGATCTCTAAGGTATATTAATAGGTGAGAGAAGTAGAATACAATGATAGCTAATCTTTATTTTTTTTTAATTGAGACTATTCATGTGAATTTACACATTTTATCTTCACAACAGACCTCTGAAGTATGTATTATTATTATCACGCACATTTTCATAAATATGGAAACTGGAGCACAGAAAAATTACATAATTTCCCATGGCCACATAGATAGCAAGTGGTAAAGTTTGGATTTCTACCCAAGTCAACTGTATTACACTGACTCGGTACTAACAATTATATGTAATATTGTCTCCTAAGGCTACTAAATAGTGCATATAGTGAGTTTTACTCATGACAACATAATTAAAGTAGCAAATATTATTTGTATGCATACAAATAGGTATATATATATATACATATATATGTGTGTGTGTGTATATATATATGTATGTATGTGTGTGTGTATATATATGTGTATGTATATATATATATATACATACACATATATATACACATATATATATATATATTTTTTTTCCAATTCAACAAACTTGAAAAGGAAAAAGATAAATTGATTTGAGTGGAAGAACATGATTATATATATATATATATATATATATATATATATATATATATATATATATACAGAGAGAGAGAGAGAGAGAGAGAGAGAGAGAGAGAGAGAGAGAGAGAGAGAGAGAGATGCCTGCACAATTTCTGTAAGAAAGCACAAGAAACTCTTGTTAATGATTACCTCCAGAGGTGAGTGTGGTAGTCTAGAAAGTACGGAGATTTATTTGTTTCTTTCTTGAAAAAAAATGAGAGATTCATTTGGCACTCTCTGAATGTTTTACTATGTTCGTTTAAGTCATATTAATAATGGTAACAAAAAAGGGTTTGTGTCTGAAAGATTGCTTTAAAAAGTTTCCCATGTATTACATCTAGTAATTAATCTGTGAAACTTTAGAATAATTTCTGGTAGAAGAATGAGATCTATACAGCTTTCCTATGAAAACTTTATGTTGCTTAGAATATTTAGTATATATTTTTTCCAATTTCAGGTACATGTATTAATATCTCTAGCTTTTCTTACCTGCTTAATCTAAAGTATAAAATTAAATACTCAGTTTCTCCAAAGGCTTCATATACTTAAATTTTACTAATAAATTTTTTTTCTTCAAATTGAATCCTAATTAGAATTTTTCTTGTTTGTTTATTTAGCTATTTTTTTTTTTAATCAAGAGATTAAACTGTAAGGAGTATATAAGTAAAGGAATTATAAAATAGTCCTCAAATAGAATAAAACATCTAGATATTTAGATTTTCACCAAATTTGAGTTTTCTAACTGGTGTTGAGAATATATCATAAATTCTTCCATTTTGCAAGATTTTCTAGAGAACAATATTTCAGTAATATTAATTTTGTTGCTCTTATCTTTCAACTTCAATTATGTCCTCTTTACAGCATATGTGACCTGGGGTTATTAACTTCCATATGTTTACAGCTTCTTGATATTTAGTGGCACTCTATTTCACACCTAAGAGCTCCATTTTTTTGAGTAAAGCATTACCTTTCTATTCTATTTTCTAACCATATGTCTCATTTCATCAAATCATAGTAACACTCAAATTAACAAGATGTACATACATGTATATACATATAGATGGATATAATTCTCATGTATATGATATAAATATCATATGCATATATATATACAAATTAGAGACATGGATATTATTTCTAGTGTCTGCAAAGGTGCAGAGAAATAGGTATGTTTATACACTGCTAACTGTAAATTGGTGAAAATTTTGTAGAGTGTTTTTTTGAGGTAACTTGTCATCAGTGAATTAATTGTATAATTCTTACATTGCTTGAGAAAAATCCTGTTCCCAATCTCAAGCCCATCATTGTGACACCTTAAGGAATTGTTCATAAATCTGAATCATGTTCTTCCACTCAAATCAATTTATCTTTTTCCTTTTCAAGTTTGTTGAATTGGAAAAAATATTAAAAGAGTCATTGATCACCCAATTCTCCCAGTTTTCTGAAAAATTATTCTATTACCTTGGCTTCCACTGGCAGAGCAGAGCCTGGAAACCAAGAAACTTACCTAAGTCTGATGAAACCGTGGGCCTTGTGTGTGTGTAAAGGGGCTGGGGAGAAAAGGAATGGGGGTAGGACTTATTGGTTGATTTTACAGTGCATGGAGACAGCAGCTATTAACAAAATTAATAAAGACCATATTTGAATTTCAACTATTGAGCAATTTCAGTGAAATTAGAAATCCACTGAATTGCTAAATTATCCTTGACACATATAAGTTATCGTGTTAAAACAGACCTACGTGGGAAAGGGACAGGATTAATTGGTAAACCAGGTGTGAAAATAAAGTCTTCTTAGGCTTAAGTTAATACAAGTTCATTTCTCAAAGCTTTTGTACAGTGTCTCTATCAACCTTTAGAAAGGAAGAGTCAGAGTTAATTAAACATATCTGTTCTTAAATGTGAATTAGCTATCTATTACTATATCAACAATTTTGCCAATATATTTCACTATTACTCTGCTTATTTCCATTACCTAACCATTTACCAAACTGCATATTATTTATTCTTAATGCATCGGTCTTATCTAACTACTTCTCTTATCTTTACAAATTTCCAAAGTCTAAAATACCTCCAAGTGTTATTAGAGATAAATCTTAAAATAGGTCAGCATGACTTATGACTGTCATCAAGACTCTATAATCTAATATGGAAACGACCAAGGTTGGTGCTCCTCAGGATAAAAATCTCTATTCTCCAAAAGGAGAAATTTCCTTGGTCATAGTCCCAGGCCATGAATAAGTAACAATAAGATATTGTTTTAAAACCATTTCAGTCAATCCAAGACAGAGCCCATGCTTTTGGAAGCCAATCACCAAAAAACTCACTCCAGTAACAAGGTTTCCAGAGCTGAAAGTCACCAGTTTAGGACAATTTTGCTTCTCAAAGGCCCTAAACTCTCTGCTACTTCCAACGCCACTTAAGATCAGTACTTGTATTATTTGGAGAGACTTGCTTTGCAAATGCAACTCTCTCTTGTCTAGCAAGCAATGCATTCAGCTTTCTTTGTTTTAGATATTGAAAGATGGTCTCTTTATATGACATTTCCATTACAAAATAAGGCCTAAATAAGGCTAGTTCACAGCAAGGTCAACACACGTTTATCTTACAGAGAAAAAATAATTAATTAATCAAATATTTTAACTAACACATATTTGTGGGGCAAAAGATAGTAATAAAAATATTTCAAATTGAATGACTTTAGCAATAATACTAGAGTTTTGTGGCATATAGCTCAAGTAGAGACTAGAGGGAGACATAGTAGCAAGAAGAAAATTGAAAGTAAATGAGCTAAGCATCCAACTCAAGAAAGTAAAAAGAGAAATAATTAATAAAATCAAAGAAAATAGAAAGAAATAATAGAAAAAATGTACTAAAAATGAAACCTATGAAACAATACTGAATGTCAAAGACTAAGAACATAGACAAACTCCTAGAAATATTGAATAGGAAAGAAGGTAATAAAAACAAAGGACATTAATAATGAAAAGGGATGCTTACAGATATAAAGAAATCATAGAGGGATGTTTTGAGTAAATTTATGTCAATTAATTTAAAATGTAGATGAAATGGTAAATTTCTTTAAATTGGTTTAAGAAAAAATTGAAAGCCTTAAAAAATCTATTATAATCCAATAAACCGCAGTTTTTAGTTTTACAAAAACCTCCAAAATAATATGTAATTAAAAACATCTAACCTGCATTGTTCTACTTGTAATATTTTTTTTGCTTAAGCCCAATATAAAATTGTAACAAATTAGATGAGAACACCATAAGAAATTAAATTTGATTAAATAAATGTTAATTTACATAATCTATAAATGTGTACAAAGAATACATCATGGCCTAGAAGAATTCATTCCAGAAATGCAAAGATGTTTTAATATCAGATAACTATTAATGTAATTGACTATAATAAGAGATTAAAGGTGAACAGCCACATATCATCTTAATACAGATACAGGTCATTGGAGTCACTCTTGTGAATATGGTGTTCTTGGAAAGAGACCTGGGAAAAGGGTCTTGGAGATGTACTCATCCAACTGGGGACTCCTTTGAGAACAGTATGTAGGCTTTTATTCTCCAATTAGGTGATTGCTTAGGAAGCAAACTTGTTCATCAGCCCTGTGGCTAAGTGAAGGAAAAGCAAATTTGGAGAGATGAAGCTGGGCAGAAGAGAGGTTGAGAGTGCAGACCACAACTTTCTCATGTTCTGTGTGGCAATGTATAGATGTTTCTCATGGGTTAAAAGGAATCGTTTCTGAGCTATGGAGGTAGTTACATGTACAAATTTTCTGCCCTGAGAAGAGAATTCTCAGCAGTAAGATGGCTAGAGGAAAGATGGGTAGGAGATTTGTGTTTGATCTAGGTTCCACCATCAAGAAATTGCAAGTGGTTACCTGAAGGACATGTGTCTGTCAAGCTGTTAATAAAAGATCTAGTATTTGTAAGGCTGCCGCACAGAGGAGTTACTGGCCATCAGTGTTATACAGAGAAGAAGCAATAAGCAAAGAAAGAATGAAAACAACAACAACAAAAAAAGTAAGTAAAAACAAACCAAAAATAAATAAACAAACAAAAACTTTCACTTTACTTCTCCCTCTTCTTCATCTCAAATCTCTAGAAAACAAGGCTGCAGGGCTAAGTGTCTTAGAACCAGAGGTTGCCACCTAAATTCCTCACTACTAGCAGTGTCCCAGCTTTAACCTGCGATGAGAAAAGAAAGGTGAGATTTAAATGAAGGTTGTGATTAAGGCTTTAATACAGAATTCATTACCTAAAGTGAGAATTTATGGAACTCATACAAGATATTAAAGAACTGGAAGGGAGATTCAGAAGAACATAGGAAAGGCAGTAACTGCAGAACATTAAAATTATTTTGTGTCTATATATATCTGGTTGAGACCGTTCATTAAACTGGGTATATCCCAGAAAACTTACACATGTAAAAAAAAACCATAATGTAACAGCTTTTCATTTCAATATTGAAATGGCGAAAATTACAACAATGTATATACCCATTGATTGGGGTATTAACATGGATTAGCATGAATCTGAGTCAATAAACTTGGATTCTAAGTTGTGTAAGGAAGCATACTGTATGAAAACATTTAGACCACATGTTTTCAAACCATACAATGCTATCTTCTTAAGTACAGATATCTGTGTTAATACATATATGTGTATGTATATAGGTGATAATATTATAGAATATGCAGGGGGAGGATACTCATTGGTAGAATAGGAGGGGGAGAAAATTCAAGAAAGATATGGAGCATTGAGCCTCAGCAATATGTGTAATGTGTTATTTCAAAAAAGCAAGATCTGAAGCAAATTTTGTGTAATATTAACTTGTGTTTTTAGAAAGTGAATATACCAGTAACTATTATGTTATTTTTGTAATGAAATATCTTAAAATTTAAAATAAAGTAATGCAAATATTTTGATATACTTTTCGAAACTATTTAGTTAGGATTGTAGTCGGGAATGTAGTGTGGATTGTGTTAATATTGATTTAGTTCTGTACTTCCCTTGGCAGAAAGAGAATCACTTTGAACTTCAAGTATTCCTTCTTGTTATTTGCATCTTCATGAGTCATTAAAAAAAAAAATCAGTTGTCTCTGTACTTCTTTTGAGAGGACTAAGTATCATTTTACTTTTCCTGAAAAGCTCTTCACTAAAACAAGATTCAACACGTATGAATCACAATTTTTTAGTCTCTTTTTTCATATCTCAACCTGAAACAAAATGGAACAACTGGAGTCTCTCCTGTATACTTACCTAAGCTTACCTAGTATTGATTCTGTTGTTTAGAGAAGGGCTTATTCCTAGCTTTTAAAGGTGCTATAGTGTTAAGAATGTTTCCTTGTGAAGACTCAATGCACATTATTAGATTCTAAGCCATTCTTTCAAGTCTTCCTTTCCTAATAAAGCTCTGAGCATTCTTCTCATTAGTAAATAGTGATTCACAGGAGCATGGGACAGTCAGTCTGTTTTGTTAATTTTACCAAAATAAAAACAGAGGAGGCTGAATATTGTATGAAATGAAACATTTTAAAATGTTTTTTTCCTGCACATTATACTTAAAAATATATGGCTCATCAGGCCAATAAGATTTTCTCCTTTGCAGCATGAGCATTTTAGATGAAATCTCTGTTTCCTACTCTTATAGTATTCAAGGAGTAGTAGATAGTCCTAATAGTATTTTCTAAGGCAAGCTATCAACAATTGGAGGGATAATTTTTATTTTTGGGTAAGTCGATGTTTTCACAAATGATTTCTACCAATATAAGAAAGAAATGGAGACATAAGACAATAATCAGGGAGGTAATTTTCATTAGCACAGTGTTATTGGTACCATTATTAAATCGTATGTGCATATTTGGGGAAGGATTTGAAATGACCTGCTTTACATTTATTTCTTTGTGCCAACTAACTTTAGCTATATCTAAAGGAAAAACAGATCCATAAAAGCTGTCAGGCAAGGATTTAAATAAATCATTTGTTCTTCACATAATCACATTTAAATATAATTTAATATTATTTATGATATATGTACATAAACACAACTATACATATTATATCCACAGAATCCTCTGTATCATACATATTTATATTTGTTACACATACACACATATTATACATTAGATTTAATTATCATGTCTCCTTTTGCTGGCACATAATTGTATTTTTTCACTTACATTTCTGGTTGTACTTCACTTAAAATTGTATCGAATTTTGCTATTTCTGTCTTTTTATCTCTTATTCATCATCCCCCTACTGTGGTTATATGCCCTTGACAGTGAAAATAAGATTCTCAGGTTCATGGAATCTTTATTATATAAAATGTGCATTAATGTCATTCTTATCTGTTAATGGCCTCCATAAACAGAAGAAGCAACGAAAGGGAATGAAAATGATTATTTATTCACCAGCTCAGTAGAGCATATCACTAATGAACCATAAACACAGACTGTCTGAAGAAATTTCCAGGGTCAGCTGGGGTCTTATCTTTTGATTTTCTTGAAAATACTCATAATAATAATTTGCTATTACATGCACAAAAGTAATATATCACACTTTCAATCCACATTTATTTTAGTAAATCAGAAATATGCTAACCATTGTAATATACAGGGTACAATGCTTGGTAATTGAAAATGCTATTCAAATTTCTTGTGATTCACTATAGCATAAAACATTTTCCATTTGCTATGCTTTGGCTAATTTAGACTCTCGAATTCCCCATACATACATCATTAATTTGAGAAGAATCTCTTAACGTAATTGAGGTTCTTAAAACTTTGAATTTAACAAATACTGGTTCAATGCGCCTAACACTGTTCCAGCAGCTGGGAACACAGAGATTAGTGAAGCAGCCAATATCATTAAGGAATTCATTATAGGAGAGACAGCATGCCAAAAATATGTGGATTTTAAAGAGATCATTGATTATCGTGTCTTTATTAGAAGGATTATCAAAAAGTAACATATAATAATTCAAATTTTGCTTGCTTTAAAAACTTCCTATATTTAGGCCATGAAATGAAATTTCCTAGTTAGCAGTGCAATACTTGTATGGAGTGTGTGTGCACGTGTGTGTGTGTGTGTGTGTGTGTATGTTCAGACACGACACCTTAAATCAATTATCATTTTTAGTCCCCACAACAAATCTAAACTTAGCATATATGAATTTTCTTTTTTCTGTTCGAAATTACAGCTTCTCTGATGCCCATACCATTCTACTAAACTGCTCCCTGTATACCTATAACTCTAAGCCATGTGCCTCACTCACTAAAGATGTTTTCATTTTTTGTGGTTTTTTTCCTAGCTCACCATCTTATTCTCCATTTGTGCTATTGTTATTATCAATGATTAAGCCAAGATGACCCATCTTTCATCCCTGGTTCTGTTTCTTGACCTCCTCACTTCAGAAACAAAACAAAACTTTTTCTTAAACTCTCCTCAATCCCACATTCCTATGATGATACTCTAAACCCTTCTTAACAATAGCCATAACTGCATCACTCTCACCACTTCTATTTACCATTTTACTCTAGTTGGTCCACTCTAAAATGTTTTACCCTGATTCAAACTCCAATTTATTGACCCAACCAATATTTTCTACTATTCATCCCTCATTTTCTATCTTCATTTGTCATTTTATCCAATTAGGCTCACAATCCATTATTATATCCAGTTTTTTGCAAGCATCTTGGATTTGGGTTTTCTCTCTCCCTTCGTTGTCTCTATTTGGAAAAGCCCTAATTTAGATTGTTACCTTCTTAAGGATTTTATCTTATAGTAATCCCTTATTTCTTTTGAAACATCATTTCCTTTTCCCTACTAAATTACTCCCAACAGTTTACCAACATGCCCTACTTACAACCAACAAAACACAAAACTTTTCATTGACCTCTCCATCTGCTTCCAACTATTGCCCCGTTTCTCTACTTCTTTTCACACACACACACAAAACATGAGAATGAATTAATTGTTTATATTCTCATCTCCATTTCCTCACTTCTTATTCACTCTTCAACTTACTCCATCCTATAATGTTTTCACCCTATCTATTGCTGAGATTATCTAGGACCTCCTATGATGCTATATTCGATGATCATTTCTGTGTTCATCTCACTTGCCTTATCAGTAGCATTGAGCACAATTGGGTACCTATCTCTTCTTGATATTACTCTCTGTTCTTGCATCTCTTTTGATACATGACTCATTTAATATCTGTTCTAATATTCTTCTATTTTACCTTCCTCTACCATAGTAGCTAGAAAGCTAAAAACCAGACTTCCGTATATATCAGTTTACAGATTGTATTGATAATTATGGTGCAGTTAAATATCAACAGAAACTTATTTAATCTATTAAGTAATGTCAATGAAATGCACTAGTGGGTCTAGAAATTGAAATTGATGAAGGGAGCAGAGCGGAGAGCATGTGTGACATGACTGTAAAGCCAATTGATCTGGTGGTTTTTCATCTTCAGATTGTGGCTAAGGTAGCATGATCCTGGAGCCCGGAGTTGAGACAATGCCTATGTGTTCAGCAGATTTCTGTTCATAATAGGTGAAACTTCTCTTGATAGGAAATCTCGGTTCCCTTTTCTGGGAGCAATTTCTATGGGACCAGCCTAACCATCAAATTTGTAAGCATTTAATCTCTTGTATTTCATCTCAATTTGTTTAAAACTGATAGATTAGTTTCTGTTACCTGCGAGTGAATTCTGATTGAAGCAGTTTCTCTGACATTCTTTTATGGTTTCTTTTGTTTCTCTTGTTGCTACTTTAAAGTTTTCTCAAATGACAACTTTTCTTCAGTTCAACCTTAAACCCCTGCCATCTATTCCAAGAGCATATCTTGTCTTTAAACACTCTTCTCAGATAAGCCTATTTAGTATCTTGCTTTATAATACTACCTATATGCCAATGATACCAACTGCTTTTCATCCTCCAGTTTAAACATCCTCTGAACTCTAGATTTGTATTTTCAGACTCATATGTAAGGTGACTCATTTCTCAAGAAAAATTCTAGTGAACAATCTCCTCAGATCAGGTCTTATATAGTATGACAGAGAAGATGGGTAAGAAGCAAGGGGAAGTATAATTAAGCTAATTTCTTATTTATCACAGTAGGAAATTGATGAGTAATTTATAAAATCAATAACTCAGTGAAGAGTTGTATGCATATATGATTTAGAAAGAGCAAAACCACCACTGGAAAATGGAAAACAAAAACTACTAAATATAGATTTTTCCATCTAAAGAAAGTGATATGAGATGACTCAAATGGAGCAGAAGGTCTTTTAATTAAAAGGCCTTTTCTATTATTTTATTTTTAATTCTGTGCATGATTACTTTTGATAATTATAGTGCAGTTAAACAGCAACAGAAACATATTTAATCCATTAAGTTAATAACTCAAAACTGTGGAACCCATAAGCTGTAATACCTAAAACAATTCTCCCTGAGCATATGATAAAACCTTAAGTTGTTTGTTTCTATGTATGCTTTATGGATTACTTCATCTCAATTAGAAAAAATACCACCCAAACATATGCTAACTCTATAGAGCTCCTCTGCATGAATTAATGAAGAACACTGCTTTATGTTCCACTTGTCCCTTTCGGCTGCAATTTCTGGAAATGCTTGGCTATAGTGCTATTTAGAGATGGTTGTAGGAGGCGGCTAAAATTTGTTATGCATCATGCCCCATGGATCCTCTTGGATACAAACGTTTTAATTACTCTAGTGGAATGAAATGAAAAGCCTCACTATATTGATTTGTCAGGAATAAGACATTCCTTGCTCCGTTAATTCTTGGCCCTGGCTGTTAAAGAGCCATTGCTTCTTGGTTTGCAGCCTGGAATAATAAGTTACATAAATAACTTCCTTGTGGCTGGTCCTCCTCCAAACCTGATGTGGTGCCACTATTCATTAATATCGTCTCGGTGAGTAGACCTGCTTGGAATATGAAATGGTTTGCTTCATCTAGAAATTGCAGGAACAGTAATAGTATTAAGCAACTGAATACAGGTGAAATACCATTACAGATCACGCCATCGTGATCTTTTGCATAAAGAAGCTCTTTTCATGCTCTGATGGACAACATATATCTATACTGCTCTCTTTGGTCTTGCTCATAAAATTATAAAACTTAAAACCCTTTTAAAATAAATTCTTCCTTATTTCTTATATATACAACAATCATTACCTTCAACATAAAGGATTTAATTATGGGCTAATATTACATTAATACACACATATTTGTTTTATATTAAAGAGAAATTATATTTCATTACCTCATCACTTCTTACTATAGAAATGCCATGTTCTTTTACTAAGAGTGAGAAGGAGCCAAGTTTGTTTCCTGGCTTCGAATTATTAGATGAACGCTCAGTGTGTGAGCCAAAGAGGTAACTATGATAAGAGGAAGACCTAGCATCACTGAAATGACTCCATGCACAATTCTGCCCAGTAGGAGAACTCTATATTGAATTTGAGCAAACTGCCCTGATGGGTGTCTTTTATGTGTAAATGCTTAGAAAATACAGAAAGGCAAACCAACTGCTCTGTTTCTAGAATTGTTCTAGTTCTCAAAATCAATTGCTTATCTTAGATTTTGAAATATATATGAGTCTATGGTCAAAAAAAGTGAAGTTTTCTGCTGTCTTGTGGTTATACATATGCAACTATCACTGTAACAAATTGTTTAACAAAAGATTGTTATCTTTTTCCTGTGATATATCTAGGAAAGGATACTTGCACTGTTAAATCGTTCGCCAAAATGAAGCAGCAGTTACGAGGATCCCGGGCCTCAGATGAAGAAAAGGGAAAGGAAACGAGAAAACATAGAATAAGATATTTAGAAATGTTTTAAAATTCTTTCACTCTAGAATATTTTGGAAGACCCATAAAGCTATAAGATTGCTGTTGATGTTTTTTGGTTTTAGATTTTTTACACAAGTAGATCCTTTATAGAAACTAAGTCATTTGACTAATGGTAGGAAAATGTTATTCCAAAGACCTCAACAGTTCCAAATTTCTTTTTTAAAAAAATTTATTTAAAGAACTTCCTTAGGCAAATATACAACTGCACAGCGATATTTTATCACATATGAAAGTAGACATTAACAAAGGAATAATAGAAGAGGTATTGCTTTCTTTAAAAGCAGTACCTTCAAATTTATTATTATTACTTTAGGTTTAAACAGTTATTTTAAGAGTTATTTCCATAAGTATGTTTTATAAAGTAAAAATGTAAACCTCAGATATATGTACATATAAGTCAGAGGAAATAAAAGCAGTTTAAAAATTCTTAGACTAGAGAGTTTTAGAAAAGTGAAGAGTAACAATTTCATTTTCAAGAATTCAGTTTCTATATAGATTCCAGAAATAATATATAAGTATCACCTTGACCAAACATTTTATCTTTTATGGGTTCGGTTTCTTCATCAACCTATATTAAAGGGCATATAGCATTAAAAATAGGGTCTCTCTCCTATCCATCATACTATAATTCAAACAATAGTCATTTTTGTCTAAAATAATTTTACTAATTTATATATGAATTTTTAAACCATTGTTCCTTCAACTCCTTCCTCACCATCAGCCATTAGCAGGTATTTAAACGTTTTTTGGGTAACAATTTTTTAAAAATAGATTTAGATTTAGTGAAGAGTAACAATTTAGTGACGAAGATCTGCAGATATACATATGAACAGAGAATTTCCATATATCCCACATCCAATTTCACCTGTTATTGAAATCTTACATTAGTATGGTATATTCTTCACAATAATGGAAATAATATTAATACATTATTATTAGCTAAAGTTCATAGCATATTCAGATTTCCTTAGTTTTTAACTATGTCCATTTTCTGTTCCAGGATAACATTCATAATAATATATTACATTCAGCAGTCATGTCTCCTTAGGCTCCCGTTGACTATGATAGTTTCTCAGTCTTTTCTCGTTTTTGATGACCTTGATGGTTTTGAGGAGTATTAGCCAGATAGTTTGTAGAATGTACTTCAACTGGGATTTATCTGATATTTTTCTCATGATTAGACTGGATTTATTGTTTTTTGTTGTTGTTGTTGTTTGTTTGTTTGTTTTTTAGGAAGACCACAAAAGTAAAGTGTCATTCTCAATACATCGTATCTAGGATGTGTACTGTCAACTTGAATTATCACTGTTGATGTTTACCTTAATCACCCGGCTGTAACAGTGCTTGCTATTTTTATCTACTGTAAAGAAACTCCTTTTCCCTTTCTGTACTCTTTGGAAAGATTTTACTATGCGCAGCCCACACTTAAGAAGTATAGAGGCTCCACTTCCTTGAGGGAGAAAAATCTAAATTAACCATTTGGCATTCTTCGGCATGGGAGTTTTGTCTATCCCCACTTCAAGTATGTAGTTATTTGATCATATATTTATATTACTACAGATTCACGAATATTTATTTTATACTTTGGATTACAATGCAATACTATATATTTTTGTTCATATCGTTCCACATTTGACCACTGGGGCTTTTTGTTGATTTCTATGTCTTATTTCTATACTCCAATCATTGTGTTTTTTATTTTGTTTTGTTTTAGAATACTTCCTTATTTTTGGTGTTCCAGGACCATGTTATATATTTCTTGCCTGAGTTGTAGAATCAGTCGTTTTTGCAAGAACCTCATTTATTTTATTGGAGAATGGTATTATAAAATAAGACCTGAGCTCCAGTGTACTCTTTACTACTGGGGTGTCATTGCTTGTAGGCCCTTCTCAGTTGACTGAGCAAGGGAATAGATGTGTGCATACTAATCCATGCATTAGTATGTATGGATATGTGTAGGCTCTATTTATAATGCATGTGTATATTAAGCTAAACATGAGTTTATGCTGATGTTTCTACACTAAACCATAAGCACATGGGTCATTCTAACCTCTTCTTGTTATCCGTAACCTCCTATGATTATAGTTAGAAACTCAGCTTCTGATATCCACCGGCCATTTAATTGTTCACCTAATATATTCTTACTATTATTTTAGTAACATTTAATTTTTAGATCAATTAAGAATAATAAAATATTTTACCATCATTTATTCCTTCCCTGACATTTTTTTCTTTCTTTATATAGGTCTAAGTTTCTCCTGTGTTTTCAAGGTTTTCTTTTTATCTTTTTCTGCAGTTTGAATGTGATATGCCAAGGTATTGTTTATTTGCTATATATCCTGCTTGATATTTTTGAGCTTCCTGAATCTTTTGCTTGGTGGCCATCCATAATTTTGAAAGTTCTTTGCCTCTATTACTTCGAATATTTCTTCTGCTCTATTCTTTCTTCTCTTTCTAGTATTCATTTACACATGTTACATTTTTTATATTGTTGCACCATTCTCAAAAGTTGGTTTTGATTTTTTTTTTCCACTTTGCATTTCTGATTGGGGATTCTCTATTGCCCTACCTCAGGACCAGTGATTCTTTCGTTAGCCTTTTGAGTCCATTGATGAACTTATAAAAGGAATTCTTCCTTTTTGCCTAAACATTTTTTCTTTTTTTAACTTTTCTTCTTATTATTTTTAGAGACACTTTATATACCTTACTCATACCTTACTAATATCTGTTCTTGCATGTCATATACTCTTTCCATTAGAGCCCTTAGCATATTAGGGCTCTAATGGAAAGAGTATATGACATGCAAGAACAGATATTAGTAAGGTATGAGTAAGGTATATAAAGTGTCTCTAAAAATAATAAGAAGAAAAGTTAAAAAAAGAAAAAATGTTTAGGCAAAACATTTTTATGTTTAGCATATTAGCATATTAATCATAGTCATTTTATATTCCCTGTCCGATCATTCTAACATCTGTATCATATCTGAGTCTGGTTCTGAGGATTTCTTTGTCTCTTAAGACTATGCTTTTTCTTGCCTTTGGTAAGATTTGTGATTTTTTTTTTTTTTTTTTTAGTAGAAAGCTAAATATGTTTTATTGGTAATATGAGATTAAAAAATAGGGCTTTATTGTGAAGATTTATGTTATTCTGGCTAGGGATTAGATTGTTCTTAATTTTTACTGTAACTAAGGGCTCCAGGGACCTTAAAATCATCCTGTATGCTTGCTGTCTCATGACTTTGGGCATGTATAAGTACTCTTCTCAGAGAAAGTGTGTGTCCTGCAGCAATTTCAGCTGTAATTTGCTGTTACTATACTAACGATCTTTTAGCATGGTGGTGAGGTGAGGTGGAGAGAGAGCATTTTGCAATCTTTTGATTACACCTCAGTCTTCTAGTGAATCTGTGTCTTAGGGCTATGACCTTCACATGTGTTTCTGTAGTGGTATAGCTTTTTTATACTCCACCCCCTCTTCCTTTCCCTGATTGCAGTGTTTCCAGTATATTTTCTTGAAACCCCGACCCCTGTTAACTATTTTTTCCCCTTATGTCATACAGAAAGCCTGGAGGTGGTTGCAGTGGGAGAAGTTACTTTCCCCCAGTTGGGAAAAGACTCTGATAAAGTCTTTTCCCCTGCATGTAATCCTTTGCTATAGAAAAGTCACTGAGTGTATTTCATAATAATTATTCTTCCCCTTACCCTGCCAGTCCACTTCAACCTCCAGCAAAACTACAACTTGAAACTACGACTTAAGTGCTCCTACCAGCTTATGCTTCCAGGAGCTTCTGCCCCATGTCAGCAGATCTCCCTAGTGTTGCCCTGGATGTGTCTGTCTCTTCTGTTTTCAGGATGGTAGTTTGCCTTGCAACTTCAGTGCTCTGGTGGGTCCAAGAAAAGTCATTGATTTTCAGTTTATCCAGATTTTTCTTGCTTTAAATATGGGAGTGGCAACTTTCAAAGTCTTTACATAGTGAAGCTGAAACTTCTCCCTTTATTGAAGAGAACTTGTATTTTTTTTGTCTACTGCCCTAGGATAGAAAGAGTGTCAATTCTTTCGCTGTGGTGGATAGTGTTTTAAGTATTTTTTTTTAAAATCAGATTCGAAATTAGAATACATTTTTATGATAACGACATAAATAGCAGCCATAGTGAAAAACGAAGAAATATTTTTTTTCTATTTTTCCATCAAGACACATTTTAGAGTTACATTTGATATCAAGTACCTTAGTCCATATAATTTCTTTTTGTCTAATTTACTGGTGCTTACATAATACTGAACAAGTTTTAATTTTCCTTTTGTTGTGTTAATGATTTAGTTCGTTAAGCTAGTAGAAATTTAGAGATGGCTTCAAATAAATGACCAGAAAGATCTCTCACTGTGAAAGGATCCATCATAAGTCCTCTGGGTAAATGCCTCATTCCTGTATAGGCCTGTATGATACAATTACATATTCAGAGATAATGAACCATGGAAAGCCCTTTTGGGAATAAAATGCAAGGTTACAGGGGAATGAGATAATAGGATTCTTACTAAACAGTTAAGAATCAAAAATTATAAAACTGGGATTCCTAACTTTCCATGAAGTCTTAGACAATCTTCGGAATTACACAGACATTTTAAAATGTTAACATGTTAATGCAAATAAAATTTTTATTAAATACAGAAAAATATTCCATGTTCTAAATGCCTGAACTAGAAAACATACATTCAATTAGCTGACCAAAAATTGGCAGAATTTTACTTCCAATTTCTTCTCATCTCATATAAAATTGAAACTTAACCATATGATTTCAGGAAACATTTAATATTTTAAAAATTCTCGTTGTTATAAATAATTAAATAGAAATAATAACTGCTTATACGTAACACACACACACACTCACACACACACACACACACACACACACACACACACACACACACACACCCTTCCCATCCCCCAACACACACACAATGTCTAAAACTGTTAAGTTACAAAAGCCCAAGCTAATAGTAACCACCAGAAATCTTTAGTAACATGTTGCATTAAGTCATGGGAGATAATTTATTTCTAGGTAATAGAGCAAGATATTTTTACAGAAACTTCTCAAATTGTGACAGCATTCCAGCAAGGAAGCCCATAAACCATGTCTCTTCTATGTTCTTCTCATATAGGAGAGGGGCAGAATTTTTCTTGAGTAGGTGCAACAAGAATATTTGCAGAACAGACCTGTTTAAATGACTTGGACTGCCTAAAATCTAATATTTGTATAGATACTTGACTATAAAATATTAGTAAAGCAAAAAAAAAAAAAAAAAAAAAAACACCCAAAGAGCAAATAAATATTGATGATGAAATTCATGTGCACTTTAAGCTAACTGCACAGAAAATAAACTATGTAAACTAAAAATCCTCTTCAGTTAGTGTACTGATCCTGAATGGAGGTGTTGATCATACTTCCGAGTGTGAAGCTTGTGCAATACAGACCACAATGAGTTATAGGAATAGATTGGAGGATATGAAACCAGCAGGACTGGAAAAGCCATTTTTTTCTTTAGAATATTATGGAAAAATTAAGACTTAATCTTAGCTTTAAAACTAAAAGATATGTGTATGAACTAAAGTTTTGCATGTGTGACCCATGAAGGGAGACTAGTGTGGACAAAATGCTCAGATTAAATTCCTGGCTCTACTAGTTAACAGTGGTATAATCTTGAAGAATGACTCGGTTTCCTAATTCATACATATAACAGCACCTCACAACCATAGGGTCGTTACGAGGATTAGATGATAAAACAAACAAACGTAATGTGTTTAGAAGAGTGTCTTGCACTTAATAAGTGCTCAATAAATGTTAATTTCTATTACATGTTATACTAATAATATATGAAATGCTAATATGGGAAATACACATGTTTATTGTAAATTATGTATGTAATGTATGCAATAGATATATAAGATATGCTAAGCATATATATGTACATCTATATAATAAATTTTATATACTTTTATTTAAAATTTGTGGACAAACACTTAGGTTACTGGTCTGGTGCATTTTATGAAGTTGATTCTATATAGTATATTAAGTCATTTTTAACATATCTCTATCATTTTATTTATAAAATCATACATCAAAAGATTAGAGTATCAAAATTTATAGAATAAAAATTATTTCCTGAATGAGGAATATTCAGTGGGCCTAAAATTACTGAGTGTTGTACACATTTGACCAGCATGTGAATATTAATTTAATTTATCTTTTGGGGAAAAGTATTCATGAGTACATTAAGGGCATATTTTGTAGACAGATGACAACTTAAGTTTTTATTATAATTATTCAGGTTGATTATACTTGTAATCCAGATTCAGCACACAATTATCTACTTTCTATTTCAGGTTTTATTAAATAGTTTTTTTGAAAATGAGGACAGAACTTCAAATCAATGAAAGAAACGCTACGCTATGGTCATTTTTCAACCCTTACTGTAGTTAGCAAACCATTCATTTCTCACAGACACACACACACACACACACACACACACACACACACACAGATGCATGCACTATTTTGGATTCTGATATAGAAATAGGTCAATTATAGCAATGTGAAGAATGATTAGAATGAGTATCCAATTTATTATTTGACTGGGACATTCTGAAAGTGAAAAGTAGCTCTAGTTATAATTACACAGGGATGATAGGTTCAAAGTGAACTGTCCTATGCCAACCAGAATGCACAGTCACCTTCACTAAAACATGGGAGAGAGTGTATGTATCACATATTAGCTTACACTGGAATAGACACACTTGATGTCATTTGAAACCAGCCACTAACATTTTGATGCTGGATGAATAAACATATACTCTTTGTAATCATATGTTTTCTCATTTAAACAAAGGGGTTAATATTACCTTTCACAGAGTTGCTGTGAGAGTCTGATGTGAAACTGCATATAAAGTAATGCTTCTGTCACAATAATAAGCATTTGATATAAGTTAACTGCTATGTTACTACCAAAAAGTTTAACGGTTAAATAGTTTGTTACCTACTGATAAACAACATGCATGAGCATATATAATTAGTTGATAAATATGATGAATTAAAAATAATAATTATATCTTAGCCTGTGCTTTGCAATGAAATTAGTTAGATCATTTATATTTATGTTTCTTCTTCTTTTGTCCTTATCTATATTCAACTCTATATAGACTTTCTCCTTAGTAATTTTCCTGATGATAGGGCCAATGTCAGTATACTTCATATTGACCACTGTATTTTGATTATAAAAAGCATCCATATGAAATAATATGAAAAAAAATCTGTGAAAAATAAGGTACACTACAATATCTTGGGCTATGTTTTCGTACCCAAGTTGCCCAGAGTTAATCATGGTTTGTGAACCTGCAATTACCACTACACTTTTTTTTTTCATGGCTGCTCAGATAAAAATGCTTGCCTGTGCTCACTCCCCTCTCCTTCCCTCTCTTCCTCCTTCCCTCCCTTCCTCTCTCCTTTCATCACCCCACCTCATATCTGTTTTTGTTTCTCTCTCACTCCCCATCTTCCCTCCCCAATATTATTAATATACTTAGTCTATAGGTTCCAGCTGTGTACTACTGCCCTACTCTGTCCCTTGAAGTGACAATATAAAGTTGACCTGCATTTTCATAATGCTTCTACTTAACATGTTTTCTCTTTAATCATTAGTGTCTATCAATGTCTGATTGGGTTTATAATTTTAGAAAATATATCTACTTTTAAATCTTAAGAGAATCTCTAGGTATTTCATTTTGGAGCAAAAAGAGTTTTAACCACTTATGAGATCCACTACTGTAATAAATTAGGTAGCTCTTAAAGCTGCTTGAAAACTTAAATTGAAATGTGGTATTTTCATGTGTGCTCTAATATAAAATACATTCCATATATATAAAGAAAAAAGTTCAGTTTTATTACAGATTCCATGACTCATAATACAATCTATCACAATACAGGTTTATAAACCAATACTACTATGTGTCTCTGTTTGGCCTCATTTATAATTACCCTCAATAAATTAGTCTAAATTTGTATTTCTCTCCTTAAATCCTACATCTGCCACTTTTTCCCTGCAAGGATCACTTGCCTTCCTACTTCACAGGAAAAAAGAGAAAGGTCTATTAGGTATGAATTTCCTCAATTTTCTGTCTTCCCACACTTACATTTGGACTTATCTATATTCATGCTTTTGTATATCCTTACAATCTCAAATGAAAAAAAATGAAGGTTTTAAAAAAATTAATATAGTTTAAAGCTATTTTTAAGAAATCTAGATCCTGGTCTCTCAGTTTAGCAAATCCTTCCTTTCTCCCTCCTTCCCTCCTCCCTCCCCCCAGCCCGCCCCTCCCTCCCTTCCTTCCTTCCTTCTTCCTCCCTCTGGCCTTCCCTTCCTTGTCTTTCTCCTCATCTCAATCACATGTGTGTGTGTGTGTGTGTGTGTGTGGTGTGTGTGGTTTATAAGCTATACGCACGCACTTGCTTATAAACAACTCCATCCCCTGCCTTGTTGACACATGTTGCAGTGAAACAGTCTGAGCCTGACAGGCTTTATTTTAGAACAAAATATGCTACATCAATGAGCTGGGGAAGGAAAACCCAGATATCTGGTCTTGCGAAGCCAACTGCTTCAAGATACTTCAAGGAAAATATAGCAAAGAAGAAAGTTTGACTTAATTCTCAGAACCCCTTATCAAATTGCCAAGGTCAGTGGATGCATTTCAAGTTTTATCTTCTTGAACCCCTCTGAGAATGTTTCCTCTTTGAAACCATGTTATTTGACTCTGGGATCAGTTTTGTATTCTGTCAGCTGGGAGAATGCGTTTCTTCAATATAATTTTTCTCTGCTTGCTCTTTGACTGTCTCTTTTAAAATGATCTTGAATATCTGTGATGTATTCTACTGTAATAAACTTTATCATATAACTACCCAGGGGAAAATTATTTTTCTTAATTTGATTTCCTTGAGGATACCCCATAGTTACCCTAAGGCATGCAATTCTTCTCTTCTACAAACTTCTCCTAGTTTCCATGTGAGGTGAGGAATGCTACAAAAATGAACAAAAATGGCTTTTTGTTCTTCAAGGGTGGTTCTACTACTGTATTTTGGATTATTTCGGATTCTACTGTCAGTTATAATAATAATTTATCTGTGAAATAAGCCATCTCATACCACAAAAGATGGAGAGAATTGAGAAATGTTTGCCTTCAAAAGAATAAAACGGATACAGAAGCATGGCAAAATCAATGAGAAAGTCCTGCTCACTTATTTAAAAATTCTAGTTACCTCGAGACAGGCAACTTAAATTTTAGTTGCTTTTTTTTCTCTATAAGTAAATTTTTCCTCAAACAAATTCATTTGGATCACTGTTTAAGAGGTTTTAGAAATTCATGTGTATCTTTCTGGGAACCCCTGACCTTTAAAATAGTTTTAAGGATTTCTGTACTTAAAAGTACAAAGCTGCCACCTTTGTACTTTTAGTGATTAAGAGCCTGAAGGGAAAATTGAGCAGAATATACCCAAGCCTCCTTTCAATACCCTGACCCCTGCCCTCTACCACATCAATAGAATCTATTTGTCTATTTAGATAATTCAAAAGGTTGAATATTTCCAGAAGGACATTAGAGAGCGTAAAGAACAAAGGCTGACATTTTGGGCTAATTTATACATCTCCCTGTTGCAGCCCCATATTCCTTGGAGACAAGAAATGGAAAAAAAGGTCTGATAGGAGAACTGTACCTAACAATTGAACTGTTAAGAAATTCCGGCACACTGTCATCAGAGAAGTGTGAACAGAGGCCGACGAGACAAAATCTCAAGGGAAAGTACTTCTAGACTGAGCCCTAACAGAAAAGACCCTCTGGGGACCATTTCCACTGCTGATATGGATTTCTCTCCTTAGGTGCCCTACTTCTTTCCCCCGATAACCACTCTCTCGGGTGGCAACCCAATTCCCTCTCTCAGGAAAAACTACCCCTTCTATAGGAAGTTATTCTATTTTTTGGTTTCTTCTTATTTTCTAGGGGAAAAAAAGTTGTTCCTTGGGTGTCATCTGGATTAACCTTGGCGTTGACCTTTTCTGTGACTCACAAGTTCCTGAGAATAAAGAACTCGGCTCCATCTGGATCCTGCACTTCTAGGTCAGTATATCTACCACTGAGAACTACAGGCAGGCTTATGTCCCTGTGATATACCTGTGTGGTAAGCAGGTCTCATGAAAACTAGTGCTAATTACCATTGCAGACAATACAGTCTAATTCTACATGTGGAGGAGATCATTTCTCCTACTGCCCCCGACTCCCTAATCCTAAATTATCGTAATTAGGATTATATGTATATTTCTTATCCCACAGATGACCTCAGGGCATTCTTAAAATGGTCACTAGGTTTCTCCTCAACTTGGATTAAATTATTTTCATTCTGGTTATAGTGTTATAGGAAAGGTTAGTTAACCTATCTACCAACATACAATCTCTTTTCCCGGCTTGTCTCTGACTTTAACAAAGTCACAGTTATGCCTGTTTTCCTTAAATTTGTAACCCTCAGCATAAAAAATGCCTAGCAAAACATAGGTACTCAGTACACATTTGTTGAATTAATAAATATAGGTGTTAAGTCAGAGAGACAAAAGCCATCTCATAACTCAGGGAGTCCAATCCTTTGTGCCATGGTTAGAACTCTGGCCATCTCTCAATCTCTCTTTATGTCAGAAAGAATACTAATGTAATAAAAGCCTGGCACTTCTGAACCATTTTCAAGGATTTAAAATGTAAAAGGAAAGGCAGAAATTAAGTTAGTCACTTTCGAATAGGTCAGCAGTCTCTCTCCGTGCAAATCACCTGTTCACCTGTGTTTATGATCTAGCAGCATGAGAAATCTCACCAGGTCCCTTCTATTACCATAATTCCAACACTTTTTAACATTAGCTTCATGTATGTGGCTTCTTCCCTATTTCTTCATTTCCAGTTTCTGCCTCACTGCCCAGAACTTTCAGATTCTTCAATAGCAATTTATTTTCTTAATCCTGCTTTTTCCGCTAGATGATAGTGGCTCTATGCTTTATTGCCCATGGACCGATCTCATTCCTCTCTCCCACATATGGCCCATATTTGCCCTGGAGTGTTCAGAATTCATTACTGTTGTTCAGAACCCATTACTTGGAGTTGTGGTTTTTAGAATATTCACTTGTTACCGCCTTGGGACCATGGGTTGAAAGACAATTCAAATGTGGATGGGAAAAAACTCAAAAAACAAAATACTTTAGATCTGAACCTATTTGACTCACATGGCACTTGTGCTACTAGAGTCACTACTTCCATCACTGCAGTTCCTAAATAAATATTGGAGAAATAATACACATTTTAGGATACAGCAGTAATAAGAATTGTGAAATAAAGTAGGACAGTGGCTGGAGTGTTCATTGGTTATCTATAAAGGGCATGTGGTAAGGAAGTTGAGGGTACTGGCAGAACGACTTGAGTGCTACAGCAGGGGATATGAAATGGCTGGAGAAAAAAGGAAAACCAGCAGGTAGGTTATGATCCTTTTCATGTCCGGGCCCTTTTATTACCAACCTTAATGTTTATTCTTCTGATTAAGATTTCTGATCATTTTCTGAAATCTGTTACTATCCATAAACCTCATGTATTTTTTAAAGTGTGTATATCTAATAGAGCATATGCAGTGAGTGTTAAAAGAATTTCCCCAAAGTGTATCATTTTTTAGTGTTGCAAACATATTATAAAATATATTGCACATCTAGAGTCTTTATACACACTAAGAAAACAAAGTATATGAATATAATGGCTTGATGATGACCTTTAAAATAGGCCACTGATTGCAGAAAAATTCATTTTTAAAAAAATTCTAACCTGCTGTGGCAGAAAAATAGTGGATAATTCCTTGTATGTGATTTTTCAAAGGAAATGTTTTCATTAGTGTCTGTGACAAGAAAATATCTCTCTACAGCCTGTATTCTGTAGTGTAATATTAGTAAGTAAGAGCTGTATTCCCCTCCATATATATATCATCTTCATATTCTCAGTTTTACCTATATGGTTATTTTAATGTTAAAACCTTAAACTTTTTTTTTTTTTGCAGTGAGAGGTATTAAATCTGTATCTATAAAAAAGTAAACTATATTGGAGAAGCAACTTTCTTATGTTCACTAATAAGAAAGATCTATTTTGATTCTAAAAAGCTAGCCAAATAGGAAATTAATTTATCTTTCCATTAGAGGATGTCTTTAACTAGAGATAAAAAACTGCTTTGGATCCACACACTATTTATGGAATGTGAACCTTATATAAATAAATTATTAAAGATACTTCATCATGCTAATGCGATGTGACCAAAGGCTATATTGTCCTAGTAAAAAAAAAAATTAGCCTTAAGAAATTTTTTTCTCCTTTGTTGGAATTAGCAGTCAACCAAATGAGAACAAATGAATGGAAATTCTAATGTATGCACCATAAAAATCAACCTTTGGAAATTTGTTCATGCCATGTTATCAAGTTAAACACTGTGTCCTGATGATTTCATGACTGTTAATAGCAGCCCATAGTTAGGCATACCATGATAAACCTGATTAATTTTCATGCTTTGGAGTAAAAATTGATTTATTAAGGGGGAAGAAGAAATTATTTCCCATTAACAGAATTCAGCATTAGCTTTTTATATTTTTCCTAATTTAACTGATTACTCTTTTTACAAAACTTGAAATAGGTCACTATGTATATGTGTGTGTGTGTGTGTGTGTGTGTGTGTGTGTGTGTGTGTGTGTGTATAAAAGTAAGCTTATCTCAAGTCTTTTCCTCAACTTGGCCTAAGAAAGCAAAAAAAAACATGACTTTGAATCAAGGCTTTGAATAATTGGCTAAAGTACTTTGGTCAATGTATTTAGACTTTCCAAGTCTTAGGTTTTTCACTTTTAAAATGTAGTTAACAATAGTACCTATCTTCTATGGTTACTGTGAGAATTAGATGAAATAAGGTACATATAGTACTTAGAGTTGGTCTGGCACATAGGAACCATTCAATAAATGTTAGTAAATAATTAGTATTTCTATAATTTTTATCAAAAGATGTTATACATGCGATTTGTATTATTAGGGAGCAGCTATAAATTTAAAGTCAATCAGCACTATTAAGATAGTATATTTGAATCTAACTTGCCTGAGAGTTTTATCAATGATCTGACTCACAAAAATTCAACTGCTCTCATTTGCATTTTCCCACTTGTAGCACATAAAATTACCATTTTATCCATATGGAATGGTTTGATAATATGTCTTGCAACCTGCAATATTTTATAATGTTACCATTAATTTAATTAATAAAGTTAAGACATTGGACTCCATAACATAGACTAATTTAAAAGATACCTATTAGATTAGTTAAATTATAGAGGCATTTTAGAACTTATCCTTTTAAATACAATTGAATGGAAATTAGGCCAATTGTCTCATTTAGTGATGGTAAAAAAAAGCTATTTCTGTTATAAAATTCAATTTCATTTAAATATAACTTTAAAGATATATCTTGGTAAACAATAAATGAAATCTGAAATATTTAGCATTACTGACATACAGGATCCTTCATGATCCATCACCCTGTCTACTTTTCCAGGTTTACAGTTGTCACTTTATAGATGATATTAATGCCACAATGCTCACAGGCTACATTTTGGTCCCAATCTTCACTTTTTTCAGCTAATAATACTGTACTGTACATTTAAAAGTTACGAAGAAAGTATATCTTAAAAGTTCTCATAACAAGAAAAGAAATCGTAAGTATGCGTAGAGATGGAAGTTAACCAGATGTATTGTGGTAATCATTTCACAATATATACAAATAACAAATAATTATGTTGTATACCTGAAATTAATATAATGTTATATGTCAATTATATCTCGATAAAAAATAAATTAATGAATGATTACTTATAAATTGGCCCTATCTGGAAAGCAAATGTACATATTCCCAGGGTTCTACTTCTACCTGATGGAAGATATTAGAATTCTAGGGATAAAAACATAAAGGAAAATAATCTTCTCCTATTTAGCAAATTCAAGAATATGCAACACCATGGGGAGGGTCGAAAGTTTCTTATGTCCTTATGTGACTTTACTATTATCATCTGTTAAGTTTTCAGAGGAATAATATAAGGACCTATGAAAAATCAGGGTAATTCTTGGACTTTGCTGCTTTGCATCTTCCGGAGGGAGCTTATTTAAAGGAGAATCCAGTGTTAGCACTGAGGTCCCTGCACAGTGTCAGGCTGGGAATCCAGGGCTTAACTTTCAATGGCCCCTTATGAGCAATTCCTCCGTGCTGGGGCAGTGCCCCTGAATGTGCTTTCTGAAGGCTCTAAGAAAACAGCTAAGGATATGACTGAATATTTCATGGTTCTTCTTTCCAAAGTAAAACTAAGGGAATTTATAGAATCTAAAGGGTTTTTCAGAGATAAAAGTGGCCTTTTGTGAGAGAAAAGTCACAAAAACACTTGACATAAGCAAATGTGGCAGTTGAAAACTGCACACAAAGGATATTTGACAGCACCGGGGATTCTCCTCAAGGTAGAAATCTCTGCACACTGCAGTGTAAGGCAGTTACGTTTGAAAATAAAAATAAAATACAAAAATACAATGGGCTGACCAGGACAGTGTTATAAAATGGATCACAAAATACATAATAATAAAAATTTGTACCCTAGACTTCAGTTAACTTGTGTAAACCCTTTGAAGTCCTGATCTGGCTGCCTCAGAAAACTGATATGGGGATCAAATAAAATGACAAGTGTTCCAACATATTTTAAGATGCAAACGACTGTAAGGCTGATCAGAAACAAAGGTGGCTCCTATTCTGGCCCTCTGTGAGAAAAGTATAGTGGTTAGGGAGGTAGTGTTACCCCAACATAAGCCTGAGAAAAGAAGAAAGCTGGACATTCTGAGGAAGCTGTGGTATACTGACTTGACCTCTGCACCCCTTCCAATGACATGCTCTCTGCTGCTTATGACTTTTCAAATGCACTGCCATTTGCAACAACGTGAATGGACCTTGAGATAATCATGCTAAGTGAAATAAGCCAGACAGAAAAAGTTGAAATCACCACATGATATCACTTATATGTGGGATATAAAATGAAAAGCAACAAATGAACAGGACAAACAGAGACTCATGGACATGGTCAAATGCATCGGACATCAATACATCAATGAACATGCCCAAGACTGTCCCTGTAACTCAAGCCTGTAACTCAAGCCCTTCCTTCAGCTTATATCGTTAACTCCATTCTTCATATGGCTCACTTGTTCTCAGCCTTGTGTTAAAACATACCTGTCAGAGACCAGTCTATAGAAAGGCTTTTCTTGCCGATTGTTCATCATTTTCTAAATCAATATCTATTAACCTTTTTCCCCCCCCATTTAATGATATTGACAATAAAGTAATTTTAAGTGAATTTTCAGTTGTTTATTTTGTCTCTCCACTAGAACATAAACTCTGTAGTGAACATGTCTGTCTTGCTGGCCTTTATATCCCCAGAAAAATGCATAGCGCCCTTCATATAGTAACTGCATCTTAATTTTTTGTTAAATAAATGAAAATATGGTTTCTGGGTAAATTTTTGCCATTCCAAATTATCTATAGATTTAGATGATATGCTTACATAACTATTTCCATGTTCTTTTCTAAAATCAAAGGTCTTAAATATATTAAATATGGTAAGAAATATGTGTACCCCATTTATCTTTTAAGGCATTTATTTTCGCTAACTTCACTGTGTAAAGAGTAGAGAGGAAAGAAAAGTGGGTGGGAAAGAATGGGATTTGTGCAGAAAAATATAAACTGGAAAATCCCTTGATATTTTGACACAGGATAGGCAAGTAGATTGACAAATTACTTGTGTAATATTGGACAAATTACTTGTGTAATATTGGACAAATTATTTAATTTCTATGGATTATGGTTTTTTCATTTATAAAATGTAAGTGTTGGATTAGATAAATTTCTTAAATTACTTCAAATGCGAATGTTCTGCTAGCCTAAGAAAATGTTAGGAAAGCTAAGCAAAACAATTGTTAAGTTTGAATTGTAGGTTTAGGTTTGTGTGTTTTTTGAAAGAAGTATGATATGTTTAAACACATTTATCTATTTAAGAAAAATGTGCTTACACTTATGAAGTACACATTCTGCAGGTATGGTATTCTATAAATTTGAAATGGTGCTTTAATATTACGATAAATGTGTAATATTAAAATAGCTAGTGATACATGTACTAGAGAAAAAATGTATTAATAAAAAACACATTATAGAGCGTACATGGAAATACTACAAAAACATTATGTTAAATGAATAACAATTATTTCAAGAAGTATTATTTTGTTATTTTGTTCTCTTTTATTGGTTGGTTTGTCAATTTGAACCAAGAAAATACATTTAATGGGCTGATATGAAACAAATTTTAATAGTTCAGCACTCTGTAAGCACTCTCATGCATCATTAAAATTATACATTGGAAAGAACTGCTTTCCTAAAATTGTAGACATTTGGCTATAAATTTAAGACTTTAGTAAACAATTGTCTGACCGTTGAATGAACACTTGTAGTAGGTGCACTGATGAGTTAGGTGAAGTGTATAATTAGGATACACATTTTAGTATGGCTTATTAAATCACAAAATACAAAAGGGCCATTGGACTTTGAATGATTGTAAGGCATAATAAGCTTGGATAGAGGTTACAAATGACAGATAACATATTTGCTATTTCATGTTTGGTAAAGCTGTACCTACACTGATAATTCTGAATGTTCTATACATCAAGCAATACCAAAACTAAGGCAAATACAGTGGAGTTTAATTAATAAAGAAGTTCTAGTCATTGTGATACCTTTCAGAATAGCAAAGTATATAAGTGACCAAATTGAATGAAAGTTTCCATTTTGTGTGTATGTGTAGTTCAAAAGATACAAAGAAAAATAATATACTTTTCTCACTTATATTGAAAAGCCTTAGACTTCTGTAAATAATCCTTCATGATTGTGCATTACACCCACCCTTGACACAGTCCATAAGGCCCTGCAGAATTGAACCCTTGCCCACCTGTTCTATCTCATTTCATGGAATTCATGTCCTCATCCTGCTGCAGCCAAATTGTTTTTTTCAGTTCCTTGATTCACTAAACTATTTTCTAACCCAGGACTAATTTTTCTCTCCTATGCTAGATCCCACTTTTTAAAATCTTATGCATGAAAGGCCATTCAGAGAAATCTGATCATTCTCTTTAATATTAGTGATTTTTGCTTTTGTTCTCCATGTTTTCAAAGCTTCCTTTCCTTCTGATGAGCAAACTGGTTCCATAGAGAGACAGAGAGAAATGCTTGCTCAGTTATAGAGAGACATGCCTGCTCAATTACTCTGTCATACTTTGAATCTTGAGCACCGTGGTAGGTATAATTGTGCTCCACATCTCATAAAGCAGAACTGTTGAGTAGTTCTAATAATTTTTGACCCTCAACCAAGAGAGCTCAAACCCAGTCCACATGTCAGAAATGCAAATAAATGCCATATCACTTTCTATATTATCTTTTACTTTCCACAGATGAATTCTCCCACTGAAAGCACCTTCTGAATCTGCCTATAAAACAAAAGTTTCTACAGACATGAATGAAGTTCCACATTTTTAGAGACTATTAAATTTGGTATTTCCTATAGAAGCTTATGAGCACTATTATTTTCTATTCCAGATTTTCCTGATTCCGATCATTTAAGCAGTACTCACACATCTTTAAGAAGCCAGCACTGACAAAATATTGGAATGGATCTCTCTGCGTTATGAATTGTTCTTCCTTTAAAACTATCTCGTGTTTACAGTTACTCCAATAGGACAGAGACACAGGCATATAACTAGGTTAACTGCTTATTAAATTCTGGGTTCAGAGGGTAGTTTATTTATATACAGCAGAATTGTTTAAAGAAGGAAGCTCTGGGTCTTCCAAAAGGTCTTGCTATTCTAATTTTTTCTAAATTTTTGATCTTGAAACTGTCTATGTTTTTACTTTTCCTTGATAGAAGTTGAAGTTTCCTGATGTGTCACCACAGACCTCATCTCTGCCTCATTTATTGGCTCTTAACCCCCTGTCAGTCCTCTTAGGAAACAGTTGGACCATCTCATTTTGGTGCTGACACCTCATACAGACACAGCACTGATATGTGATAAAGAAGGATATCGGTAATACATCAAAATTTGAATATTTGATTTTACTTAACTTTGAATAATAAAATATTAAGGTTATATCTTATTATGTGGTCTAATTATTACCTGCTAAGCACTTGTATGTGATCAGAGATGACCAATTATTTATGCTCTCTGCTTAAAATTTCAAATTAGAAACACATTGGATCAGTGAAACTAGAATTATTTTAAGAGTTTGACTGCTATTAATGCATTGATGAATTTTAAGGTGTAGATGTTTATGAGAGGCTCACTCAACAGACCTCACTGAGTTTAAGGCAAGAAATTGATGTCGAATAAGGAATGGGAGTAGAGGTAGCAGTATTTACATATTTTAAGCATTTGCGATAATGTATATCATTTTGTGTTTCAAAATAGTCACTTAACTTTTTAATTAAAGTTTTGCATTAATTTCTTAGCTATAGAACAATTAAAATATAAAATTATACACCGCTAATTTCCATAAACTGTTAAATTTTTGTGATTTCTAAGCCTTAGCCTTACGAATTTTCATTTTGAATTATAGTTCCATGATCGGTTAATATATCTAAATCCTATTATTAAAGAGACAAACCCTAAAAAGAAGTTTCAATCTGAAAAATCTTATTTCGGCCATACTCAATTCAAGAAGTGTACTTGAGCAAAGAATTTTAGGTCAACGGGTGTTTTTACATCACTACTTTTACAGATATTCATATTATTCTGCTGTTTAACCTTTATGAGGTGCTAGCTGGAAGATGATTGTATACCATAGCTAGTGGACTAGTGTAAAAAGCCATAGTGCCTAGATAATGTCACAATATCGTACTGAACTTGTTACCACATATGAGACATCCAGAGAATCCTAACAATACTTGGCCAAAGAGATCTAGATAGAAATTGAGGTCTGTGCAGATAAGAGTTAACACAGTAAGCCTGTGACTGCTATACTTAGAAATTTCTGCTTGTAAGGTTAACCCTGTCTGCCTGTGAACTTGGCTGATATGCTGTTGCATACACTGATATAAAACTTTTCCTAATTGAAAAGGGTGGCTCACTGTGCCTAAACTGCTTGTACACACATGTGGTTTATGCTAAAAACCTGTTTTCCTTCTGGGACTCTGGAACTTTGGTGCATGCTAAGCAGAGAGCACCTACAGAAGCAGCTCCTGATACAAACCTTAGGCACAGGGCTTCCCTGGACAGAAACATGACATATAGGTTGCTGTGTTTTTGTTGCTGGTTTAAAAGTGTGCTGTCTGCAACTGTTCATGAGAGGGAGAAAGCATAGGCGGCCTGAAAATGGATTGCTCTGCACTTTGCTTTTGTCTTTCTCCATAATGATTGGCTGAGTATCCTTACTACAATGCTGTAATAAATCATAGCCACAAATACTATATGCTGAGTCTCATAAGTCCTTGAGGAGAATAATGATAATGCTAATTTCTTAAATCAGTATGGTACTATACAAGTAAGCATTTGTTTTCTAAATTTAATGAAGGTATTCCCTTTATCTAAAGAGTTTATTGTAAAGTGTTACATGAACTTTTTTCATCATTCAATAGCTATAAATTTTTTTTCTCTTCCTTTTATTTACTGCTTGAATCCTCACAGCAAGTGTGTGAGATAAAATCAATGAAAAGTAAATAAAAATGAATTGAATGGAAAAGTTCCCCTTGGAATTTCAACAAAGTATTATAAGTTGGAAAGTGAGTTTGGAGTAAAAGAAAAGAAAGTATTTTAAACATTGACTATTTTAAATTCCATTTAAACAAAATATTCTTCGAAATATAAAGTTTGTATTTATGCAATGGAAATAGAAACAGGAGATCATATTTATTGAAATTAAGGATACAAAGAAGATAGAAATGTAATAAAATGATCTTATCCTAATCCTGGATGGTCTCTTTCTAAAGGGGAAAGGAAAAAAATCAAGGAAACAAACCGAAAAGTCTTTTTCTCCAATTTCAAGAGAATATATTGAAATAAACAAGGCACATCATGCCCCCAACAATATGAAAATAAATGATGCATTATGAGTGTCAGAATGCTCTTAAAGATAATCCAAGATATGTTCTCATTAATAATGTAAATGATACTGTATTACCTCAAAGATAGTATAACCTGCAAAAACAAACAATTAGTGCTGTCATAATTGCCTTGTCCTTTACTCATACCTGCACTGAACTACAAGTTATTCCTTTGGCATCTATGGGGCTGAGTATCAATATTTGGTTAAGCCAGTAGATGAATTATTCACTTCATATTTCCTGCCTAACTGGTGGCTGATGTTAAGCAAGACCTCTATGTCTCTTAATGGCCTTTGGGTGTTCTGTTAGTCTCTTACCCAATGACTCCGGAGGAAGCTGAAAACTCTAATCCCAGAAAGTCAAGGGCCATACATGTAATGTATATTTGTTAATTCCAATGAGGTGTTCACTTTAATATGTGTAAAAATTGCTAATGTAGCCCAGCATACATTTCACTTTCTTATTTCTCACCCCTAACATCCTGCTCCATAATTAAACTCGTTTTAAATATTAGATGAAATTTAGTTTTTATAAAGAAGCAATTGTAATAAAATGTTTTCTTGATGGTAGTTTGGCTGTTTAAATGTCCAGATTAAGGTTATTCATATATTATTTATAATGGATCCCGCAGATGAAAGGAATTAGAGGGTGTTGGTGAGAGAGGATCTATTAGAAATAGACCATGACACTTCACACTCTTCTCTGGATTCCCTACTTATATATGAGCACAGTAGTTAGAAAATACTTGGTACTATTCATTTTTTTTAATATACGGTTTTATACTGTTTGACTTGTTATGTGAAGCATAATTATGAAAAAAGAGGAAGATTTGTCAATAATTTTGTTTGCCATTTAAAATGGCAGAATAAAACACATTTTTGGAAAGGGATCTGAAAAGTAGTTGAATACATAAACTATTTTTACTAAATATTGACTTCACTGCCTGAGAGCAATGTGATCTCAAGGGACAAAAGTTTGTACAAACTTTTCCTGATCTAAGAGCCAGATATTAGGGCTATGCTCTGAGAGATAGGTCATAACGCTTCACACTCATCCCTGACTCTGACTATTCTTATTCCATCTCAGGAACTCTTCCTTTTTAAATACATACTTTTGAATGTCCAAATATTGATATCAATTAATAAAAAGGTATTCTGTTCGCTCTCTACTTTACAAACCCAAACATATACTTCACAACTCAGCCAAACAGCACCTCTTCCGTAAAGTTTTTTCCTCTGTTTCTCCAAGGCATATTGTACATGTTTCCACTGCATTTCCAATCTCCCTATCATACTACATACTACTACCTATAGTAGGCATGTACACTTGTAGCTATGATACTTCTATCCACTCTTTTGTCACATTTATTCTTCACGGAAACCTCAGAAAAGATCATAGGACCTGACCAATCACAGCCTTTCAAAATGCTGAGATAATTAGGTTATTGAATTAATAAATTACTTAGTAAGTGATTCTTACTCATTAATCGAAAGGTTAACCATAACGTTAAACACACACTTACTTAGGTGACTTTGTCTCTGTGAATCTGTGGAAGGCGATAAAGTAAATAGTATCTAAGTTTTCTTTTAGTTCTAATATTTTATAAGAGGAGCACCAATAAAAATCAAACAACGTATATAAGCAGGCAATTACCAAAAAGAGAAATAGTTGCATAAATAATATATAAGTTGTTCAATATTGTTATTCCATAAATACAAAATGAGATATGTATTTAATTAATGATGAATTAAGATTCTGTCATTTACATGAGAATATTTATTTTAAAAACATGGTAATTAACTGAGTTTTCAATAATGCCAGAAACTGACAAACTAATAAACTCTTTCCAAGGCTATCTATCTTAGAGTTGTTTATTTTAAAATATTTATAAAATGTCTTAATGATATATGTTTGCTCTGTAATGTAAAAATTTCATTTACAGAAGTATCTTTAAAAAATAAGATATATGCACAAAGATAAATGTGCAAAGATCTCCTCTGCACAAATATTTATAGTATTAGAAGATTAAAAGCAATCTCAATGCCTATAGCAAAGATATTACTATTGGATGATATTCAACCACTGACAACCAGGTTAGAGAATATTTATTGATATTCTAAACTGATATGTAAAAAAAAGTTTCTAAACTATCTACAATTCTTAGATAACATTACATACATTGAATTTCCTTTGTGTAGTAAGAAGTAACATTGGTTTCTGTTTTCTGTTGTTTTGATTATTTTTATTTTGCCCTTTGTTTTCTTTTCACATTTTTACTTTTGCTTTAGAGAATAAATACCAATTTCTTTAATTAGAAAATAATAATTAATGATATCAATATAAGAATATTAAAGGGAAGAAATAATAAAAATATAAAAATCATCAAAATTTTAATAGCATATGTCTTAACAAACAAACAACAGAAATAATGTTGTTTGAAAATAGCCTTCAAGGTTTTTCCAGGTCTTATTGAAGCATAAAGTAAGATTTACAGAGATTTACTTACGCTATAAAAATAATCAGAATTAAATAAAATTGTGGAATATTTTCCTTCTCCTGTTTATTGAAGTCTTTATGAAATCCAAGAAGCAAAAATTATTATTATTAGAATATTTACTCTATTTGCCTCGGGCTTTTAAAAATACAAAAATAAAATAAAATAAAATAAAAAGATCAAGGCGGCCAGCCAACCTTATTATCCATTCCATCCCATTTTTTCACATATGCTTATAACAACTATCTTTTCCTCACACATTTTTAAAATTGAGATACTTCACATACCATATTTCACATTCACAGTTTTAATGTGCACAATTCAGGTTTATGTTTTAGTATATTCACAAGTTGTTAAACTAACACCACTATCCAATTTCAAAACATTCTCATCCCATTTCCCCCTAAAATCTCATCTTTTGGCAATGACTCTCCATCCTCCCAACACCCCAGCCCTAGGCAACCATTTCTGTATCTATGGATTTGAATTTCTCTCTACATCACCACCACCGGACTCTACTTACCCTGAACACTGAATTCCAATCCTACTGAAGTCCACTGTAAACAACCCCTCCTGGCTGGCTGTTCTCTCTCGCTCATTTAAGACACTGAGTACTCAAGTTTGCCCATTTCAGGCTCATCAGAGAAGGAGGCATCTCTTCTAAGCACAGTTTGTACGTCAAGAAGTTGTTGATGGAGTTGACTTTAGGGCTTCCTACTATGGTTGAAGAATCTTGGGAATAAGTTAAGGGCAAACGCCCAGTTCTCTTTAACAATAATTGGGAGACAGTGGTAAGTAGTACCCTGGGAAATTATAATGAGGTTTATGGACATCTGTGTGGTCAAGGGGCTTCAGTAAGGAATGCCACACACCACTAAGCATACCAATTGCCCAAGATCCAGGACAGCCATGTTTTAAAGAGCAGCTTCCTGATGACAAAATCTTCCTGTAAACACATAGCCTTAGCCCAGCTCCAGCCTCAGGCCTGTCCAATGAAATTACCCCTACCTCTAAAGGCTTGGTTTCTTGGCTCTCTAAATGTCATCCCCAGAGTGGACCCACTGGAGCCCAGCACCTTCCCAGATGTTCAGTGCCAACAGGGAAGCCAGAGGGAGCAGCCTGTGCTAGTGGGAGCACCCTAAGCTTCGGGTACAAGGAATAACCAGAAGAAATGCAGTACCAGTGGCTGAGAAAAAGGATGCCACATGCCCCCAAGCAGGAGAGCATGTTGAGGGGGGGTACACGATACTGTAGGATGCCCAAGTTATAGGAAAGAGTCACCCTGCCTAAATCAACCAGTTACCCGAGGTCCTTAAAAGTAAGACCTCACCAGTACTGCCGGAGAACACATAGGTTCTTTCAAAAAGAAAAATGGAAACAAAGATAGGCTATTTTCAATGGCTTTTTCCCCAGAAACAAAGGCAAGAGGCAGGATGGCCAATGGCAAATAAATAAATCATTGTCAGCCCCTGTGCTAAGCTAAGACCCAGATGAACGTGGGGCTGATGTTATGGACTCTGAAGATCCTGAAGCTCAGGGCCCCATGCAGGTCTTGAGCCTGATTTTAGAAGAATAATATGGATTTTGAGGGATTTCTAGCATGCTTGGAAGACACTGTGAAGAATTCTAGTCCCAGGCAGAGTTTTTAGATGGGAATCCCTGGGAAAAGGGCATCGTCACACAACCACCCACCATCACAACACAGGTTCTGAGAGTCACAGTAGGAGCAACAGGGACAGGAGCTTTAGAAACCATGAGAGACATCCCTGGAAAACTGTCATCTTCAACAATCAGTCTTCTGTCAGATTTATTCCTCTCCCCAGACCCTCTGATTCACTTCTGCCAGAGGCCAAGGTCCACAAGCTTGGACCAATGAAACTAGATTCTTCAGGCCACTTTTCTCATGGGTCAAATCTTGTTTAGGGGATATTTTGCAAGTATTGGGGAGCAAAAATAAATTTCTCTCTACATTTCTAGATTCTTGGCTGAGCCTTACCTCCTGCAATAAAAGATTAACAGAAGAAAAAGAAAAGTTTAATAACATGTATATGTTCTATATAAATAGGAGAGATCCTGGAAAACTGAGTACCTCATCAAAATGGCTCAAGCCACCACCTTAAATACCATCTCCAGCTAAAGATAGAAGATATTGAGGGTGGAGGAGCCAGTTATGCGAGGTTACCAGGCAAAGCATAATAAAGGATGACATGCGGATTTTTTTTTCTTAATCTTCCTTTATTTTCATGAATTTTTAAAAAACCATTATCATTTTTATAGGTTTCATCTATTTAATCAGCTCCATGAAGGACATCCTAAATGCTATGAGACACAACGGAATATTTTTCTCTTCCAGTATTAAAAAATGGCATTCACAAATATTTTTAAGAAACTTCTTTATGACCAGGGTGGTGATTTTCAGTTAAAAAAATACCTCTTGATTCCTGCGTTCTCCATTGATAGGAGTTTCTGGAGATTTAGTCACCTTTCTCTTCCTGTTCCAGAGAGGGAGACACTCTTACAAATGGTGATTTCCATTATAAATGTAAATGTTCTTATAAAAGGGTAACTTCTAGTTATGTCTGTTGTTTCTTAAAAATAATCAGCCTAAAATAATCCTTATGTGAAAGAGGCATATTTCTGGGTGGTAAATTCTGTTCCCTTTCACAAGTCAAATTCATCCTCCATACCCTCCTTAGAAGAAAATCTCTAGAATCAAGGTTTGCTTCTAGAGAATATGCCAATGCCTCTGGAACCTAACAGTAGTTAACAAAATAATAATTTTTTGTTGCTTTAAGCCATTGAGATCTGTGCTTATTTGTTATGCAGCCAATGATTAATTCACTGACCACTCAATTAAAAAAATGGATCAACAACACCCTTCTCCATCCCACAACTCCCTTACTTACATTTTTGTCAATATAATTAGAGACCTTCATTTCATTTAAAATTGTCAAATGTTACTTTTTGAGTGGGTAATGAGTCTGTTTTCTGTCATTCTCCTGAGTCCAGTGTGAACAATATTTAGCAGCAATTCCTCAATCTATTGACAGATTACTAACATTTTTATGTATTATAGTAATATAAAATCTTTTGTTTTTCTCTTTTTGCTCAAATTCTTTAAATATATTATTGCAATATTTGGCTTTGTTTTATTTTGGTGTAAATGAGAGGGCAGTTGGACAATGTGCTGAAGGGTATTTGTTCCTGAGTGATTTAAAAGAGAGCCATTCTTAAAATCTTCAATTAATTCTGATGTCCTCTAAAGTGACATGGAGTTCCTGTAATGACAGTATACTACATACAAGCAAACACATCACTATGAAAGCAATAAAAAATTAATCAAATAAAAACAAATAGCCCCTTTTCTTTGAGGGAAAAAAGAAATGACCTTAGGGCCCTGAGCTCAGCTTTTTCTCCGTTAGTAAATGCTTTATACATTTATATACAACGTGTTAAAGGGAAAACCACAGGCCTGAAATGGTGTCACTTATGCTAAGAGCCCATGATAACAAACCTAGATTTAATGCCTCATCTAATAACAGTTTACACCAATCCCAGAAATGTAATCTTAGTCAACCAGTCTGACATATTCTGATCAATCACTGGTAAGGTAATCTGTCACATGGGCCCTCTCCAATTCCCTCATCCCATGAGAAGAAGAGACAATCTGCATGATAAAAACTCTTGTCATTCCCCCATCCCCACCCCCGGGAAAAGATGTCTTGTTCTAAAAATAACGCTTCCTTTTCTTTTGTTAACAGCTCCCTTGCCCGCTCCTTCTTCCTATAAAAACTTTCCGTTTTGTACGACCACTTAGAGTGCCCTTCTAGTTGCTAAATGAGATGCTGCCTGATGCATGAATCACTTAATAAAGCCAATTAGACCTTCAAATTAGTTAATTTTTTTAAAACACAAATAATCTGCATTTTCCTGTTACTTGTCACTGGAGATAATTAATTTCCCTCAGTACAAAGCTTTTATTTGGTTAGTGTTTCACAATATGGATATAACCGTTTAGTAATTTTGAATGCACTAATAAAGCAAATAAGATACATGAATAAATGAGTCCAAGATTATACATGCATTATGGAAGTCAAAGTCACTGAAGTTCCTTTCACATCTTAGCATTCATCATTATATTTACTGTCATGTAATTAATCAAGTCTTTATGGTTACAACATAGTGTATGAATTGGTTGTTTTCATTGAATGATACCATGATGTAGGCTTTATCAATATGGTAAATGGATGTGAATGTGTATAGAAATTTTGCTGAAAAAAGATGAAAAGATTTCTTGCTACAATTCCCAGGACTGTGAATATCATGAGATATCGTACTCACAATTATGTTAAATTACATGGAAGAAATGATTTTTATGACGCACTTTAGATTACTCAGCAATTGACTTTTTTGATAGTGTGATCTGCGTGGGCTCAATCTAATCACTATAGTCTTTTAAAACCAGAGAAATCACTTGAATTGGTAGAAAAATGGGAAGTCAGATTCGAAGTGTGAAAAGGAGTCGAAATGCCATGGCTGTTTTGAAGACGGAACGGGTTATGTAATAAAGCAGAGTAGCCCCATGTGACAGACTGCAAGGAAATGGGGACGGCAATCTAAATGAGATTGGAACGGGATTAAAAACTATTAAAAATCTCTAGGAAATCTGTATTAATTTAGGTTTATCTAACAATCCTGATGCTAATTATCCTCTGAAGAGGATGGTCTCCTTTTATTGTGATCATGGATTTTTACCATCCCCTCATCATTTATTTCTTTGAAAAAATACATGCTGCCTTTGTGCTCTATTTGGAAGCACATGTTCAGGATATCCCATAACTCTGAGGTTAGGGAATGGAAGGGAACATTTTTCTCTCTTACTAAGAGACATCTCTCTCCTTTGGCTTCTGAAAAGTGACTAGGAGTTGGGAAGGAAGATGACGGTGGCATTGCACCCCCACTAATTTCTAGATTTCTACATTGCCCCTTCTCAGAAGTCCAATTGCTTAAATATTCCTCTTTTTATTGTACATTCATTTTAAGGAAAATATAACAAAAGTACTTTAAGCTATTCAGAGGATTTTCCTACTGAGAATGGGCCTGGGTAAACAAGACTTACCCTTCTCCCTCCCAACCTTCGTCTTTAGACAGATGTGTGTAGGGATGCAGGAATAAAAGGAGATATTAGGTTGACAGAAGCCTAATATGGCTGAAAACTCCCCACTCAGCTTCCAGCATGGTTAAGGTATAGGAAGAACTCCACATTTCACCAAATTTGGAAGTGGAATTTGGGAGTGGCTGGACTCTGCATTTATAGCAGGGGAGAAAGCACAATCTATTTGTGAGGAAAAGCTGCGAAGGGCCCACAAGAGCACTTTACCATCCTGCTGGAGAAGGCAGAGACCTACACTGTTTCCCTCCACTCAGTGCAACCTTAAAGGAATTCTATGAAGGTCCAGCAAGTTCCCTTTCTCTCCCCTCATATAGTCTAGAACAGCGCGGACAAAGTATATCCAGACCTGTGGCGTGTTGACATAGAGCAGACAGAGGTTAACGTGGCTCTTCTTCACTCACCAGGTTCTACAGAAGAGTGTCTGTCGGTCAGTTACTTGTTAAAGGTTCACATACTTCTTTTCCTCTCCGAATCCCAGAGAGGGTGCAGATAGCTTGCTTGGAGTGGTTCAGTTGTGTGACTACATGCAGAGTAACCCTGGCTAAGCTGGCTTTTCTACTCCACAGACCTAGTGTGGGATGTGAAGGGTAAACGGTATCATTCACTTCTCTGCCGCTCCCTGACAAGCAGAGACCAGATAAATGGGGCAATGGAAAAAAGTCTTATTAGAAATACTGAAAAGGGAAGGGACATATGATATTTACAGCACTGAACAAGGAATGTCAGTATAGCTACAGGAAATACTCAGGTCATATTCAGCCACTGCAAAGAAAATTTAAAACAAGATAAAAATTATTAGGCCACCAAGGAGCTATATCTCCCCCACCAATCTCTATCTCAGAATGAGAGACAGTTCCAAGAACAAGTTTCCAGTGTGGCATGAATGCAGAGAGGTATGGACATTGACTGGGGGTGAGTTTGGGGGTGACATGCTGTGGTGGACTCTGGGCTAAGTCGATTTGTTAGATCTTCACTTTAACTTCAAACTGGACAGTGATTTCTCCCTGTTGAAGGGACATTTTGAGGAAAGGTCTCTAGTGATTTTTGTCTAATGTTAGTATAGCCACTTCACCTTTCTTTTGTTTACTGTTTGCATGGTTTAACTTTTCCAGTCCCTGTACCTTCAACCTCTTTTTGTTATTGAATTTAAAGTGCATTTCCTGTATAGAGCATATTGATATTACTTTTTAAAAAATCATTCTGTCAATCTCAGTCCTTTGATTGGAATTTTTGAATGTTTAATCCATTTACATAGACTGTGATTACTAATAAGGTAGGATTTATCTGCTAGTTAGCCAATTCTTCTCTATATTTTATATTTTTTTCTCTATTCTCAATTCCTTTTTTGTTAAAAACATATTTTATGTGTGTGCACTATTTTAATTCTTTTGTTTTTTCTTGTATATATATATTTTGAGTTATTTTCATAGTGGTTGCCCTGGGGATTGCAATTAACATCTTAACTTTAAACAATCTAGTTCAGATTAATATCATCTTATTTTCAGTACAAAAACTTTGCTCCAACATAGATAGCTTCATTCCCTCTACTTTGTGCTATTATCATTGTACAAATGACATCTTTATGTTTTATAAACCCATGAGCACAGTTTTATGATCATTTGTTTATGCAGTTTCCTTCTAAATTAGATCAGAGAAGAAAAGACTTACAAATAAAAACATCTATGATGTTTTAATATTTGTCCATGTAGTTGGCTTTACCGGTGCTCTTTATTTTTTTGTGAATTTGACTTACTGTCTAGTGTTCTTTTATTTCAGCCTGAAAAACTCTATTGAAATAATTCTAAAATATTTTTTGAGATACAGACTATATTGTGATGAAGAATATTTAATTGTACAAGAAAATATTCATAAAAATGTCATAATTCTAAATAGATCAATCTTTTCATTTCTAGCAGGGGTGGTCCAGAATAACAAAGTGAAAGAGGTTGGAAATAAAAATAAAAAACTTCTTATCAGTGATGTGTGTGTGTGTGTGTGTGTGTGTATCTATCTATTATCTATCTATCTAACTATCTATCTATCATCATCTATCTATCTATACTGTTTATCCTGTGGGTTACAGATTTCTACTCTCACGTAATCTAAACATTCTTTTCTCTGTAAAGTGTTAAGACTTTCATTAGGGAAGCTGAAGTGACAAAACATAACTTTTTTCCCTCAGAGTCTTTGTATATACCCTTAGGAATAGTCTTAGGCACAGAATAACATTGGTAAAAATTAGCTGGAGTTGATTTATACCACAAATTTTTCCAAAAGTCATTTAAATAATCCATCTGTTACCTATTCTGGTTATTCCAATTCATTCAGGTTTAGGAAATCCTGTTTTGAGTAAGAGGTTAGCCAAGCATGATTTCTGATGCAATTGCTTGTACCTCTTCAGAGGGGACACGGAGCCATAGTCCTTTAGGCAGGGGACAACATTTCTGCTGAAGTTGATGCAAACCCTGCAATAGACCATGCAATGAAGAAGTTGACAGTCAGCTTTTGACAAAACTGAGACACATATAACTCCATCTTCTGGTTTCCAAGACTCGTCCTTGTTTGCTTTGAACATGACGGTTGAGGAGGCTCCTGGTGCCCTGACCCTACTATTTAAGCCCCATAGTCTACAAATCTTCCTTTATTCTTCCACGTCTGTTTAGTGTCCCACTCCTCCAGAGTTCAATTTTAAGATCTTTGGGAACCTTTTCTTTTTACATTTCTTTGTTATTTACAAAGCTCTTTTACATTTAGTGTCTCATTTATTTCACAAAGATCTTGCTATCTTGGAGTTATTATACTTATCTTACTGATCATTATGACTCAAATTAGAGAGATCCAGTGCCATGTCTAAAGACATAAAACTGCCTATTTACAGTTTGAAGACAAATCTGACTCAAAGTTTAATGTGTCTGTGTATGTGTGTGTTGTGGTTTTTGCTGTAGCAGGAATTCTTGACCTTTTTTTTTGTTGGCAGCACTCTGAACACTAGAACATTAGACCCTATACTTGAAGGAATTTTTAAAAAGTCTCAAAGCAACACTAAAGAAGTCATCATAATTGCCAGGCGATAACAACTGCAGTAAAGTGATGTTTCGCAATGTCTTTAAAATCATCTGCATTTACTTACTATTCATTCTGTGGCCTTTTAGTACCATATTACATTTGAGTAGAACTGTTAACTGCTCTTATATATTCACAAGACACTGTTCTTTCCTGATCTAAGAAAAATACGGTTTTTCAACAGGCTACCTGTTTCAGCACACCCACATTTCTTACTGATAGCAAATCAGATGCTGCTCTGCTCAGTGCCTGACATTTCCATCAGACATACACACACACACACGCACATATGCACACATGCACATAAAAACACGTGCACACATATGTGTATATAATTTATAGTCTTATCCTGTCCAATATTTTTCACATTGATAAAAATTTGGCAGTTTACTTTTGGGAGGACAGTGGTACAACAGGGGATAAGGAACTAGTTTAGAACCTCTAAAGCATGTCATGGTTCAATTAAATGTCCTGTCAGAAAGCAATGTGAAAATAAAGATGGTTGACATCTCTTTTTAAATGCATATGTTCTGATAATATATTTAATGCGATATCTATATAGTTAGGGTATTTAGGGAAAAGAAATCATTAATCGATTTAGCTACTTCTTCCTCAGCTGTGAAAATGCTATTTCTGGAATTTTTTTTCAACTCAACCCTTTGATGGATTTGTACTTTAACATGGAAGAAACTTTCTTTATAATATTTCTTCTGAACTATCTCCTTAACCAGAATTCTAGGGACTAGAAATTCTCTCATTAAAAAAGTTAGTTTTTAATATGCTGTCCAGTGCTAAATAAAAGGAAGGCCATAAATAGAACTTTACCAAAAAAGTGCTAAGTAATAACAATAGCAATATTTATTGGGAATGTTATGTGCCAGATACTATTTTAAGTTATTTGCGTATGTATCATTTAATTCTCACAACAATCTTTTGAAGTGAGTATATTTATTACAGCCACTGTCCAGATGGGAAAACTGAGGTACAGAGGGGTTATGCAATTGACCGAAGTCAAACAGTTAAAGAGCAATAGAATCAGAGTTTGAATTGAACTATTAAGGATATAGAGCTTTGGCTTTATGAAAAAATAATTTTAAAAGTAAAAGAGGGAGAGAAAGACTGATAAGAAAAAAGTTCAGTTTAAGAAATGAAAGAGTTTGGTTTCCAAACAATAGGATAGTGATTCTATCTTGTTCTCATTGCTACTAGATCTGATTCCGTTCCCCTTTCTTTGTGAGAGATTGACCTAGATGATCCACAGTTTCGTAATCTGAGTTGGTAGAGCTGTTGATGCAGAAACAAGAACATGTCAGTGTACCTCAAGGACTCCTTCCAGATTCGAAGTAAAAATCCAAAACCCTGATGCATCTTTTTCCTCATTCTTAACTGTAGTATCACGGGTTACAGTTATACAGTTAGGGTATTCCGGAAGGAAGAAATTAGCGATTTATCTTTTTACTTCTTCCTTAGCAGCACAGGAAGGTCCAGGTTAGCTTTCACAAGTGAAACGCAGTGTCTACCTGGATGACTCAGTGTGTAGTTGTAGGCAGGATCCTGACTGGGAAATGCGGAAGTGATTGATCTACTAGCCTTCTTAAAGCCAACAACGATGCCAAATATGCCCTAGAGTAAATCTAGCACTTATTCAGGAAGCACTGGGTTTTAAGTTCATTATTGACATGTATCAGAGCTGGGTTAGCTACTGTAGTTGAGCTTTTAAAGTTTTAGTTCTGTACTTAAATAGCGACTAGCTTTCATACTCATGCCAAGCTACCCAGCCTTATGTGAGCTGCTGAATCGCGGCCAGGAGCGTGGGAGGTAACACTAGCTGTAATCTTAATAGCTGTTAAAAGTTCATATTTAATAGCTTTAAAAATAGAAATCCAATTTGAAAAGTCTATGCAGACACCTGGAATGTGAATGGATTTCTCAAACTTACGGTGAAGGAAAATATTGGCAATGTTTCAGTAGATTTACAATAGCAGAAAGGCAAAATCATTCACTGGAGCCAAGCATCATCTTTCAGGTATGAGTGATCATGAGAGGCTGTCTATATTGATCAAATAAAGCAAAATATTTCAGTAGCTTGCACATCATTGTGAATTTCGTTGACAGAGTTATAATTCCTTTAACCCCAAATAATCCTTAGTTCAGTGGACCACAAAGTCCCTCTTTAATATTATTGTAATTTATCACCTAGATCTTTGCTTTAAAGCAGTTCCTACTTTTATTAGTAGGAAGAGAAATGAATTACATTTAAGAAATATTCAATTTATGTGACGATCATAATTTTTCCAATGGGACTCTTCATTCTGTGGCCTATATACTGGGCTGCTTTTAAAATGTCACATTATCTTCAGGAAAAGTAGTGGCTGCTTTTTCTCAGAAGCTATTTTTTATAGTTAAATATCTCAGCTGTTCTACAGTGTTTCCTCTCTTGTCTTAAGAAATGAGGCCACATTTTTATTCTGTGTTCCTTATTAAAAGCTTCATTTTCTTGGACGAATAGATTGTGTTTAAGTCCTTTGGTTAGTAGATATGGTCTACATAGGTCTAGAATATTTAACCCAAAAGATTGGTTAACATGAGCTCACACACTGAGAGAGTACAATTCTCTTAAAAAATGTTACAAAGCCAGAGTAGACATTCTTTTTTTTTTTTTGAAAACATTAGTATTTCTGAAATTATTCAAAAAACAATTTTTAAAATATGCATCTAAACTATGTCCGCATGTGAAAAAGATCTGGCCCCAAATTCTCTATGCTACCAAACATAGGGGAATAACTGATGGTTGAAATGGCAGTTAGACAAGAAAACTATAAGTTTAGAAAAAGTCAGAATTATTCTCCAAGTGCCCACCCTAAGAATAATTTTGTAAATTGCATTTATGAAAGAGTATTTAAAAGTTTTCTAGTGAGGACCCAATGGCATGGCTTTGATTTAAAGCTCTTGGCTCTGGCAAAAATTAAATTTAAGTTCATTAAACTAAGCACATTGTGTTAAATACAGATCAACTCATTACTGAGCATCATCTCAATCATTGATGAGAGCTCTTTGAAAGGCCCATCATTATAACATTAAATGTCATTTTATTACCAGACAGTAACTGCCTGATTAAAATCTTAAATGGATGGGGATCATTGAGAAGCCATATTGAAAGTATCTTCTAGCTGATTATTAAAGTAAAATCTGCTGTAAAGGAAAATATTAATGAAAATGACTAATTTCTTTGCCTCAATGTCTTTTCATTTTCACTTATAAACTTCTAATTCAAGACTTAACTTTCTCTCTTTTATTACTGCAATAGCTTTTTACAAATCTGGCCTTTCCGCTGTCATACCCAAACTTGCTTTAAGTAAATTCAAGATAAAACAGCTACAGAAACCTTCCCAAAGTCCCTTTTGAAAAATATGTACATTCTTTGCTCAAAACCTTTTGATAGATTTACAATAAGAAAATAACATTCACCTTATCCTAACATTCAAGGCCTCACATAATCTGAATAGTACTTTTTTTCTATTTTTAATTCTATATCTGTTATCTAGAAAATAATGATGTATAACTATGATGAATTACTTACTTTTCATGTTACATGACATAAGATTAAGTTGATTATGATTATGATTAATTTACTACAGTTATATTTTTAGGATAAAGCCATAATATGTTTTAAGCTTTCTTAAGCTATTGTATAAGCACAACATACTCTGTAATTCAAATTCACTTAATGAGTGTTAGCCTAAATTCATACGTTACATGCTATAAATTCAGAAAAAAATAGTGTTTTAAATGAAAACTGGCATTGGAAATAGAAAAGAATTATCAGTTTTATATCTAGTTTGAAAATCTAGAAAAATATTTAATTCATATAGTTGTGTATTATCTCCTTATTTTCATAGCTTTTTCTCCATCAAGTATTAAATTGTACTTCAGCATAATATAGTGATTTCTAGAAGCAATTATATTCTGCATTTCCCATTAATGAATAATTGGCCCAGCGATACTTTCAGTTGAGCTCTTAGTTTAGGCAGCAATGTCTGCAACCAATAAATAGAGGTAAACTGGTGTTTGACTGTGATATGATCTATATGGTTAACAGACTCTAGAAAACATGAGAAATGTATTTATCCTAAAATAAATGCAAATAATAATTAGATATTTAATGTCTGTGAGGCTCAGGAAGAATTCTTTTTGAGGAGCTATAAAATCTGATAGATAATCTGATCATTCAAAAAACTAACATTGTCAGAATGTTTGTCTTTTCACCCCAGTGTTACCTATCCTCTAAGTGGCAGGGTCATGAATTCCCTTGAGACTGATTAAAGCTGCAGATCCACTTTCCAGACAAATGAACATAACCAAAAATATTTTCCAATACTTTGAAGGAATTATCAGGAACATTGAAGCATTGGGTTCCAGAATGATAACACTTTCTTAACTTATCAAAAAATATCTTTTTCTATAATTCATTCACTCAAAAAATATTTATTGAATCCTAGCCTTAAACGTTGAAGGAATGACCATGTAGAAAGGCATACTGCATGCCTTGAAAAACTCATATTCTGATAATACATCAACAAAGAAATAATTCAAAAGAGTGTGAAGAATTTTGTAAAAGAGGAAAAATGTTCTTTGGAGAACCAGAGAAACAAGATACTGATTTCTGAGGAAGATCCAAGAGGGTTGCACTTGACCTAATTTTCAGAGAACAGCTTCAACTGTAGAGAGGGGATAGACTGATGAAGGTGGTGGCATGAGCAAAACTGTGGGTCAGTGAAAGCAGAAAGTGTCTTCAAAAATGAGTTCCTTCATAATAACTTTTGTACAAAATAGATAACTGGTATATAATTGCAGGGTAATAGCTTAATTGTATATATGTAAATAAATACATATATACACAAACATATACATACACATATACACATTGATTTGCACCAATGAGTTGTTAAAAATTATTTGAAGCCTACATGATTTCAGTATATTCCATTGACTCTTTATATAACTGCCTTTAGTAATTTGTATTTTTATATTATTCACTAGTCTTTAATCTGAGGTTGCTTAAAGATGGTGAGGTAAAGTCTATTACTACATTTGCTGTAGAAATACTATTATGATCATTGTTCAGTGTATCATTCCCATTACGAAACTCCACACGTAAAATTTCATTTATAGTTTAAATCTTTGAATATTTTTTTTTGTTTTTGTTTAATCTTATAAGTATTTGTTTTCTCCTCTCTTAAAACATGTAGCTACTAATCATGTTTTCATGTGGCTATTAGGAAGCTCACAGAAAATTTATAGCTTGTAGATACTTGTCTTATATTTTAACTGATTTGGATTCCCTATTTGTGCTTATATTTTAACCATCATTTTGTTGTATACCTTCTGTGAACTATCATGATCCTTTGAGGCAAGAGATGAAGTATTGCAGGCTAGTTAATGAGTAAAGCAAATATGAAAACACTGCATAGTTCATGAGCTTCTTAAGTTCAAAATTTTCTCCATTTCTAGCCTTATATAAATCCTTTTAAATTCTTATCATGTGTCTATGTGATTTAGAAATAACAAGCATGTTGTAAATGTTATCTTTTTTAAAAGTTAAGTGTTTGTGATACCCAGAGATGCTATATAAAAACAAGTTTAATTTTAATGTATTTAAGTGGCTTATGATATATTTCTATTCAATTTTTAAATCTTCATACCTTATTTTACATGCTCTAAGTTAGACACTTTCAATTGTTTCTGAAGCATCTATGCTATGCATGCAGGCACTCAACAAAAATGCTCCTTGGTTTGGTTTATCATGTCACTTTGCAAATAAGCTATGTCTACCCATGAAATAAAAACAGAATAAAAACAGGAGAAAAATCATCTTGAGGGTCTGAATTATTCAGAATGACAAAACAGGTGCTCAAAGTCTGCCTGATTGATTAACAGAACCAGTCGTTCATCACGGTATGTATTGTGTAACTCAGATTAGAAAAATAGAAAAGAATTAAATCAAACTAAATTAGAATAAAAAAGAAGTGATGAGCTATCTCTCTTCTGCTTATTGTGCCAGTCAAGGTAAGAACATTGCAGAGAGGCACTTAACTGTTAAAAAGAAAGACATTTTTTCCCTTCTTTCACTTAGTTTATGGAACTTTCACCTCTCATTGTTTTGAGCAACCTGCTCATCGCACTAAATTTATATCTCTTGGTATAGCTTTTTTCAGAGACACTGCTTGTGTAGTTTAATGCCTGTGAAAAACAGGTGTCTTTCACAATATCACTTTTGGAAAATTGAGATTTTTATTCTGAAAGTTTTCTATTCATCAATTCTGCCAAATTTATGGGGATTAAACAAAATCTTTGATTTCTTCTAAAATTAGATAGCCCCATATGGCAGGGATATGATTCACAAAATTCATGACTTGCTATAATAATGTGATAGATGTTACTGTGGATAACAGCGATATAAATGCTTGCTCAAACTAAAAAGACTAAACATTACCATTATTTGTAACTTAATATTTGTTCTTTGGAAAACCATCATCTGCTTTGGAAAAAGAATAGGCATCTCCAGTACCATCTGTTCGTTTTCCAATTGTATTATGCTAATTTACTGACATATAAAGATTCTGGCAGGAAAACTCACAATTTTGGATTTATTCACCAGAAAATAAAACAGTTCCTTTATTCCTTTTCAAGGGTATATTTATCTTTTCAGTAAAATTGTATTCTTCTACCTTTCAGTCACTTCATGCCTTTGTCTCCTTGGTATCATTTTAATCATTCTCTTGCCATTATACTAAAATGACTTATTCTATTGTTCTGTTCTTATTCTTCCTCGGTAAAACCCAAACCCTGGGCCAATTCAACTTTCTTTATCACTATATGATGGATACTGAGACATGCTAATGAAAGCTCACACCAATACAAAAATTGATATTATTGTAAATTGTCACTTCACTGTGCCCTAATAACTATTCTGCATTTATTTTGTTCAGTCAACCACTCTCGAATTTATCCACAACAGATGTTTCTTATCAATATCCTTATATTTCTATCATCATAAACTCATTCTCTTCCAACATAAGATCATGTCCCTTCCAATGCTTCATTCAGAAAACAGAAGCATCAAAAGGGCACTTCTTTACTTTCCCCCATGAAAGCAAATACAACACACTTTCTTCCTTCCTTCAAATGATGATGGATGGGGCATCCATCCCTTTTATAAAGATAGTCCTTCTGGATGTGATTATGATCCCATAACTTTCTACCCTTGTAGATACCCTGATCTTTTAAAAAATTCCCTTAGTCTCTAACTTAAATTTTTTTTTTTCTCTGACTGACAGTTCTTTTCTCTTAATCTTCGGAATATGCTTAACTCTCATCTTAATTTAAAAAACAAATTCACTTTACTTGAATCCAAACCTCTTTCTAAATGCCTTCTTATCACTATCCTCACCTCCAGAGCCACAAAATGAGTCAGTACTTGCTGTATGAACTTCATATTCTGCTTACCCTTAAACTGATTTTAGTTTCTAATATTCCACAGACAGTGCTCCTATAGGAATTCCAACAACCTCCACATTGCTAAATTCAATGAATACTTCTCAGGTCTTAAAATGATTGCAATGATTTATTTTATATGTTAATTGTAATTTCCTATGGTAGATTTATAAATTATAATTCCTTTGATAGCACAGATTCTGACTTTTTATTTATTATATCCACAATTATATTACACACTGCGGAAAAGTATTTACTAATGAATGAATCAATCATGCAGGATAAATATAGCTTCAGACTGATATACTACAATACTGAATTTACTCTATTTTGCATGGAAGAATTTATATTTTTTACTGACTCTAAATATACAATATATTTCAACACAAACACAAACAACTAGAAACACACGACAAATAAAATAAAATTTCAAATAGATGATATTAGAAAAAATGGATTAAGAAAATAATATACAATGAGTATGATGTTTAAAACTTTGTTCTTAATTTTTTTTCATAATAATTTTTATAGAGATATAATTTACCTACAGCAAAATGCAGAGTTCTATGAGCTTTGAAAATTAATACACCCATGTAAGTAACACCACAATTAAGATATAGGACATTTGCATCACTTCAGGAAGTTCCTTCATGCTCCATTAAAACCAATCCACCTGTAGCACAGGCAATTACTGTTCTGATTTTTATCACCACGGATTAGTTTTGCCTGATCTTAAACTTTATAAAATTGGCCTCACAAATCATGCATGAGTTTTGTGTCTGACTTCTTTCACTCAGCATATTTTTTCTTTTGAGATTCATCTGTTATTGTATGCATTAGCACTTTCTATTTTTTCCATTATAAGAATATGCCACTCACCTCATTATGAACATTTCCAGCCCTGTTTCTAGCTTTTGGTGATTATAAATAAAGCTGCTATTAACATTGTTGTAGAAGTCTCTTTGTGAATATGTTTTCATTTCTCTTGGATAAATATGTAAGGTGCTTACATCCCTACCAATATATGATATAAATTTTCAAAATTTATTTACTATAGTAGACATAAAAGATTTCCCATGATGTTTTTATTTACATTTCCTTGATGATCTGTGCCACTTAGGACCTTTCCTTGTGAATATTATACATTTTTATCTCATTTTGTTAATTTTTTTCAAGTATTTTGTATGCTGTATTAGATTAGTTATCCTTTTACTATCCATTTAATTTGTTGAATTTTCCTCCCTCTGTATAGACACATCAATGTGTGTGTGTGTGTGTGTGTGTGTGTGTGTGTGTGTGTTACATACTTTTTTTTCTCCTGGCTAGAAGTCCTTTGTCAGTTAAATGTATCATAAATATTATCTTCCAGCCTATGAACTGCATTTTTATTTTCTTAAGGATGTTTATTGAATAGCATACACTTTAAATTTTTAAAAGAAAATTTAATAATTTAAAATATGGTATGATTATTTGAATTTTCTAAGAAATATTTGCCTATTTCAAAATCATAAAGGCATTCTTTTGTATTTTCATCCAGAAAATTTAGCTTTTACATGTAAGCTTATTCTCCTCCTCAAATTAATTTTTGTGTATGGTGTGAGAAGTGATTTGTTCATTCTTCCATTTGGATCAGTTATACCAGCTTGACTGGTTCAGAGCACTTTATTATTTTCACTGAACTGCTTTGGTGGTTTGAACAAAAGATATTGACTATATGGGCAAGAACTACATATGGATTTTTTTATTGTGTGTTAAGATCTATTTGTTTTTACTATGCTGCCATTATACTCTCTCGATTACCTTATAGTAAGCTTTATAGTAAGCCTTGAAATCATGCACTTTTATGTTCACTTTTTCAAGATGATCATTCCTATTTCAGATCCTTTTAATTTCTATATAAATTTTAGATTCTATTTGTCAATTTTATTAAATTTATTTAACTATTCTTTTTTGCTATTATAAATTATATTTTAATCAATAGACTTTACTTTTAGATCAGCTTTAAGTTTACAGAAAAGTTGAACAGAAAGATAAATTTGCATATAGAAAATCCTAAAGACACCACCAAAAAAAACCTGTTAGAACTAATGAAGAGATTTGATAAATTTGCAGGTTACAAAACCAATATTCCAAAATCAGATGTGTTTCTATACACTAACAATAAAACATTTGAAAAGGAATGATCTTAAATAACTTAAGAAAACAATCTCATTTACAATAGCATAAAAAAAAAATCTTAGGAATAAATTTAACCAAGAAGTCTAAAGATTTGTACAGTCATGTGCTGCTTAACAACGAGGATTCATTCTGAGAACGCAATGTTAGACAATTCAGCCTCTGTGGGAACATCATAGAGTGCACTTACACAAACCTAGACAGAATAGCCTACTACACCCTAGGCTATACGATATAGCCTAATGTTCTGTAGGAGAGAAAAAGTAAATTTTCTTCTACCCTTCTTGGCTCTTAGCTGAGAAGTTCTTGTAATACAAGACAGATTAATAGGAGAAAAACAAAGAGAAGTTTAATAATATATATACTTCCTTTATACATGGAAGAGACTCAGGAAAACTCAGTAACTCACCAAAATGGCCCAAGAAACAATCTTAAATACCATCTTCAATTGGAGATAAAAGGTGTTGGGGGTGGGGGAGTCAGTTATGGGAGGTTATGAGAAAAAGCACTGTAAAATATAAGATTGTTATGCAGATTTAAGTCCTAGTCTTCTGCAGTCAGGAATTTCCAGAGATAAGGCCATCCCTTCTTCCTGGTACAATGAGGGAGACACAAATGGAGTTCTTATACAAATATAATTTTTTTTTTCAAAAGTTAATTTCTACTTGGTTTTCAGTATTTCTCTTATGTCTGCTGTTTCTTAAAATTACCCAACCTAAAATAATACTTATACCAAGGAGATATATTTTGAGGTGACAAATTCTGTTCCACTACAGCTCTAAGGCCAGAAACTTATAGAGCAAGTTACTGGACTAGGTAGGCAATTGTAACACAATGGTATTTGTGTAATGCATTGTGCTACAACATTTTAACTGCTACAAAGTGATCTTATAGATTATATAAACTATCACCTAGTCACACCATCATACATGTGATCCATCGTTGACAGAAATGTTGTTAGGCAGCAAATGACTGTGATGAAAGAAACTGAAGACAAGACAAATAAATGGAAAGATATTCTGTGTTCATGGATCAGAAGAATTAATATTATTAAAGTGTTCATATTACTCAAAGCCATTCCTATAAAGATTCCAATGGCATTTTTTTACAGAAATAGAAAAACAGCACTAAAATTTGTATCGAACAGCAAAAAACTCCAAATAGCCCAAGAATCCTGAGAAAGAAGAAGAAAGTTGGAAGCATCCCACTTCCCTATTTCAAACTATACCCCAAAGCTATAGTAACAAAACAGTATGGTACTGGCATAAAAAGAGTCACATAGACAAATGGAAAACAATTAAGAGCCCCAAAATGAACCCTTTCGGATATGGTCAAACAATGTTTGATAAGAGAGCCAAGAATACTCAGTTAGGAAATAATAGTTTCTTCAATAAATATTGTCAGGAAAACTGGATAATCACATGCAAAAAAATGAAATTAGACCCATCTTACAACATTCACAAAAATGAAGTCAAAATGATTAAAGATTTAACCATACAACCTGAAAGCACAAAATTCTTAGAAGAAAACATGGGGAAAAAGCCACTTGATATTGGTCTTCAATAATATATATATATATACGTATATATATATATATATATATATATTTTTTTTTTTTTGGTGGGGGGGGATATGACATGAAAAGGACAAGCAACAAAAGAAAAAATCAAGTGTGACTACATCAAACTAAAAAGCTTCTGTATAACAAAAGAACGAATCAAGAAAATGAAAAGGCAACCCACAGAAGTGGGAGAAAATATTTGCAAACCATATATCTGATAAGAAGTTAATATTCAAAATATAAAAGAAAGTCATACAACTCAATAACTGAGGTGTTTTGTATTTTAATCATAAAGGGTTTTGCATTTTGTGAAATGATTTTTCTATTAAGATAAAAATTTTCTACCATATTCAGTCAATGTGGTAGATTGCAATGATAAGTTACATGTTAGTGTACTAATTAATTTCATACTATGTAGGTTTTCTCTAGACTGTTACTGTTTCCTAATTTAATTCTATTGTAGTAGAGAAAATACTTCATATGATTCAATGTTTTAAAGTTTATTTAAATTTACTTCATGGTCTAGCATATGGTCTATTTTGGTGAATGTTTCATATTCACTTAATAAATGTTTATATTGTGCTGCTATTAGTGTAGAGCTTTGTATATGCAAATTAAATCTAGTTTATTATTAGTGTTTTTACATTTTTCTGTCTTTTTGATGGCATTTTCTTTAAATTTTTGATACTCAGAAATAAGTGCTGAAATTTCCAGATATAGATTTTCTATTAATTCCTTTAGATCTCTATCTTTTACATCATGCAATTTGAATTAGGTGCAACACATTTTAAAGTTTAGATTGTTTTCATGAAATACATTTTACAATTATGAAATATTCTATGAAAATGTCATTTTGAAGACTTTGATATTAATATAACTACTCTACTTTTATATGTTTAATGTTTGCATGTCTTTATATAATTAAAGTACATGTCTTGTAGACACCATATATTTGTTTCTTGCTTTGTAATCATCCTGACAAGCTCTTTTAATTAGACTGTTTCATTCCCCCTTACATTTAATAAAATTGTTTACATGATTGGATTTAAGTCTCCCCTCTTGAGTTTTATTTTCTCTGTGCCCCTTTTGCTCTTTGTCTGTTCCATATTTCCTACCTTCTTCTGGATTAACTAAGTATTTATTAGCAGTACATTTCATCTTCTCTATTGATATTTTTAGCTGCATGTGTCTCATTTATTCAGTAGTTGCTCAAGGGATTAAAATGTGTACCTACATTTATCACAGTCTATCTTGACTTAACATTACATTGTTTCATATATAATGTAAGAGCCTATAGTAGTATACCTACATTTACTGCCTTCAATGAACTTTTAAAAAATTGCAGGAGAAAACTAATCTTTTATAGGTATTCACACTCCGGTGCTCTTCATCCTTTCTTGTAGATTCACATTTCCATCTGATAGTTTTTCCATTGGCATGTCTTGTCAGGTATATCTGCTGGTTATAAAAATATGAAAATGCATTCATGTCATCATTATTTGGGGAGGATTTTGGCTTTGCTGGATATAGCTTTTGTTTTTATTTTTTTCTCTCAGCATCTTGAAAATGTCATTTCATTCACTTCTTAGCTGATATTGTTTCTGAAGAGATGTGCCAACCTGCGGTTTTTGTATTTATCCTGTTCAGGGTTCATGAAGTATCACAGACTTGTGAGGTTTTGTTTTTTGTCTGAATTGGGAAATTTCAAATATTAATACAGATACGTATTTTCTTCCCCTTTCCCTCTCTCTTCTTTTACTGAGAATCTAGTTATATGTATTTTAGATCTCTTGATATTGTCCCACATGTCACTGACATTGTTTTTTTTTCAATCATTATTCTTTCTGTGCTTCACTTTAAATAATTGCTATTGATGTTATTTTTCTCAGATTTACTTATTCTTTCTTTTGCAATGTCTAATACTTCTCCTAAGCCAATCTAAAGATTTCATATATTATATTTTTCAGTTTTAGAACTGAAATTTGTCTCTTTAAATTCTCCATGTCCATCATATTTATATTCTTCTTTACATTATTTTGGATATTTATGACAGTTATTTAGTCTAGGTCATCTGCGTGACTGTCTATTATTTGTTTTTTCTTGATTAAAAGTCAATTTTTCTCTTCTTTACATGCTTAGTAGTTTCTTATTGAATATTGGAAATTGTATTTCTCTAAAGACTGTTGATCTTTGTTCCAACAGTGATAAAATACTGGAGAATCACACAGACTCTTTCCAAGTATTGGTATCAGGATGTCGGCTTTGTTTGGATGGACCTATTTCAGTTTTTCTCTTAGCCTTAGTCTGTATCCTCTAGTCTGTGGTTCTTATTCTTAAACTGTGATCCTGCTAGGCTTTCCAGTAAATAAAGCCCAAGATTTTTATCTTTCTCCACTAACTTAATGGAATTTAGACTTCAAACTCTTCCTGTTAGCACCTAAATATCAATTTCTGCTCAGTTCTTAAGTTTGCCAGGTTCTTCTTAATTTCCTGAAAAAGAATTTGTACTCAAATTTTCGGGCTTCTCCCTTTGTGTTTCCTCGTTTCTAGGATCTCCCTTTCAATTTTCAGGTGCTCTGATAGCCCCTGAGTCTGAACTTTGGCTCCTAATTCCAGTAATACTTCCATACTTAACTTGAGTCCTGTCCTCAATGTGCCAAGAAGCTAAAGGAAACTATGGACAAAGAACTAAAAGAAATAAGAATGATGTTTCATCAAATAGAGAATATCTGTAAAAAGATAGAAATGATTTAAAGCTATAATCAAAGCTCTGCCCCTTTCTCCACGTGGTAGTCCTTAGCAGCAACATGTTACAGATTTTTAACTGACCCTAATTTCATCATATCATCCCCTTATCAGCCCACTCTTGTAGTAAACTGGGCTCAGATGATTGGCAACTCGATCAGATGGAAAAGGACAATCCTTAATAAGAAGAAAAATGTTCTGTTACTAGAAGGAAATAATTTAAGAAGAAAAAAGAAAAAAAAAAAACCTGCCTGGAACTAGGTTTTTCTTCTAGTTACATCAGTATATGATGTAAATGCTGTTTACCTTAACATAGTGCATGTAACCCACAGAACTAAGGTCTGCCCCTTCTGTAGAGGGAGAAAACTCACTCCTATATCTGGCTCTGAGTCTAGGCTCTCTGGGTAAAATTTTTCTTGATCAGGTCTAGTTCAGTCAATTTGCTGTTGTCCAGTGGTTAACCATTTTGTCTCACTTAAGTTCTGTTTTCTGGGAGTTCCCTTACCCCTTGCTCTTTGTGGGTACAGAGAAGACTATGTTTTTGGGAGGCTGTACTATTTTTGCCTATCATTTTTATCTGGCATGGTTGGAAGGACCTGGAAATTGTATTCATTTTTGTTTTTGTTTTGCTTTGTTTTTTTAACCAACCCAGGCCTTTGTTTGCTAGAAATTTCTCTGGAAATATTCCCTAAAATATGACTACGGGGTAATCTGAATTTCTTTGACTCTAAGATCTAGTAAATAAACCTAAAAAGGTAGTTCAGTTATGGTCTTTAAATCTTGACCCTGCTTTAAAACTTTCTGCTTTATCAGTATTTCTGAGTTTTGCTTATCCCTTAGACCTCAGTTAAACCACTTCTATTTGGCATTTACCTCAGAAATGATAGTCTATATTCATAAGATCCAGCTGATCTGATTATAATACCATATTACATTCTAGGGATAAAAATATACTATCTTTGTTGGCACATGAAGAAAAGTGTTTAGACAAAGCCTAGGGCATCTGGCTTTACTCTGTTCTCTGGCTTTAGCTAGGTCTTAATATTTTATTTTTACTGTTGTTTCCAATTCCCCACCCTTTCATGTGCTAGTGTTAATCAGAGGACAGATCTTTTGGGACAGTTAATCTGGAGACTTTTCCAATTGCACAAAGTACATAATTATTTGACTCAATCATTTGGATTGCTGACTCTAAGCAGACAGTACGTCTCAACAAAGCTGTATTTTCTTTCTTCTCTTTTACAAGAGCAGCTTAAGTAAAAGCTTGGCTTTTCTAGTATGATATTATTAAAGAAGGCAATAAGCAGCAAATATACCAATATCTTGACTTTTTTCCTATCAAGTCTCCTAAAACCCCAGTGTCAGTGGACAAATGGCTAGTGGCTAAGGATACAACAGATAATTTGTCCAGGAGTTTTACTATTCCTAAGTTAACGTCCTCAAACTCAGAGTTGGAGAAATTCTCATTGTTTGGTATTCTCTATTATTTTTTGACAATTTAAGGTCTGTTAAATGCACTGACTTCTTTTGTATTTTTCAAGGCTTTCTTTTATTGTAAGGGCAAAAAACAAATTTAAATTAGCTTAAACAAAAAGGGACATTTATTGGCTTCTTGTATAGCTATTATCTGAGGAATCTATTTTATATTGTATTTAAAAGGGTAATAGACTAAGCCATAAAAAATAAACATTTATAAATGAGGCAAAGGGATCGAAGGATAAGGATAATTTAACACAGATAGAGTTTAAGTATTATAGAAAAATGATCAATAATCTAAAGCATTACTTTTACCCTGACACTTTTTCTATAGAAAAGTGTCTTTACTGGACTATATTTACCTGTATAGAAGTGTAAAGGAAAATTATAAGGGAATACAGCGAACAATTTGATGAGAGAGGGCAGCTAAGCTATTTACATATATGGGGAGAAGATGGGTTGAGGACAGAAGGCAAATTATTGAAAATATCAGTGGAGAAAAACAAAGTCCTGTTGTCATGTCGAAGGCCAAATGCCAGAAATCAATGGGGTCAGTGAAGAATATCTGAGTAAATTTACTGATGGCAACTGATTATGAACCTACCTACATTCTGTAACATACTAGACTCAGGCCAATCTCAGAATAAGCCTCAGGGGCATCACTTTTTATACAATATAAAAGGTTGTAAAGTTTTTAGGATTTCCTTTAGCCCAGCACTTCAATTTACAGATGACGAAACAGACTAAAAGAAAGAACACCATAGCTTTTAAAAAAATGTTAGTAATCTCTTTTGTTAGATTAAAAAATAAAACAAACAAATAACAAAAAAAGCCAGACTTGATTTATGGGCCAAGATAAGAAGTAGTTCTACTACACAATGTTGCCTATAAAAAGTACTCACAGGTCCTTGTAATTCTAATAATATTATCTGTATTTTCACACTCTAGGCCACCTTGGAATAAAAGGAAATATACTTTTCATTCCCAGGAAAGTATAACTTCTTTAAAAGAGCAGTATAATTTAAGAAAATAAAACTATCAATAAACATGATTTCTAAATAAATATTTGATAACTATTATAAAAAAGGCAATCTGGTGAACAAAACTGAGTTAATCTAACAAGATTGATATGTATACTGACAGGGAGTAAGTGATTATATTTTAGTAGATTGCATTTAAATGTACTGCCCATGTAATTTATAATATGCAAATCTGAAAATCATACAGAATCAATGAAAATTTAACCACTCATTTTTCAGAGTTCTGCAATAAAGCAAGTAATAAAGTCAGAGTATGAAGAAATGACTTCACATCATTTATGAGAAATAAGGACTTTATTGGTATTAAGAACTGCAAAGAAAGATTACTTTGAAGTTTTAACTTCAGTTGAAAAGTGTCTTCAGTATAAAAGATTCATGATTAATTTAATATGTTTTATTGTCTTAAACTTGGTTTAAATTAAATTATGTGAGATATATACACACACACACACACACACACACACACACACACACACACACAAAAGTTCTACACTCGGAGTATCTTCCCTATCATCTAGAAGTCAATTAAACATCAGTGAAGTCTCTTTATCTACAATTGCAGTTTTGGGTAACAAATGTGGTTACCATCTACACTTTCATAATAAATAAATGTATTTTTTATTTATTATAAAAAATCATGCGTGTAATAAATAAAAATAATAATTTATAGGAACTATAAATAGCATTGAAAAAATTCATTATCTTCTGGTAAATAATAACTGTATTGATTAGTCTTCCTAAAAACTTGCAGTTTTGTAAAGTCAGATCCATAAATGATATTTGACATCATTAAAATAAAAAATTTAAAATACTATCTCTTTGCTGGTATATAAAAGGCCAACCCTTGAATATATGTATCATACTATAAATGGTTTACATTAACTCAAAGTTTCATGTTGCATAATATCAAGTAACATAATTATCATTTGAGTAAAATTTTGTTAGAAGGTGGTTGTTGAAAGTGGGTACTCTGGAGTTAAACTGAGTTAATTCAAATCTTGAATGATTTTCATTAAGTCTGTGACCTTGAGTAAGTTACTTTACTTCTTGAAGGCCACAGAATTTTCATCTGCAAATGAAACCTACCACATTATATAAGACATTTAGTAGAGTGCTCTCATACGTTCTTCCCATATGTTTGATCTTATCAGAAGGAAAAACACTGTATTGCAATAGAAAAATGTATTAATATAAGTAAATTTAAAAATATTTCACATTCTGTAAAGGTATAATCATATTATTTATATATGTTTGGAAACATTTGTGTATTTTGTCAGTAAAATAGAATGTACTAAATTCTTGAATTTAAGAATAAACATCTTACATATTTAAGACATCTGGAGATACATGGAATAATATAAAGACAGAGAGGCTCTAAACATCCTATAATTTTGAGATCCCAAAATTGAATAGGTAAGGATGTTGCTAAACCCTGACCAAGTATAGTGTGCTGGCATAGTGCTCCTCCCTTATCTCTTATGATTTCATTGGCATGGGACTGCTTCCTCATGTAGTGTCATTTTCATGTGAAGCAACTGAAAATAATGAAAGTCATGAACACTGTAGAAAATCTGGAAAAAACAGATTTATTGCATTGTCTTACATATGACTAAAACGCTTTATTGAATCATGTTCTTTCACCTCTTTCAAACCCTTACTAAACTCCCTTTACTAAACATCTTCCCATACAGATTGACCAAGACTTCATGTCTCTCCATATCGCTCTGGAAAATATATTATTAACTGTAAAAAAATAATTATAAAGTCGGAGTAGTATGACATATTGAGTTTAATGTGTGTTTCCCCTATTTCTCTCTCCCCTCATTTAAAGTAGATAACCATATCATTGACTTTCTCAAGGGGGTTTTAGAGTAGTGTTTCAAGCATAGTAGGGGCTAGTCTTGACCTTAATTTTTTGATTATGTTCAGTTCTCTGGTATTCTGAAGCAAAGCAAAATTAACATTTCCGGCATCCAATTGTTATTTTGTTAATTGTTATTTGTTGTAATTGTCATTTTGTTCCAATATTCTAACGCACAATGCTTTACAGGAAATCAGACTCCTTTGAAAAGTCACTGCATTACAGTAGTTTTAGCCCCTCCTCCACTTCCTTCTCAATTGCTTTTTGAAATTTAATAGGTTTAGATTCATAAAAATTTAGGTATCGGGTCTGGATATGCTACTTGCTATTAGGTTGAATCATATAAAATTGATATTTTTGTAGGTGAAAAGTGGTAGTAATTGGAAATTTCATGTGGTTCAACATAAATAGCTAAGTGTTCTAGTCCTCTTTCCTCAACTATAAGTAAAGGCTAAATAGATTTGATGTAAAAATTAAATAAGATAATGTATTTAAAGCATTTAGCATCTCATTTGCATAAAGCCGGTCAATTTATGATAGCTTTTAAATTATTATTATATTACAATCTATGCCTATATGCAGGAATATTTAGATTGAGAGAACATTGTTAGAGGGAAGTGCAATCTACCCTTTTCACACATCAGTCTTTTAAGACAGAGATGGTTGTTTGATTGTTAAAGGGTTCATGTCTCTCAATCATGGAATTGTGATTTAGGCACCAAGAAACTTATATTTTGGGGGCACTATTATTTATTGAAGAAAGCTTGGATGTACCATGAATTCAAATCTGATTATCTTTCTTTTGATCCTACTCCAGCTGGATTCTGACATTAGACTGTCTTTCTCTCAAAATTTTATTACTTGCAAGTTTCCATATTTTTATGTAATTCATGGATAATTTAGTTTAAAAAAAATAGGAGAGATTGCATTGGAGGCTGTTAGTCATAAACTATTTGAAACCCAAGATGCTATAGTAATATCTCTAAAATAAATTTAAGGATACAATTTGAAATGTTTTTATTACTGTGAACATGTAATTCAATTCAGTTCAATTACTTTATAATCTTGTAAGTATAAGTATACAAATATCACTTTTATTTATGGTTTCTCTGAGCTTTCACTTGTTGTCACTTTACTTGCATAGTTGCTACCAATTACATGTTCTAAGGAATTTTCACATCATAGGTTCAATTTATATCATACAACTCTAGGTTCATGTTTAATATTTTCATTTAAGACATATTCATGTGAAATGTCCACTCTTTAACAACTGTTTTTATTATCTATTTTACCTATTTTCAATTGCACGAAAGATGCATTTCACAAAGGTAGTAAAAGATCTACTTTGTTTTAGGATTTTCCAACAAAATGTGTATCATAATGGTGTACAAGAAATACAGAACATTACCACAATGCCATTGCTTAATATTTATGCATGGTACTGAGATGCATTTATGGAGAATCAACAGCTAAAATAAATAAAAGAATATCTACAAACATGATATGAACAAAAATATACTTTTTAATAACTTCCTCACAATGTGTTTTATTCATTCACTGCAATGTTTTCAGATTCCATTGGGATGAAAACAAAATTGGTACAGAAATATGTCAATCATTAAATTGCATGCCCATTATATGGGGAAGGAAAGTCATGTTTATTGGCAACCTATATCCCTCATACTAGGATACCTCACTAAAGCTGAAAAAAGAAACCCAAAATTTCTGTTCCAAGTCATGGGTTAAAACATGGAATCTAAATAATCTAAATGATAGCTATTCTACTAGCTTGTAAGCACATTCATCTCCTTAGCACATATTATAATATAAAATATAATATAAAATATTTTTACAGAATTTATTATTTGTCTTGAGTTTAATATATACTAAGTAAATCCTGAAATATAATGTTCAAAACATTTTAATTGGTGTGACTATTACAAATTAAATAAAAAACATAATGAAATTTCCCTGTTAATTTGAATTCAGAGAGGTGCTGAAAATAAGCCAGTGATTCCAAGTTTATGTTCTGGAAATTAAAACACAACATTCAAACACTCAACAGCAACATGCAGCTACTTTATGTTTTTGAGAAAGGAGAATCATCCTAGCTATTTGATTCATCCTTTGTGAAACATACAATGGTGATAAGATGCTAGGGAGTACTTCTCTCAGGAGATACATGTAGAATTCTAACTATATTAGAAAAATTCTGGGCATCATTTGGGTCATTGCTGTGAAGTATGAAATGGAGTTATTTTAGATGAAAACAATCAGATTTGATGAAAAGTTTGGGCAATGGCCCCTATGAGATAAAGCAAATGAAATTGTGCTCCTTTGACCTAGAGGAAGAAAGGATGATTCCGATTTACTAGGAGACTTGAGTGTATGAAATGGCTCTTAACAATAGATGAGGAGCAGGTCTTTTCCTAGACATAAGAGTAAAAGGGCTCTAATTAGATTATAAATCAGAGAGATAGTTTATTCTGTAATAGTTATAAGATCCTGGAAAGAATTATTTTAAGGGTAAAAGTAGAATCTGCTTCTCTGAATGAGAAGAGTCTATCTTAATGGTACTCTGAATAACTCAGGCAGAGGGATAATTTAGCTGACCTCTTCATGAGCACGTTCGCCCTGTGACTTGGTACACAGGCTGCAGTGCCATATTTCAAAGGCAAATTTAGAATGGATCACTATACTTCTGAATGGAAATGGAATCTCTTTTTAATTGGTGGAATATATACCTGATTCCAAACCAATCTCTCCCAATTAATAACTAAGTCGTTTTTAAGACAATGGAAAAAAAAAAACAAAAAAGAAAAATTCAATTATCATCTTCCAAATCACTAACAGACAATGCTATCTTTCAATAATTTAAATGCTAACATCTTGCAATAACTTTAAAAACCAAAGAGCATAAAGGAGCATGGACCGTCAGCAGTTTTGTGTGTTTTAGAGGGTATAACCTGAACAACATTTTACTATACACAGGAATAAAAATAAACCAAAGGTTTTGCTAAGAATTCAAATAGGAATGATAGCTTTTAAAGTACTCTGTTCAGAACATATAAGAAATTGGGAAGGAGAATGAAAAATTGCAATTTAGAGGTGTCTATTAGAAACTGAGAATGGAACTACTCACATATGTGTCTCAACCTGCCTTATATCTGTATATCTTACAAGAAGACTGTGTAATTGTTCTAATAAGAGAAAATACACCCTTGGAGAACAAAGACACTATAACAGAGAGCATTCATATAGCCTTCGCTCTATTCAAGGATACATAAAACAACACAAAAATGTGGGGCATGCGTGAAAAAAAATCAAAGAAATCCCATACTCTTGATGGGATATTTCTACAGAAAAATAAATTGTTTGGAACTTTCATTACCCTTCAAAAACATACTGTTTTTGGATAGAAAGCTCATAGTACATAAGACACAGGAAATTAAAATCCCATAGGATGTTTAATCAAATGCAACATGGATAAGTTGAAGAAGTCACATGCAAAAAAAATAACAATTAAAATAACATTAAAATTCACATTATATACAACCAAATGTGTTAAAGCTAGAACAAAATTAGTAAATAAAAGCACTTTCAAAATTTAAAAGAAAAAGATAAAACAAAATGATTAGTCTAAATAACACAATAATAGAGAACAGAAATTCAATATATGACCTGATTAGCATGATCAGAAAAAAATAATGGATATGAAATATACATTTAAATAGGACAATTATCTGTACTATGGAAGAGAAAAAGAGATGGAAATGAGTCACAATCTTCAGAAAAATCAGAATAAAAGTTCTGAGACTAAACATACTCTGGCTTTATTTTTCCTATTTCAAAAACAGAAAAAAAATTTCTTTTTTCAAACTTCAAACAGAAAAAGGAGTGAGTTTAAGAAAACAACCTTCTAACCAATGAACAAAAATTGCACTAATTTCACTTTTCTCTGCAATAACAGAGAGATCATGAAGCCCTGTTGGGAACATTCTGAGGAAATATTGTATACATTACACATTTTACCCCCAACATAAATGTCTATGATATATGACAGCAAACAAAAATACATTATCAGAATGCAAGATATCTGAAAATATCATATGTACAAGAATAAAATAAAATTATTTAATGATACATATTAACCTAATAAAAGACAGAAAAATACAAACCACACAATAGAGAATTCATGGTGTAAATATTTGGGACTAAGCAGAGACAAACGTGATATATTGAAATGACTGTTATAGCTGTTCTTAGGAAAATAGAAACAGGTATATTTTTAAAAAAAAAACTATAAAATAAACAAAGTGAAAATGTGTATGCTGAATACATACATGCCTGTAAAAATTAACTACAGTCTCCCAATCCTAAAATCGTAAATTAAATTTGCAAAGTTGGATATGGAGGTGTATGAATAGGGAGCAAACATGCTGATTTCTTTAAATTTAATGGGATGTGGTTACACAGTTACTCTTTAGAAAGAAGATCTCAGAAATTTCTAATTGTTCTAACAATTAGAAAAATTAGAGGTAAGAATGTTTGGAAAAACACAAAGCAACTCTTTCAAGTCAATACAAAAAAGAGAAAAAAATTCAATAAACATTAGTATAAATAAGTTTGTGTCTCAGAGGAAATAAAAATGGATTAGCTATGTCTCCAGGCAGTTACAAGTTTAGGGCATACATGCTGTAGACTTAGATCAATAATATTTCAAGAAGAAAACAAACATTTTTTGACAACCACTTTCAACATATATAATAGTTTTCCATTAATTGTCCCCCAGTAAATTTAATAGTTGATTGTCTAATTTCTTTCAGACTCATAAGGTCATAATGAAATATACACACATGTGTGCCGTGTATATGAAAGTTGGGTCAGGAGAGGAGGAGACAGATATTCTTGGATTACTGAGTTTACGAGGGAGGGATGAGGTGAAAAAAGATTATCTCATATTGTTAACTTAAAAGAAGAGTAACTACTAAAAAAATATAAGTATTAATAGAATATATAATTTCCAAAATTCTTGCAAAGAGAGGATAGACCACTAGATAAATTAATAAAGCAGAATAGTAAACATCATATAGAGATAAGTACATATATATGTTATATGAATAAATTCAGTTGAGTTAAATTCACCTATTAAAAGATACAGTTTAAAAGATTGGAAATGCAAAGTCCAAATATATGTTATCAATAAGTCTTTTACTAAAAAAAAGGTGCAATGTAGTGTGCTTAAATTAAAAAAAAATACTTTAGAAAAACACAAATGTAGCAGAGGTAGATAGATGTCAAAATAATAGTATTTAGGTAAAATTCTGGGCAGAAAGCATTAAATTATAAAATGTATCATTATTTAAATAATTGAAATTAAAAATCAGAGTAGAATAATCATACAACTATATACTTGATAATAGTGAATCCAAATGTATAGAAAAAGAACTATTAATAATATAAGAAGAGTTGGCAAACACATGAGTAAGTGATAATGGAATACCTATATCTCTTTTTTAAACAAATGCTCTTAGAAAAAATAAACATATGGCACTGCATGGAATGTTACATTTTATATTACTTAACCATTTTTAAAATTATCTACATATAAACATTGCATCTCTCCCATAAATAGCCATTCTTTCCCAATAACGAAGGACTTCAGATTGGGCGATTGCTTTATAAACTATATAAATGTCTAACCAACATACTATATACTTGAAACTAATAATAAAATAAAATTTTAAAAAATCTGATTGGTTATTGATAATTGCAAAATATTGGAAACAATGTAGATGCCCACATATAGGAAATTGGTTGAATAAACTCCAGTACATCGACAATGCAAATACTATGCAGATGTAAAGACATAAGAGCTAAATCCCTCTGAATTAATAACATATTGTTAAATGAAGGAAAAAAAAGGAAGTGAAACATGAGCATATGTAGCATGCCAACCCTTTGGAAGAAAAAAATAATATATTGCATGTCTATTAATTTTTACAAAAATATACATAGGAAAGGAAATCAGGAATAGAATTGGTGGAAAATTGGACAAAATGAGAAGAGGAAAGGGCATTTTTGAACCTATCTTTTCATACAGCTCTTAATTTTAAACCACGCTAATTTACTTTAACACAACTAGCCATATTATAACATAAATATATAAAGACATCTTGAACTTTACTCAGAGAATTTTTTTTTGTTGGCAGGGGTACTGGTATAACAATTCTAAAACTGTGTGTGTGTGTGTGTGTGTGTGTGCATGCACGCATACGTGTATTTCAGTATTGAGCAAACAAGTGAATATATTGATGTTAGAAACAAAATTTCTTATTGTGGGAGAAGGGCAAATCAATTTGAAAATATAGAAATGAGAGGAGAACCCTGTGGTGTTCGAGTGGAATTAGAGGAACCAGTGTGAACTCACACTACTATCTCTCTCTCTACTGACATGGTCTAGAAGTGACACTCAAGGAACAAGTTGAAAACCTAACACCAGATCTTAGTTTCTAAATAACAGATCCGCTCCAAGAAACCAAGACTCTTTGGGATATAAAACTAAAAGCAACAAATGAACAAGACAGACAAACTAACAAAAACTCATAGACACAGACAACAGTTTAGTGGTTACCAGAGGGAAAGTGGGGAGGGGGGAGGAATATAAGGGTAAAGTGGGTCAAGTATATGGTGATGGAAGATTTGATTTTGGGTGGTGAACACACAATGCAATATATAGATGATGTATTATTGAATTGTATACTTGAAACCTATATAATTTTATTAACCAATGTCACCTCAATAAATGTAATGTATAAAAAGACTGGAGAAATGAGGAATGACTGATTCAGGGAAGATAAGGGTAACCTGGAATTTTTTTTTTGAGCCAGGAATAAAGGAAGTTGCTAATTCAATAAGCAAAAAGTCAACCAAATAACAAAAAACTGATGGATACGTGTCAAAAAGACACAAGAGCAGCTTGAGGAGTTCCCTTTACCAAATTTGGGGCAGTCTAAATGTAAAAATTAATAACGCCAGAATTGGATTATACACACTGACTAAATGAACAAATAACAATGAAATGGGGAAGGGTGAAATTCTTTACATAGAAGTGACAACTAAATCATGAAAGAGATATAATGTTAAAAAATTAACATTGTAAAATGATCAGACTAATACTTGATTTGGGCAAGAATCATCAATGAATCATTGTAGGAGAGTTAAAGAATAAGATATTCATAATTTCACAGAATCATCCCAAAGAAAGATTGTTAATCACAAAGATAAAAAGGTTCCCTTACTATGGAGAAATCTTGTAGATACCACCTTAACACAGTGATCAAACATCACTAATGAAAGGGAGTATGACTTACCAGTTTGACTTCCTGTATTCTCTGGTATGTTGTATAGAAAAAGGAAAGACAGCAGTACATTGTATCCTGAATGAAAAAAAAAAGTTAAATTGATCTAATCGTGAAGAAACAAACAAGTCCAAATTGACAGAAATTCTATAAGACAACTGGCTTAAATGCCTAAAATATTTCAGTGGCACAAAAGGCAAAGAGGGTTTGGGGAGCTTTTTCTTCTTCCTTTCTTTAATTTACTAAATAAGATTAAAAAGCCATGACAACTAAAGGCAATGCACAAACTTTAACTGGATCCTGAATCAAAACACACAAACCAAAAGCAATAAAGGATGTTATTGGACCAAGTAGAAGAATTTTCATATGGACTGAAATTTAGCTATTAATATTATATTGATGTTAAATTACCTAGTGTGTGTGTGTGTGTGTGTGTGTGTGTGTGTGTGTGTGTGAGAGAGGAGAGAGAGAGAGAGAGAGAGAGAGAGAGAGGAGAGAGAGAAAGAGAGAGAGAGAGAGAGAGAGAGAGAGGATGGGTGGCAAAATAATAACAATTGGTTCATCTGGGGATCTAGGTATATATGGACATTGCTTGTGTTTTTAGATTTTTTGCATAGATTTCATATTTTTAAAATAAAAAGTTGGGAAGAGAATGCCTCTAGTCTCAAATATTAAAATGAATTAGATTATATATTAAAGTCACAAAAGTAAGCACGGTTATTTGCAGAGAACGAAAATTTAAAATCTTGAAATATTATAGTCATCAAATATTATAGGGTAAATAATAATGAAATGGAAGATTGTCCTTGTCAAAATAGTGCATGTGATATAATCCTAATATGCATATATTCACATATCTATGTGTCTTTGTGTATATAACTAAGTTGGAGGCTATATATCACAACACTAGTGGTAGTTATTGCTGGATTTTATTTTTGATGACTTAAAAAATATTCTCCAAACATTTTATTGAGGACAAATTCAGTATTCTCGCAATAAAAGAACAACAGAAATACAACTTGAAAATAGACAATTTAAAAGTGCACATATATTTGAATTATTTTCTCCAAAAGTTAGTTGTGAAACTTTAATATTGGTATAATATTAATATACTCTACTGTTATTAATTTACCATTTTACTTGACACTGCGAAGATTTATTTATAGCTTTCCAGTTCCTCCCTTACTGTCAGGGAGCTTAAGTATAGGCTCTTCCATTTCTCTTAATGACTGCTCTTTTGGCTGCCTTCAACATTTACACTGCTCATCTTGGAATGCCTTCCAATGTGTTTACACGTTTCTAGTAAACGTTTCCATTGAAGAGAACAGAAAATGCTGCTTGAACAACACATACAATTACATAGAAATATGAGACAGTGGGGATTGTGGTGCTTATGGGACTGTCTTTGGGATCAGACTAGTTGTTTGAGTTCCATAACAATTAGTAATTTCTGCATCTTGCTGGTTATTTAGCTTTTCAATTACTCCATCTTGTCATCAATTCATGGTTTGTTAAAAGAATTAAATGAGAAATTTGATAAGGTGAAGGTATACAGTATGTGCTTTATAATTGTCAACCTTTTTTTCCCTTTCTGAAACATGTCCATTATCAATATAGGAGAGCCGACAATCTGTCCAGTTTTAAAAACCTCGGCGCAATTAAAAAAAGACAGAATTCATAATCCTTCTACAGATTTTAAAGTGTCACATGAGCAAGACAATAAATCATTAGCTCATTAATTAAATATTCACCTTTAAAAATTTGGTAAAAAGGGAAAATTACCAGACAATAAGAATTATGTGGAGAATTGTGAGAAATTGTGTTGTGGGGAACCCTAATTTAGGAAAAAAATTTTCCTCTTCAATAGTTTAAATATAGAAAACATTTACATAATTGGATAAGATTTTGGTGAGCATCTGTTCAGGACTGAAAAACAAGAAAATTTATACAGTGATTTTCCTAGGAAATTTATGCCTTACCTGCAAGACTGTTTGAGAACAGTATTTTCATCTTAGTTTTTTTAATAATGTTTTTTTCCCCTCTCATTTCTAGTGTATGATTTTAGAAGATTATTTTTTTCTTTAAATTTTCTTTTGAGAGTTCTCAAACAATAAGCCAGATTATTATATAATATTCTATAATAATATTAATATACTACCTATTTGCATTCTTTCCGTCATTTTTCTTGATTCAAATTTTAAATTTGATTCTGTTCTATGACTGTAGATTGTAGAACCAGAAAGGATACAAAAGGAGAGATATTGATGTAGGAAAGAGCCTGTGAAATAGCCTTTTGTCACATCAGAAATTTTCTGGAAATTTGAGAACTGAGTATGTTTCCTGGTTTGTTCAGAGTACAGATCTTAGGTCACAATTGCTCTTTATTTTGTGACAAAACTCATGCCACTTCTTTCTTCCTTATATAGTTATGACTTAAGATTTTATAAATAGAGGATTTTTGTCTAAAATTCTGATAATAGTTTGGTGATAGACTAAGCTTTCATAGACATGCTTAGTGGGAAGTTAAAACTATCATTTCAAAAATAGACTTTTTATTTTAGAATAGTTTTTTACACGTACAGAGAAGGTGCAAAGATAGTACAGTTACTGTGTGCCCTTTACCCATTTTCCCCTAGAGTTAATATCCTACATGACCATGATATATTTGTCACAGCAACGAAACCAGCACTTGTATATTTCTAGTAGCTAAACTCCAGTCTCTATTTGAATTCCACAAGTTTTACTATTAATGTGAAGAAAAAAAATTCTTTCTTATAATTATGATTCTTAGAAATGGAAAATAGTAACTGTTAAATCTATAATCTGACCTTCTATGAGCCATGATGAAATGTTTCTCTCTGTACTTTGATTATGAGCCTCAGGCTTCTTTTTGCCATATTCTAGATTCCACAGATACTCTTTCTTTTTGTAGGTATTGTAACAAAGTTCTGAGCAGAAGTTCTACAGTGCATATTATTCTTTTCTCTTAATTCCCATAAGAACTGATGATGAAGTGCCCCTGTGTCCATCACTGGAGTTTGATAGCTGCCAAGAGATTAATAAAATAGTGTCCTTATCTGTAGACAAACATACATAGACACAAAATTTGCATAGTTTTCTCTGGCTCTGAATCAGTGAGTTTATTTTCTTGTTAAAGAAGAGCTTAATTTATAAATAACAGTGAAGTACCAATGATGATGACTAACATAACAGTGATTCAGAGATGGTCCTTGTATCCAAGTCTGCATGGTTAAATCAGCTAGCTGGCACACATATACATAATATTATTAGTTTCTCATAACAACGTTCACGATTATTTTATCGTTATGATTGTTATTAAGGAAAAGGCTCAGATAAATTAACTTGTCTAAGATCATACCGTTGAGATTTGACATCAGATCTTTTCTGTCTCCAAAGTCATTTATACTTTCTACTGCACCATTGCTTGTCTAAGTAAGAGAACATATAACTCCTGAATTGATCTCCCACTCCCTTTTTTGGGAGAAAATAACCACTTCAGTTTTATAATGTTTCATCCCGACCAGGGCACCCTCAAGGGGTCAGAGTTTAGGTGCTTTGGCTTTAGTGAGCAGTGTCACATAGTTTCTCTAAAGTTATTTACAAAATTAACCAAAAGCAATAAAGGATGTTATTGGGCCAAGCAGATTCTTTCCCTTCTACCTATGAATTTTGGGTATACCAGTCTTTAACCATTAGATCCCTTGACTCTTTGTCACAAGAGAATTTCTCTAAGGCTCCCAGAATCTAGGTAGCCCAGATTCACCATTAAGACTTCTTATGAAATTGAAGTCTGAGCTCGTTGACTGACTCAGCAGCAGCTCTCCCTGGTCTCTGGCTCCTATCAGTTAGTGAACCCTTTCTCACATCTCCTCCTGCCCCCATCATCGTGTCATATGTCAGCTACTGGGAACAACTGTTGCTTTTGCTGTTTTCCCAAATCCACTTCCCCTTTGTCCCATTGATATGCTCTTCTTTAGTTATGTCTTTCCTGACTATTCTATCCCTTTGTCTCAGGATCTCAGATCCCCACACAGTTCGTAAGACTCCTTTCTTCGATAAACTTTTTTGAAGGTTATTATTTAGCTCTCAGCCCTAGCATTATTATTTTTTTTTCACGGACACAGTCTGCTGTAAGTAGCAGATACACTCATTTTCTCCCTCAGTCCTGCTAGACCAGCATAGCCAGTGTAATCTCAATCCGACCTGGCTGTAGCATCCCCTTCCTAAGGTCCACAGTTAAATGTTTACAGCAATGTTATTTGCTAATATATTTTTATTGAAAATAAATATGAAATAGCCAATAAAACTTGTTATTTTAAGTCAAAGAGTATGAACATTTTAGGGCTCTGGCTACACACTGTTTCCCAGATGGTACTAATAATTTTCACAGTTTCCAGTAGGACATGAGTGAATTCCTTTTACTGCATCCAGACACACACAATGTAAATTAATTTTTAAACATTTTTATGTCAGCTGTGTTTCCCTCATGATTCAAAAACAGTTATGTGTGCTGAACTGTCTAAGAAGAGATCACACAGTACTGGCCCACCTCAGATCTCCCTCTGCTGTGAGATGACCCTAATCTCTTACAGGTCTCCTTTTTAGAATCTGCCTTTCTGCCAACTCTTTCTCATGATTACATTTACTACACTGTCTGGTTAGTTTTGTATTTTGGACTTTGCTCTGAATGGGCTCTTAAATAACTCTCAGTTCCTTATATTACTCTCCACAAAACTACCCTGATTAATTCCTTTACTTATCATGTTGGATTGCAGTTCCGCCTGGAAGCCTGGACTCAAGCTTCTCTTTTGAAATAAGATGAATCACTTTTTATCCTTTCTACTTCTCTCACTCTGCTCTGAGCCTAGAGACGCTAATAACCTTGCATTGATTTAACCAACTTGTCTTGTAGTATTCAGTTCAATGTAAGCAAGAGGAGACACTGACAGAACATCAGAGGAAGAAAAGAAGGTAAGGAGGAAGGGCTTATCTCCTGGCTCCCTCAGTGTCCCTTGTTGCCAGCTCTCCATAGTCCATAGCTCTTCTCAGCTTGCCCTCTCCACACAGTTCTGTTTTTTGAGTTTCAATAACTACTTTCTCCCCCTGAATGTTAGGCTGAGAGATGGTAATTTCTCTCCAATGTCGTTCAAGGTACTTCTCCTCAATCCTGTTCATGGTTTGCAATTCATCTGTTTATTAATATCCTCTCAAATAATCTGTTATACTGAACTACCTTTTTCTACCAGGATTACAGAGGGGATTTAAACAATGACAGAAAGTTATCATTTCATTGGGCACACCAAGTACCTAGAGAAGATTTCTTTGGATTTTCATAACATGGTACTTGAAATCTGGTCTTACTCCTCCTAACTGGCCTACATTCTGTAGTATATTTGACTAGGCCATGACGATTAACTCACTCTAATATTTGTCTATGTCCATGTTTCCTAAGCCAAGGAAACATTCTTTCTGAGGCTTTAAATAGGAAGTATCTTTTGAGCTATGTCCCTCTAGCTAGGTCTTAACAGCTGTAATTGAACTCTAACCCAATGGAGGATATCCACTGGGAAATTCCAGTTCTCCTCAGGAATAAACTTCATATAGAATCTCAATTTCTCTGCCGTGTTGGGGTTTGGGATAAGTTAGCTAATAGAATTTTAGAATACAGGCATATCTTGTTTTATTAAGCTATGTTTTGTTGATTTTTGAAGATAAGTTCTTTACAAATTGAAGGTAAGACTCTTCAGCCAAAAGATTACAACTCACTAAATGCTCAGATGATGGTTAGCATTTTTTTAGTAATAAGTTGTTTTTTAAATAAGGTATGTACATTCATTTTTTGGATATAATGCTATTGCACACTTAATAAAGTACAGTATAGTATACACATGACTATTGTTATATACACTGGGAAACTAAGAAATTTGTGTGACTTGTTTTACTGCACTGGTGTGGAACCAAATGTACAATATATCCAAGGTGGGCCTGTTCTTTTTCTTACAAATTCTATGCTAAAGATAGTATACTGTCTTGAGAACACCTTCCTGAAAACTGACTGTAAAGGAAATACGATAATCTCAGAATCCTAATCCTATCAATTCCCTTAGCCCTGCTATTTGTCAATAATAGCTGCTAAAAAATCTGTCTCGGACAAGGCTTGGAGAGGATCTGAATACAATTAATTTATTTTCTTTTACTCAAAATGTTGTGTTTAAGGTATAGCTTCTGAGATCTTTGAGTTCACATACTATTTTCAGCTTCTGGGACTCTGCTGATAGCTAGTGAAGATGCAAGAGCCTTTCTTACTTGTTGAGCTAAATGTGCTATGAACTTGGTCCACTCATATTTCCCCTGGATTATACTAAGGACTATAGAACTAAGGAATTGTATGTTAGACACTTTAGCTATCTCTGTGGATAGACTCTGACTGGAATCTTAAAAATTGACCATTAAAAGAATAGGATTCCTAAATTCAAAACTAAGAATGGTATCCCTGAGGTATTTGCCATATTTTGTAGGTTACCAAGGAAGGCATCTAATCTTTGGTGTTTCACCAAATCCAGGATTTTGGAGTTCACACTAAAATTATAGGATTTTTAAGACCTGAGCTGAGTAAATGTATTTAGGGCATTTCTAGCCTTTTTGTAGACTAGCTCTTTAATTACCGGGGGCTAGAAAGTATCTATCATAAAGTTCATGGAACTTAGGTATTCCTGAGAAATACCAGATATAAGGCTAATTCTAAGAGAAAGACTGCTCTAAGGAGTTCTAATCTTTGTCTCTCTTTTTCCCTCATTATATATTTATATATATATACATACACACACACACATATACATACACACACACATACACACACATACCATATGCACAATTTATTTTAAAGACAAGTACTTGAAGAATAAAATGGGTATATGAAACATGACATAAACAGAAATACAGAAAGAAAAAATGTCAATAATTAAAACTAAATACTTAACATCACCAATAATCAAGGTAGTGAAAATAAAACCAGATATATTTTTTATTTAGTAAGTTGATATGGATAAAAGCATAATATAACACCTCATGTTTGCCAGGAAAACAGGTTTTTTCAAAATCCATTAATAGAGTAGAAAGCTTAGATAAATGTAGTGGAAGCCATTTGACTATATATATCAAAATTATTAAAACCGTACTCTTTTTGACACAGTAATTTCACATCTAGGAATTAATCCTAGGGAAATTATCATGATATGCACAAAGATTTATGGTAGAGCTATGAATAAGAGCAGCACACATATTTGGAAATAAACTAAATGTCCATTTAGTTTGTAGGAATTTAGGGATTTAGGAAGCATATTATAATAGACTTATATAATATACTATTAAAGTTATGTTTCAAAATTATATGAAATACTTTAAAATCTAAGTTGAACTTTATTAAAATTGAAAATTTCTGCTCTGTAAAATAGTGTTAAGAGAATCAAAAGACAAGAATGGAATAAAATGTTGAAAACATATCTGATAAAGAAGCTGTATTCAAAATATTAAAAGAAATTTTTTAAGTCAACAAAACAAAGAATCTTATTAGTAACTGTGGAAAAAAATCTGAACTGATACATTACTAAAAGATATATAGAACTTGAAAACTATCAAAATAACTAACATTTTTTCATTAGAAAACTGCAAATTATAACGAAAATGAGATACCACTGCATATCTATAAGAAGGTTAACATCCAAAAAAATAAAAAATAAAAAAAACAAAACAATACAAATACTGGTAAAGATACAAAGCAACAGGATTCATTGCTGGTAGTAGTGCAATTATACGGCTGCTTCAAAAAACATTTTGGCAGTTATTTACGAAGCTAAACATAGTCTTACCATAAGATCCAGCAATCACATTTCTAAACATTAAACAAATTTATTTGAAAACTTATATCCATGCAAAAGCCTGTATGCAGATTTTTATTGTCTTTAATCATTTTAATTGATTACAATTATGTGGCATTCTGGAAAAGACAAAACTATAGCAATAGTCAGGGGTTCAGTGAGAACTATGAAGAATTAAATATGTGAAGCTCAGGGGAATTTTTGGAGTGATGAAACTATTATGTTTAATACTCTAATTGTGGACATATGATACCATATATGTGTCAAAACCCACAGAACCCCACAGCACAAAGAGGAAACATTAATGTATTCAAATGAACTCCCCCCCTGACATATTTAGAAGGGTGAGGGATCCCATGATGCAATATGAAATGTAACAAAACATTCTAATTATGTTAGAAATGTATGAAACGGTCTCACTGAATAAAGTGGACATTTTACAAAACATATGACTGGTATTCCTCAAAACTTTCAAGGTCACCAAAAACAATAAAAACTTGAGAAACTGTCCCATCTAAGAATAGCCTAAGGTGACAGGATGACTCGATTTAATGTGGTGTCCTAGGTAGGATGGGAGAACAGAAACCGGATGTTAGTACAGACTTTGGTTAGTCAATACTAACAATATTGATTCATTAGTTATAACAAATGCACTATAATGAAAGAAATCAATAGTAGGGTGCCAAGTTTACGGGAACTCTCTTTACTAACTTTGCACTTTTTCTGTGAACTGAAGACTGTTTCACATTAAAGTTCTCCAAAATTATCTTAATTATCAAGTAGTCCCTTATATAAAAGTGACATAGTATTTGTATTTAACCTATTATAAATATTATTTCTGATTATATTTTATTTATAATATTATAAATATTATAATATTATAAGTATTATAAATAAAATATAATCAGAAATAATATTTCATATGAAGGGAATTGTTAAGTATAATAATATGACACCTATATACATTTGGCATATACCTCTTTTCATTGGTGAATGAAACACTGCTATTAATTTTAAAATTTTAATTAGAAATATATATGAAACTAGACTATAAGCACCAAATTATCAACAGTGATTATCTCTGGGTAGTTGAATTGCGAAAAAAGAAATGGTGCATCCCAAAAAAATATTTCTGATCTCATAAAGTGAGCATAAATAATCTGAAAACTAGTAAACCACATACAAAAAGATATTACCAAAAAAGGAAAAACAATGCATCTATCAAAATCAGCCTTCTCCCAAGGATTATTTTGTGTCTAGCAGCAACACAGTAGTTGTTTAGCTCAACCTTGCTTCCCTTAGGCCTTCATCGGATCCCTCTCTACATTATAATATCTCTAGAGACAATCTTCCATTTTTATAGCAACTTCAATTATTATATACCAACCTTTATAATTTCTCTGAAGATATATTTTCTGGTGAGTTGTATACGGAATTTTCTATTATTCCCTCTAGGAATTCTAAGGCACATAAGGCACACTGATCTTCCCTTTTTTCCCCTAGCCCAAACACTCATACAACTGCACACGTGTACTTGTGCACACGCATGTGCGCCTGTGCGTGTGCGTGCTTGCACGTGCGCGTGCACACACACACACAAGTGCGTTTCAGACATATATAGATTTTTCTTTTTGTCTGCTCTTCAAACACTGCCAGAAAAATCAGAATGGCCTGTCTAATAATTTTGATATAACACAATGAGACAAATCCAGGATGGGAGTAGATTAGACATGCATGCATCCTATCTGAAAACTGAATGGCTAGCAAGCAGCCATTAAGAGACTGTGAACCTCCTAAAAACCACAAGTCAGGGCCTGGCACACTGAAGTGTAGTAACTGCCAGGAGCAACTCATCTTTGGAAGAATTATTTACTGCTAACAAACTCAATTCTCAGTTACTGGATAAGTCAGTTTTTCTTTTTTTTCTGATATATATTATATTTCATTGTTTTTCTTTGTTATTTGACAAAATCTTACTTCTAAATCCTACTTTTAGTAGTAATGGCTGCTCTATTCCAAATAAATAATCACATTATTTTGAATTCATATTTCATATTCTGAAATGGAAAAATCTGATCAATTTCCCAAGAGATATTCAGTAAATGTCAATTCATCTAATTTAAAATTAACAATAGATGGGAAATGTTAACTTTATAAAAGTCAATACCATTCTGAATATTCGATACTTAGTAGTCATCTATAAAAATCTATAAGAATGTTATCCATAAAAGTCAGCCTAAAACAGAGAAGTGGTATGCTGAATAATTACTATCCTTTTATGGATTGAGTACTTACTACATATCAAGCACTATGCTAAGAGCTTTCTATAGGTCATCTTGTTTTATAAACACCCTATAAAGTATTAATTCCATTTTACAAGCAAGAAAACTGTGGGATATAGAGGTAATATAATTTGACTCAAGTGATACATAAAGCAAATGGAAGAAGAGAAATTTGGGCCTGGGCACTTTTATTTCAGAAATCAAACTCCTAACCATAATTTAAAGGCTATAATGTTGGTAACATCAAAGAGAAATATAAAATAAGGAAGTTGAGACTGATTTATTGAGTGGTAGTTCTTTGAAAAGTCAAGAAGCATTATTCAAAAGTTGCTTGGGATAGAAATCTAAGACAGTGAATATTCAACACTTTCATGAGTTTGTGGTAAATGTGCCATATCACAATATTAATAGATTAATGCTAGTTTTATTTCATTTAATTTTCATAAAGATCAAGAAGTTATATTTATTACACAGTATCTACAGGGGATTCGTCTCAGGACCCCCATGGATACCAAAATCCGTGGATGCTCAAGTAGTCCCTTATATAAAAGTGACATAGTATTTGTATTTAACCTATATTTGCTTATAGACTACAACAAAGTATGCTACACATTGCTTCATTTCTGTGGAATCGGTATAGTGCTTGGTACATGACAAATGCAAGTTTTGCTTTTCTAGAATCTTCTAGAAATTTTTTTTTCCTGAATATTTTTGATCTGCCGTTGATTGAATCTATGGATGCAAAACCCATGAATATGGAGGGCTGACTGTGTATCTTTTCTGTAGAAGTTCCAATAACAGAAAAAAATAAAAAAAGCCCATTTGAAACCATATTTCAATTACCAGCTAATAGCATATTTAGAATTACTTTTTATCAACATACGTAATAGTATTTACAAATTTAGCATGCACCTTTGGTTTACATAAGACAAATTACACTCCATTACCACAGTTTATAATACTTTCAAGCATTTAGGAAGGCCATTTATCAAAAAAGAAAGCTAAGATAATATTCTAGATTGCATTCCTTTGCTTTGTTGGTACGTCTTGCTGTGACCCATGCAAAAGTAAAGGAGTCAAAAAACATCTCACAGGTAAAAACAAAAGGAGCAAACAAAAAAAACACTATTATTCATACTTAAAACTGGTCTGCTGATACCCAGCCTGATCACTAAGTCAAAATCAATGAAATATCCATATTCTATACCATATCCCACTCAGTATAAATATTTCCTTATCTATTTTTCCTATTGTAGTTTATGTGCATATAAATGGATAATATCACAGAACATTATAGGAGGAAAAAAATAAATGGATCATACTACGGTTTGCTGAAGGGATAGCTTTATGCTTATTTGCTAAAGAAAGTTGTAGCTCAAGTACGCCATTTTCTCCCCCATACACATTACAAAAATTACCTTTGGGCACATAAATGACTCTTTATTGTCTTTTTTTACAGCACCATATCAAACAAGAGTCCAGGGATCATTAGGTCAAGATACATAAGAGGGACTGTAATAACAGCCATACTAACTCAAAAAGAATATTTATAAAATATTATCAAAGATTTCCATTTATTCATCAAATTCTGAACAATTACTCTGTGCTAGGCCCATTTCCATGCAGTGAGAATACTAAAATGGTTACAATATAATCTCTACCTCCTGAGATTTCAGGGTAATGGAACACAGGAAGGCAAAGTATTTAACTTGCTATATCTTTCTTTAGTACCTGAACAACAATTAGGGCGAGAGGTTACACAAGACGTCTCGGAGAAGCTGATCACATGCTATCCAAAACAATGAGCTGAAACAGATCAGTTCCACCAAAACCTTCTCTCTACTTATTAAAATTTCAGTCTATATAATGCATTGGAGAGATATTTGCAACTCCTCAATAGTTTCTGCAGAACTTTCTCTTGTTTAGGTATAAATATTGGGCTATAGATCTCCTTACTTGTAAATAACCAAGAGTAGAGAATTTTCTATGGAACCATTTGTTCAGAAGCTTATCCCCAATTTTTAGCTATGTTGTGGAGACCAGCATTTATTTCACAGAGTATTTAAGTCAAGAGTGCTCAACAAAGTCATAGTGTAAATGTGAGATATCAGGAACTCATTCACTCTAAAAATATGAATGATTCTTCCATTGTGTCAAGCTTTCTTCAGAAAAAAATGCATACAGATTCTGGGAAAACATGGTAGAGTGAGAGACATTCTCAGATCTCTCCCCTTGAAACGACAATAAGCTGAACATCTAAAACTGAACAAAAAACACACAAACTGTACACCAGCATGTCTGAGTGTGGGATCTGTGCATAAGAGCTACTACAGATCAGGCAGTGGACTGGGACAAATAAAGAAACTGCCTCTTGCAGCTGCTGGAGCTCCTTGCAGGAGGAAGAGGAGGAGTGAAAGTGCAGTCACTTCCCTGATCAGCCCTGCCTGGAAGTGCTGGGACTTTTCCACGGAGCCAGCAGCAGGGCTCAGTCAGCAGGGCAGAAAGCAGAGAAGCAGGACAGGACAGCAGAGAAACAACAATTGATTTTTACCAACCCTGGTAAAAACTGAGGCTGAGCTGCAGCCCCCAACCCCCAACCCAGAGGGCTCCTTCCCCCATAACCTCTGAGACCGATCACTGCAGAGCCCCAGGGGAATCTGAGCAAACGCTACTAATACTGTTGCTGACACTTACAGGGACTGAAACTGAGAGTAGTGAGTGCAATTAAAATCTACAAGAAAATAAAAGACGTTAGGCTTTATATAAAGCAGGGATCCAAGAGGCTTCGATGCCATATACTTGAAACCAAAAGAAAAGCGCTGTCTTTGCAGCAGGCTAAAGAGAGACCTTTATATAATAAATCTTTCTGGAAAAACAACAGAATACACTTCCATTAATGCCCAGGCGGAGAAATAGTCCATTAAACATCATGAACAACCAAGGTGACAAGGCATCTCAGAAGAAAAGAGAAAAATCTCCAGAAAATGAGTTTACAGACATAGAAATATGTAACTTAAGTGACAGAGAATTCAGGATGGTACTTCTGAAAAAACTCAGTGAGTTCCGAAATAAGTCATATCAACAATTTCGGAAACTGCAAAAACAGCTAGATGAGCAGAGCAAGGAGATTAAAATCCTCAAAAAGAACCAAATAGAACTTCTAGAGATGAAGAACACATTGCTAGAGTTGAAAAATGAAATAGCAAGCTTGGGAAGTAGAGTCGACCAAATGGAGGAAAGGATCAGTGATATCAAAGACAGAAATCTAGAAATAAATCAGAAGGAAGAAAAGGGAAACCGAAGAATGAAAAATAATGAAAGAGAAATACAAGAACTAGATGATACCTTCAGGAAAGGAAACAAGAATAATGGGCATTACTGAAGGCGAAGAAAAGAAGCAGGGACTAGAAAGCATTTTCAGACAAATAGTGGACAAGAATTTCCCAAATCTAAGGAATGAGCTGGAACTTGGAATTCAAGAAGTCAACAGAATACCCAATTATCTCAACCTAAAAAGGCCTTCACCAAGACACATTGTATTAAAGTTATCAAAGATCAATGACAACGATAGAATTCTCAGGGCAGCCAGAGAGAAGAAAACAGTAATGTATAAAGGAAAACCCGTTAGATTATCATCAGTCTTCTCAGCGCAGACCTTAAAGCCAGAAAGGAATGGAATCAAATATTTAAATTATCAAGTGAAAGAAACTACCAGCCTAGAATAATGTATCCAGCTTAGCTCTCCTTTAGATATGAAGGGAAAATTAAGACCTTTTCAGAAATACAAAAATTGAGAGAATTCTCCACTATGAGGCCTGCACTACAGGAAATTCTGAAAGAGGTCAACTCGCCTAAAACAAAATAACAATAACAACAACAAAAATACATAATTAGAAGTAAACTGACTGTCCAGCAACTAGAAGCACAGGAGTGCAACCCTTACTAAGAAGAGGGCATTATAAGCTTAAATAATAAGAAGAGAATTGCTATAGCAAGATAGTAATGAACGTTCAACATACATAGAAACAAATTGCGATAACAATGACTGAAAGGGGAGGATTCAAAGATAAAAATTCACAAAGGGGAAAGGAGATAAGGCACATACAGAAGAAAATGGACGACAGTATATATATAACTATCTTTTTCATATTTGCAATGGTAACCACACACCATAGAGTCAGAACTGAAGTATATAACATAAAACAAGAAGAATCGGAGCAAAACCCAAAAAAGCTAACCAAAATAAAGAAAACAGAAACACAAGGACAAGGAAGCAATGGAAACACTGAGCTGCCAGAAAGCAAAAGATAAAATGACTATTGGAAGACCTCATATTTTAACAATCACCCTAAAGGTAAATGGACTGAACTCACCAATAAAAAGGCACGGACTTGCAAAATGGATCAAAAAGCTAAACCTAATTATATGCTGTCTCCAGAAGACACATCTCACCTCCCAAGACAAACACAGACTCAAAGTGAAAGGGTGAAAAATGATATTTCAAGCAAATGGCATTCAGAGAAAAGTGGGAGTAGCGATACTAATATTGGATGAAATAGACTTCAAAATAAAAAAGGTAAAGAAAGATACTGAGGGACACTTCATAATGATAATAAGAATCATGAACCAAGAAGACATAATACTTATTAATATCTATGCTCCTAATCAGGGGGCCACGAAATATGTAAAGCAATTACTAACAGACCAAAACAGACCAAAACACTATCGTAGTAGGGGACCTAAATACCCCACTGTCAGATATGGACAGATCATCCAAACAGAAAATCAATAAGGACATAACATCTTTAAATGACACATTAGACCTACTGGACATAATTGACATATACAGAGCCTTTCATCCCAAAACAGCTGCTTACACATTCTTCTCTAGTGCACATGGAACATTCTTAAGAATCGATCACATACTGGGACACAGAAATAGCCTCAAAAAATATAAGAAGAGGGTTGAAATCATACAAACCATATTCTCTGATCATAATGCTTTGAAACTAGAGATCAACTGAGAAAAGAAATCAGGAAGAACCACAAATACATGGAGATTAAACAACATGCTACTGAAGAATAACTGAATTAGGGAAGAAATAAAAAGAGAGACCAAGTGATACATAGAAACAAGTGATAATGATAGTACAACATATCAAAACTTTTGGGACACGGGAAAAATGGTCATAAGAGGAAACTTCACATCATTATAGGCCTACCTCCAATAACAAGAATGAGCCCAAACAAACAACCTAATGCTTCATTTTAAAAAACTAGAAAAGGAAGAACAAATGAGGCCTAAAGTTAGCAGAAGGAAAGAAATCGTCAAAATTAGAGCAGAAATAAGTGAAATTGAAAACAACGACAACAACAACAAAGAAAAAAATAAATACAATGAAGAGCTGGTTCTTTGAGACGGTTAATAAAATTGACAAATCCCTAGCTAGACTCACTAAAGAAATACAAAGGATCATGCAAGAATACTATGAAAAAGTATATAACACCAAATTTAATAACCTAGAAGAAATGGACCAGTACTCAGAAAAATACAATCTTAACAAAACTGGTATAAAAGGAAAGTACCTTAACATAATAAAGGTCATCTATGATAAACCCTCAGCCAACACTATACTTAATGGTGAAAATTAAAAACCTTCCCTCTAAGATCAGGAACAAGGCAAGGCTGTCCACTATTGCCACTGCTATTCAATATAACTTTGGAGGTCCTAGCAAGTGCAATCAGACAAGAGAAAGATATAAAAGTCATCCAAATAGGAAATGAAGAAGTCAAACTGTCAATATTTGTGGGTGACATGATTCCCTTTATAGAAAACTCTAAAGACTCCACAAGAACACTACTAGAAACAATAAGCAAATACAGTAAAGTCTCTGGATACAAAATCAATGTTCAAAAATCCATAGCATTCCTATACTCTAATAATGAAGCATCGGAAAAAGAAGTGGAAAAAATAATTCCTTTTGCAACTGCAACAAAAAGAATAAAATACCTAGGAATAAACTTAATGAAACATGTGAAGGACCTATATAATGAAAACTACAAGATCCTATTAAAAGAAATTGAAGAAGATACAAAGAAATGGAAAGATATTCCGTGTTCTTGGATTGGAAGAATCAGCATAGTTAAAATGACCTTATTACCTAAAGCATTATACAGATTTAATGCAATCCCTATCAAAACCTCGTCGGTATTTTTTAAAGAAATAGAACAAAAAAATCATCAGATTTGTATGGAAGCACAAAAGACTCTGAATTGCTAAAGCCATTGTGAGAAAAAAGAATGAGGCTGGAGGCATCACTCTGCCTGACTTCAAATTATACGACAAAACAACAATAATCAAAACGGCATGGTATTAGCAGCAAAACAGACACACTGACCAGTAGAACAGAATCAAGAGTCCAGAAGTAAACCTATATTTATATGGGCAAATAATTTTTGACAAAGAAGCCAAAAACATACAGTGGAGATAGGAAAGCCTCTTCAATAAATGGTGCTGGGAAAATTGGAAAGCCACCTGCAAAAGAATAAAATTAGGCTGCTGTCTATCACCACACACCAAAATTAATTCAAAATGTATTAAAGACCTGAATATAAGAGCCAAAACAATAAAATGCATAGAAGAAAACATAGGAACTAAACTCAAGGACCTTGGACTTAAAGAGAATTTTATGAATTTGACCTCAAAGGCAAGGGAAGAAAAAGCAAAAGTGAATGGGACTTCATCAAACTAAAAAGCTTCTGCTCAGCAAAAGAAATCATCTACAAGGTAAAGAGACAACCATCTCAATGGGAAAATATATTTGCAAGCAATGCCTCTGATAAGGGCCTAATATCCATAATACACAAAGAACTCATATGACTCAACAATAACAAAAAAACAAATGATCCAATCAAAAAATGGGCAGAGGACCTGAACAGACACTTCTCCATAGAGGACATGCAAATGGCCTACAAACATATGAAAAGATGCTCAACATCACCAGCTATGAGGGAAATGCCAATCAAAACCACAATGTGATACCATCTCACACCTGTTAGAATAGCTATAATCAACAAGACAAGTAATAACAAATGTTGGAGAGGATGTGGAGAAAAAGGAACCCTCATACACTGCTGGTGGGACTACAAATTGGTACAGCCACTGTGGAAAACAGTATGGAGTTTCCTCAAAACACTAAGAATTGATCTACCATACGATCCAGCAATTCTACCGCTGGGTATTACCCCAAAGACTTGAAATATCCAAAAAGATATTTGCACGCCAATGTTCATAGCAGCATTATTCACAGTGGCCAGGACATGGAAGCAACTGAAGTGTCCTATGATAGATATTGGCCAATGTGTAGTTTAGGAGAAGAATTGCTACAGATGTAGATAGACAATAATTCACATATTTTGACAAAGACTCTCCCCTTGATCAAACTCTAGCTAGGCTTCTCTGAGCCCTCTTTTCAACTAGGCCAACCTTGGCCTATAAGGACTTGAATAAACACTAACTCTATAGCATCTAATGTAATGTTGTGTGTGTGTGTGTGTGTGTGTGTGTGTGTCCTAGTTCATCACTCTCGGATAAGACTAATAACTTAAAGTTTAATTTCTTAGACATCCTCAAAAAACACCTTTTAGGAGCTGGATCCAGGGTTCACAACATATAAGTGGTCTGATATGACCTGGATCTGACACTACCTGACTCAGAGATAGCCAGATGTCAGTGGTTCCTGCTCTGGCCGGCATATAAATATCATAACTACTTGTAGTTTAGTAGGGAAAATCAGATGACAAAAATTACAACTTTATATAGGATAGCATTGGTATAAATTGTTTGGATGTGTGTGTGTGTGTGTGTGTGTGTGTGTGTGTATGAAAGAGAGAGAGAGAGAGAGAGAAGAGAGAGAGGAGAGCACATCTAATATATCTACTTCAAAATCTGATGTGGGTTGATAATCAAGACTCAGGGTTTTATTCAGAGGAAGAATGAAGAAGCTCTTTTGGGATTTAAAAAGAAGGTGACACACAATGCAGTATACATATGAAGTATTATTGAATTATACACTTCAAGTCTATATAATTTTATTAACCAATGTCACCCCAATAAATTTAATTAAAATTTTTTAAAAATAAAAACAAGACGGAAGTCTTAACTCTAACATAATAAAAAATCCACAGACGGACTGATTTGCTTTAATCTTTATGCACAGGCTTGACAGCATTATTCTTCCCTTTTGTTTTTGTTTTCTGGTTTTCTTTCTAGTCTGATGAATTTTCACTTTTATCCTCCATATTTCTAATTTTATTTTCCTTATGGTTTATTTTTTCTCTTATTCTCTTTAACGCATTTTAGTTCACTTGTAAATTTTCTTATCTACTCACTTACATGTTAGTTCTTTTGTCTTTTCTTGTGAGCTGATTCAATCTTCACATCTTTCTTTCACTGAGAAAGTACAAGTTTTCTAGAATTCAGTATGCTTTTTGTAATAATTCATTCTAGGAAACATTTTAACCATTGAGCCTTCCCTTTTTCTTGGGTCTGAATTATTTTTCACAATCCCTATACTTTTGTGATTTGTTCAACCCATTATTTTCAAATAAAATAGCCAGATATCCAGATTTGTGTATGTCTTTGGTTCTTATTGTTCATGGAGGCACTGACTGAAGTCTTCTCAGATTAATAGCTAGAGAACAGGTTAGTGTCTATAGTTTTCAGAGCATTCTAGTTACTGGCCCAGAACTGCTTCTTTTTCTGACTCCATTTCTAATTCTCTGATACTCTAAATAAAAGCATTCATTAGAATCTATAATTCCTGCTCTAACCCTCTTCCTGACTCTGTTCTCACAAGCAGCAATGGAAGCCACTCTTTCTAGGCGATAATGTTTAACTTCTAGCCTTTCTTTTCCTGTTAATTGGTAAAGGCATGAGGGATACTATTATATTCTGCCATCAATGGTTTTTTTAAGAGGAAACTACACACCAAGTTCTTGGGGTCACAATCCAAATACAAAATTAACTACTAGTTTTATTTATCTGTATAAGAAGCAAAGACAGGACTCTTAAAAATATTGTAAAAATGAAAGAATATGTGGAAAAAGAGTTGCTCCTATAACCTTATATCTAGATCTTCGAAACTATACTGACTTGAAGTACCCAGATTAGCTTACTTTCTGGGGCCAAAAAGCAAAGGAGATGGGTGTAGGAAGAGAAAAACAGTGAAGATAACAGCTTCCTATGTTTCATCCTGCATTGATTGGAAAAGAGAAAGCAACCAGCCTCGTTTCTGCTTTTTTTAGGCATAGTAAATTACCTAGTAGTAAAATGTACCCCCCAAATTGTTGAGAACTGAATTTTTCACAGTAAACACACACACACACACACACACACACACACACACGCACACACACACACACACCACCCCTCGTTTGTTACTGGTAATTGAGAGGGGAATTCTAAACAGTAGTTTCATGGAAACTTGAAGACAAGTTTGAATGGGACAGGGGATAATGGGCCCCTAAGGGTTGTTCTTTCTCTATCCCAAATATCTTACTTCATTTTTTTTTCTTTGAATATAAGGAGATTATTTGGCGCAAAAAACAATAATCTGAACACTCCAAGAAGAATTGTTTTTTAAGTAAAGATAGAGTTGTCATATTTTCTAATTTTGGGGGGAGGGGAGATAAAACAAAACTACACTTTCTTTTTTTTTTTAGGAGAAGCTGTTTGGTAAAACAACAACAACAACAACAACAACAACAACAAACCCATAATATTCCATGAAGCAAACCATAGACCTAATTTTCTAAACCCAACAGCATCAATTTTTTAAGTACTATAAATTATATATCTTTATAAGTTGCTTTAGTATTACTTTTTAGTAATGATATGTTTTCATTTTTATTGTAACTTTGTTGATATTTTGTTGGAAAGTTAAAAGGAGCTGCACTATATGATGACAGTCAAATGTTTTTTAAACCAAATTATTTATTCTTTTAAAGAATAATGCATTTAAATAAGTTAGTAATATTCTTTTACTAATAAAATATCTAATTAATTTGCTTTAAAATTTTTATTCTACATATTTAGATACCATATGAAAAAATTAGCAGTTTACCAAAAGCATATGTAAATGCACAAGCATTGTGTGTGTGCATGTGTGCGTGCACGTGTAAGGGGATAAATGTCATATTTATGTGAACAAAAGGAACACAGTTGCCTTTACATGAGTATTTTACCAACATTTTTATACTACAGAAACTAGTAACTGTTCATAAACTAAAATGGAATATAAACTCTCTGAGCTTGCATCTATTTCTTTTATTATAATACAAAGCCTGGACCATAAAAAAGAACTCAATATACACTTGCTAAATAACAATTAGAGATTGGTATATTGTCTGAAAATGTCTCTGTATATCAGACTACACTTTAAGATAAAGAGAATCATACTAGTAGGTAAAGCTGAGTTTTATTTATTTCAGATTGGTTTCTCCAAGAACATCTCCAGAAGGATTGCAATTAGCAGTCAAACTAGTGAAGGATTTGTAGATGTGTTGCAAATATGTGTTCATTTAACAAAGAAAAGCAATACTAAGACCTTTGGACCAATTTCCATGTACTTTTTTTCTTTCTTTTTTTCTTAATCTACAGCCAGAGGATAAACAAGATACCAAGTGAAGCTAGAAAGACTATTAGTAGAATAGCACTAAAAATAATAAGAATAAAAATAAAATCATATGCTGTGACCCAGAACAGTGTTGTAATTAAATTTACTGGGGCAGAAAATTTACTTTGGGATTAATATTACCTTTGGCAATTTAATGTCTTTTGGTATAAGTACAAATCCATATTATCTTTTCATCTTTTTTATATAACAATACGTACTCCAAATGCCTTCTTATAAAAGGAAACGACTACTTTTAAACCTGAAGACATGTCTAAAACCAACTTTTCTCACAATTATTTTAGCTTTATTTTCTCCCTGAAACTTTATCCAAAAGCCAATGTAAAATTTTTTGTAAAGGCATGAAAATAATAAAGCTTCATCAGTTACTAATGACTGCATTTGTTTCATATGAGAAAGTATTGAGATACATGTTAAGGAAAAGTTTAGCCTCCTTGCTCTGTGAGTGGGATCATAACTCACTTGACTTCTCTCTACACCTCATTATTTTTACTGAACGGAGGAGGAGTGAAATATATGATTAGTGATTGTGTGGTTCTGCCTCTCTACTTACTCTGTGGGGTCTCTTTGCTCTGTTCTTGACCTTTGGGGTCTCTTTGTTCTGTTCTTAACCTTGCTTCAAGTTCAGTAATCAAGGTCTATTCCTGTGAACAAGGTTTGTGGTTTCCTACCAGGATCTGTTATGGTGGGTAGGTCTAATTCTGGTCAACAGTTTTATTTCCCCATATTTACTATTATTTGTTTATTTGTTTGTTTGTTTAGAGTCAGTAATAGAGCTAACATTTTATCTCCACTTGCCTGAGTTCTCTTTTTCATTGGTTCACAAGTCAGTAATAGAAAAAGGGTGTTGTTTATTGAGCTCCCTGAGACTTCAGCACCATGGAAAATGTAATAAATATTTATGTTAATAAATATTGTTCAGACTAAATGAAAAATTGAGTGCTGAAATTTTTGTCATTAATGCTTAAGAAATGTTATTCTTCTTTCCTTTCTCTTGAATAAAGAAATCAGTTATCCTTTCACCTTCTTCATTAGTCAAATAAAGGATATTCTAACTCCTTACCAGATGCATCCACTCCATGTATTATAGAACTAATGCTAAAATATGAAAGACATCTCCCTGGAAATAAGTGGTTTAGGCACATATTGTCTATGTTTCTATGGTGTATAATCATTTTAAAACACTGAATCAGCTCACTAACAACCAGTATTTTCTTCATTGAAAAGAAGTATATCTTGTAGATATGAATATGAACAACCATTTTGTTGGAACAGATTATCTCACAAGGGAACAAAAGAACAAAAGTGGACAGTAAATGGAAATCTTCTCTCATTTTAGTGTCTCTACAAGAGATAGTTTCACCACTAACAATTATAATCACCAAAAGAGATTATCTTTTTTCATACAAACTTTAAAAAGCAAAATAGTATATTATTTTGTTTAATTTTGGAATGCAGATTGTATTTATATTCTTTACAAAGTGTTTAATGTACTCTTCTACCATTGTGGATTTATTTTTGGTTTTATTTATTCATTCATTCAGAAAGATTGACTGACGCCTACTTTGTTCAAGACATTGTTTTTGGAAGAAGGTGTAATGATAGTGATCAGCACTCACAGTAGCTGCTTTCATGGAGCCCACATCCTCTATTTTACAAAATTGGGATAATATTTACACTATTTTATAATCTTTCTAACATGATAGAATATTTAAAAAATTATGTATATTGTGAAATATTATTTGAAAATATGATTGTATAATATTTGCATAATATTGCATCTGCGATAAATCACAACGTGCTAAACCAATTTCTCATTTTTAGACAGTTTGACTGTTCCCAATTTTTTAAAATTACAATGATGTTGCAATGTCAAACTATATGCAGTCACCTTAAAGTACATCTAAATTTTTTCTTTTAGAATAAATTTTAGGGTCCACATTTTTAATTTTTTAAAATCAATTTTATAAATACTTCCTCGTGTACCTGATTGTCTAACACAATTATTCTCCATATTCTTTAAATGACTTAGTGCAAGAAAAGTGTTATTTAAGTTATATTGTATAATTTTAGCAATAAAATTGAATTGGGCAAATTAAATCATGTAATCTAATCATCTTAAACTGTTTCTAGATTTTTAAAATATTTTTATTTCCCAGGTGAAAAAGAAATTTAGATGAGCCAATTTTAGGTGAACATTAATATGTGTAATTAGTTTCCAATCTACCTCTAATCTATTAGTTCCTGAAGGTATAATAATGATTAGGGCACAGTAATCAATGTTCATAACAACTGCTCTATTGAATGATGAAAATTTTTTTCAGTTTATTTCATGTTAAGTTATGGATTATTTAAAAGCTAATTACTTAAATCAGCAGGCTATTAAATATTTGATGATTCTTTATAAAAAATTATTTTTGTTCAAGGAAGTTTTCCGTTATCTCCTTTACATCATACTGATTTGGAAAGCGTGTGAATACATTTTTCTGAAATGATTTTTCTCATATGGATCAGAGTCTTCAAAGTCTTAAAAAGACACAGCAGGTTTGAAAAAATGAAACAGTGAGAATGTAGTTCTCACCTCTCGAATGTTACCTAACGTTACTGAAAGATTCTAACTTTCATCTTTTTACTGATAGAAGAATAAAACACTATCTTTTCCCCATTTGAATTATATTGCTAGCTCAGGTCAGATCAACGGCAAATTTGAATGGAACATTTTATAACTGTTTCCCTATTTGAATAGTTTCCAATATTTAGAACTTTGAATGTTGAACTATTCATAAACAATAAAAATGATAAGAGTCATTAAAAATGTTCACTTTATTTAGTAAATAAAAATTTGAAGAGTACATGAATAGTTTCAAATAGCAAGATAATTTCTTTTTGCCTGAGCAATCATTGATTTATAAATTTAGATGAGATAGCCAAAAATTAACTGAGTTATGTGATCCCAATCTTTGTATTTGTTTGTATGTGTGTATATAACATTTGATCTTAAATATTAATTTCACTGTTCAAATATGTAAAATGTTTTTCAGCAGATAATTATATTAATAAATTATTTGACTTTTATTTATTGTTCTTGTAGATTAAACTCACTCTTAATTAGACAGTAATTATCTCTATAGTTTTAATATTATTGGATGCTTACAAAATGTATTGGCCATTACACATTTTATCCATTAAGGATAAGCTGCTATCTGGGTAATTAGATGGATAATTGATTTAATGGATTTCTACCCTAATAAAATTGAAGAACTTTTTGTGCCCTTAATTTCATTATTCTTTAAAGATCACACACAACAAAACTAGAACTAGCACCTAGGTATGAAGAATTCACAACATTTCTCAAATAGCAATGACAGCTAATTCTTGAGTGCTTGTTATGTGCCAAGAATCATTTTGTTCACTTTATAAGTATCAACTCATATCTCTCCTTTGAGGACAATTTTGAATTCATGATTTTATGTAAGCCTCAAACAGTCCTATAATAATTGTTTCTTCAAAATTAATAACTGGGATTTGAACTCAGGTTCTCTCCACAATAATACATCGTCTTCTTTCTACTACACTATCTTTCCTTATAAAGCATAGTAAAAAAAAGTCTGAGACTAGATTTTTTTCCATTTTGATGTCCTTCTGAAATAACCCCTAAATGATTATAAAATTAATAAAAAAAATTGTGAATTAAGGTTTCAATGTTTAATATATTTGTTTCAGATTCTGCCTTAACCAAATAAAATAAAAATTATTATTAAATACTAGTGGAATTCTATGCTGTTTTGTGATATCAAGAAAAAGGTTTCAATTTAATATATGGTGACAAAAGATTTCAACAGAATTTTTGCCAATTATTTTGAAATTTACATTAAACAAAACTCTTAGAATCATATCAGATGATTTCACTTATATATGGGATATAAAACTGAAAGCAACAAACAAACAAGACAAACAAACAGAGACTCACGGACACAAACAACAGTTTAGTGGTTACCAGAGAAAAGGGAGAGGGAGAGAGGTAGATAAGGGTAAAGGGGTCAAATATAAGGTGATAGAGGAGACTAGACTTTGGGTGGTGAACACATAACACAACATAGAGATGATGTATTACAGAACTGTACACTTGAAACCTATATAATTTTGTTAACCAATGTCACACCAATAAATTTAATAAAAAAAAGAATCATACTGGATGGGTACTGAATTGGATCTAAGCATCATATAATGTAGCTGGATCCATCACTAATTATTCTTTTATCAACATAAAATCACATTTCCCACTTGTTAAATATAGCAGAATTTGATATGAGCAGACATAACCATGATCTGACTGTACTGTGATACTGTGGACATAGTGTAGACCTCCTAATACATATATCATCAGTTCCTTTTATTTTTTGTCTCAGAATTCTTTGTTTTTATTCACACACTTCTCCAGTTTCCAGACTACCATGCCCATGTGAACTTCTAATACTTCTCAGAGATTGACTCCTGAACTTCCAATATAATTTCATTGTTAAACCTGACTTAAATTTCTTCATTATACACTTCTACCTTTGCAAGATAGCCAATCGAAATTTAAATTAAAATATTCACAATTAGGTCAATATTCATAATGATTATAAACTGCTATACATTTAATTATTTAAGTATCCATATTTTCCTACACTTTTACTCCAATGATATGTATAGTGACTATCAAGCATTTTTTTTAACATTTATGATATCTAAATCACAATAAAATTCCAGAATTAATATAATTATTATCAAAGGTGCATGACATATCCTTCCCTTTTTTCCCCTGAGAATTTATGGAAGAAATATTCACATTATCTAAAGTCTGCTGCAATTTTATTTCACGCCCATAGTAGTTATAACTCTCCCCACTGTACATATGAAGTAAAGGTAGTTTAATAACTTACCCAAGAAAATAGAAGAGCTTAGATTCAAGCCAGGCCTGCCTGATGGCTGAGCCAGGCCTTGTCAATGCCTGTATTACATGCAGTAACTCAATAGATTCCATTGCCCATTTTCGGTCTGATTTTTAGTCAGCAACTATAAGTCTAAAAATTTGTATAGTTTCTCTTTAAACTTTACCCCTAAAGCCTTTTTTTTCAAGCCAGAAAGATCTCATCTCCTGGCAGTCTCTCTCTCTCATATCTTTATCTTTGTCTCTCATTTCTAATAGCTCATTTACATCAGAAATACAAGTTTTGCTAACATTATCACTTTACCATACTTATAATCAAAGTATTGATGAATATAACTTAGAAAAAACCCCAAAATATTAAAGAAATTGTCTGAATCAGAGACATAAGAAACCACAATGAAATAATCTCTAAAGTATTTTGAGCAATCTAGGTAAAATACAACTCTAAGGTATAAAGTTTCCTAGGCTCTGTGTAACAGTTTTCATCACAATTACTTCTGATGAATACTTCTTCCATTTTGAAGGGTGCAGTAAAAGAGTCTTGAGAGGGAAATAACTGAGAAGACAAAGAGAAAGAATACTGAGAAGATGAAAATTATAGAGCAAGTAATTGGAAGTTAATTTGAAAACTCCACTGTTTGATGCTTGATAGCATTATGTGTATTGTATACTGCATGATTACTATGCATCAACCAACCAACCATGGTTAGCCTACCATAGGACAGATAGCTGAAGAAATAAAGAATGAATTAAGAAAGTTATGTGATGTTTTAAAATTAATAAAGATGTGATATTTTACACACACACACACACACACATTTATCTATACCTTTGGTACATCAAACAGTTCAGCCATAAAATACACATAAAACTTAGCAGTTGTGGTTTGAACGTAGTATGATATTTTGTATTAACAATTAACATTTTCAATAACTATTTTTCTTATCATCACATCTTCTAAGAGAAATGTTTGGTGGAAGTTGAAATTTAGGGGCCATTTCAAAACTTGAGATTCTGTGGGACTTTTGCTAGACTATCTTCTTTCCCTCACAAAGGAACTATTGGATAGATTAATAAAATTTTCAAAGCCATCGCTTAGTTGAAAACAAACCTAAAATATAACAATTTCCTAAGTTAAAAATCAAAGTAAACTTCTTTCACAAAATACGCATGCTTTAGGATATGACAATAAAATAAATCCATATTGATGTACTACAAGTGAATAGCTAATACACTTATTTAGATTTAGGGCATTCTTGATGTTCAATGCTGCAAAGCATAGACTTTGTAATAAGCAACTGAAAGCAAAACAAATGACCTCTGTAGAAACAAAAAGGACAAGAAATTGCTACATAAAACTGTACTTCAGAATTGTTGCCGTCTTAACATTTGCTACATTCTCTTCCCATCCTTCAAGTAACTGTGTCTGTTAGCTTGAAGTCTTACATATAGTTTTGATTCATACATTTTTCAGTTTTTATAAATGGTCTCTTTTCTTTTGGAAGCCAATACACACCCTTTGCCTTGGAGGCAAAGCTGAGTCAGATACATACTGCCCCAGATATATTTTTTTAAATCTGACTTAGTAATTTTATGTTCAATTCATTATTTAAAAAGACTTTCCAGGACTCTAATTTTTTCTCTATTTACTTTCAGAGCTTTTTATGGCTTATTTTTATTTTAATCTTTTGTTTGGAGATTACTGTGTGCATTATGCAAGTTAGATGATACTCTTACTTCAAAATGTTTACCAGTTATTTCTGCATAATAGCCTGAATTAGACCTTATGTCTTTTTTTTAGGCGAGGCAACCCTTGGTTGACTTCACAGATTGCAAGGACCTTGTCAGCTTACGATCCCTTATTTTTTTTATTTTTTATGCTTACAGCACCTGGTCTCCCTAGGTGGTCTCCCATCCAAGCACTGACCAGGCCTGACCCTGCTTAGCTTCCGAGATCAGACGAGATCGGGCTTGTTCAGAGTAGAATGACCATAGACTATTGTCTTTTTTTGTTATTTATTTACTTTTTTTGATGCATGGTTTAACACTCGTTCACTAACAAAATTATCTTTTGGGGGGCCATTTTTTACCACACAATATTAATACAATTTTTTTTTGTTCATTATTCTTAATTTCAAATATATTTTTATCTACTTTAATGTATTCCCTCTAGCCGATGAATTTGGGCATTTTCTATTTTTTGGTATGATGTGCATAGCAACTCTTGAGCTATCCTTATTTCTTCTCAACCTGGTATGTTAGTTTTTATTTGTATGATTTTATTATTCTTTTATTTTCCTTTTAGAATATTCACAAAAAGAAAAATAGTCATCTTTCAAAAATGAAAAAAATTTTCAACTAGCAATTACTAAAATATATTTTCATTATAGGTATTTTGAAAATACATGAACGTACTTACAAACACGTTTGCAAATATCCATTTTTTTGAGTTATTTAGTTTATATCTTTCATTCTAAAATATGTTAAAAAATAAAAGCACGATAGAATATTATCATACTAATATGCAATACAACAAAAATTTCCTCCTGAGTTTTTCTAAAACTGAAAGCAGATGACCGTAGTACATGGGTAATAGAGAATATATAAATGAAATTTATTGTTACAATTAAATAGAATTTAAGAAAAAATTAATGGATACATTAATGATGCAGATAATAGCATTGCACAGAAATAATATCTTATAAATGGAAGGTGAAAATCATAAAGTCTGTACTTCTGTTTCTTTTATATGAACAAGTCCCTTTTTTTCTATGTGCATATGGATTTCTAAGTGTCTATAAATCAGTATGTACACTGGTAGGTTTCCCTGACATTATATTAAATACATTAAATCAATTAATTTCTCTTTCTTTTTTCTCTTTCTCTCTCTCTCTCTCTCACACACACACACACACACACACAATTTTAAATAGTTCTTGTGCACAAAACTACAAAGCAACCAATTTTATAAGATAAGATGGATATTGAAAATGTAGGATCTTTATGATAATGGGAAGCAAAATAGGGGCTCACACCACAAGCCTTCCATGGATAACATCTTTGATACCATGGAGGCTTTAGAAAAGACAATTTGTGTATAGAGATTCTCAACCCAAAGAATGCATCAGATTCAGAATTTATAAGGTGTGAATTGGATCTTCAGAGTGAGGCACTTGGTTCCTGGAGAGTGAAAGTAATGAAAACTACAAAATGATCCCTTAATTATATATATAAACTATATATATATATATATATATATATATATATATACATATATATATGTACATATATGTGTGTGTGTGTGTGTATGTGTGTATATACATATATATATTTCCCCCCTCCCTAAAAATACACACTATCATCTCCTGAGAATCTGAAGAAACAGTCTGGGGTGTGTCATGAACATAAGTACCAGTTAATACGACCCAGGGACTTCTGTTTCTAGAAAAATAGACATACTTTCCCCTATTTCTCCTGCTAATTAAATCTAAAAACCTTGAATATTTATATAAAGTATACGTAAGAAGACTCTGATATGTGGAGAGAAGAAGGCAGACCTGAGGAACAACACATAGTGAGTTTTCGCCTTGGCCTTATTTGTCCTAGACAGTACTTGGAGAAACCAGAAACCCAGAAACACCAAAAAGTGCAAAAAAACTCCCCTCCGATAAAAGCATGCTCTTTAGCCAAAGGACCAGGAAAAGAGCAACTTAGCAAGGCAGAAAGCTTTTGGAACATAACTGGTCTACTCCACTCAAACACCACAGAAAAAGTGGCTCTACACCTGCCTCTGCCATGATTTCCTCCTTCAACAGGTTGCAACTAGGTGCCTCAAGCACTTTGCATGGGCAGTGTCAGAGAAGGCTCCTTCTGAGGAGCCTTAGAAAATGTGTCTCAGAACTATTTTCCCAGTAGTTAAACAGGAAAAATATCCCTTTAATTATGTCCCATTAGTCATGGGTCGCCCACTGGGCACTGGCTTCCCTTCTAGACTGCACATGCACGAATTCCAAGTAGGTTCACAACGCGAGGTACTTGGGGTTGTGATGGTATTTGAAGCCTGAATGGAACTGATTGACATATATGGACTCAAGTCAAGAAAATCTAAAGTGGTATAAGAAAAAGTATCTAATACCTCATATTATGCAACTGATTACACTTTAAAACATTAATTGATGGGTTAAAATAGATAGCATTATCTGTGCCGTTCTAACAATTCCAATCTCTTATGTATAGTATAAGGTGGGTAAAAGTGAATGAGTAATTAGTGAGAAGACTTGACTTTTCCAGTTACTAGATACATTATGTTGAGTGAGTTACACAATCTCTCTTAATATCATCTTATTAAATAAAGATTAAGCAGGACTTTATGAGATAGCACACTCATGGATTCACACCACATTAACTAACCAACAAATGTTAATTGTTTTCACTCTAACTCTATTAATTTAGCAGCTAATAATCATATATTGCATTCCTATAGTGCTTTCTGGTTTACTAAACTATAACACATCATTCCATTTAATAACCATCATAATCCTCTGATGTTTCAGAAAAGACATCATATTTTATTAAGTAAAGATGCAATGCAGTTAATGAATGAACACTTATGTAACACAGGAGCTCCAGGCCAGGAATCTGCATCTGGGCTTGGATATTTGGAAAAAACCACCAGGAGGACCAGCAGAGTGAGATATGCTGTTTATCACTTACAATACAACAAAGTTTCAGCACTTGGTAGATTGGAGCTGCAGGAAAAAGGCAGCTAGCCAAGTGCAGGCATTGTTTTATATATGAACAGAGGGTAGGGGGATTGCCTCATCCCAGAGAACAAGGGTCTTCCCCCGCAGTTGGGAGTCAGACATGCTGCCTAGCTAGTGCTGAGGAGGACCTGACCAGCTGTGTGCTTGAGAGAAGCAAGAAGATAATGTCCAAAGCAGCAGATATGGGAGCAAGGGGAAGTGTTCTTGGGGGCAAGCACAGTAAGGGCTGCTGACCTAGTAGTCCTCTTTGCCTTCCATGTCCATGTTTGAATTAACTCCACAATTTATAACTCAAATTCACATTTTTTTCTCTTCAAATGCAGTGCTCTTTCCACTACATGCTGCCTTCTAAGAATATATTTTAGTTAATTTCAAATTAAGTTTATAAAAATTAAATTTTATAAAGTCTCTTTGGGAAATATATTTCATAAAGAAAATACCATATTTCACAAGATTTTGGTAATTACTTTTCAAAACATCACATCACCTTCAAAGATGAGAGATGGAAAAAGATCTTTCCTTTATTCCTTTTATAACCTATTATAAGGTTGATTTTGCTTTTCTTTTTTCCCTTTCCTTTTTGATGTGAGTAGAAATAGGCTGTATTTTGAGACTTTCATCAAAAAAAGATTTCCTTCAATCTCTTTCATCAGTTATAAAATTGCACTTGCTTCTACCTTTCTTAAAGAGTAATATTTTCTAATATTGTTGTAAAAGCAATCCTGATCGAGGTATGGAAGGCTTTTCTCTCCTTCTCCTTGGAAATTTTGCTGTGAAATTATCTCCCCAGTTCTCCATTAATAGGTTCATCAGATTTACAGCCACACAGTCACACGGCTCATTTTGTCTGTCCTAAAGAGTACATGAATATGAGAACATAGTTTTTTGTTTGTTTGTTTCTTTTACTTCTTTAAAACTTATGGCACTATTATTTTTATATTAGAACGTAGTATTACTTGCATTTGAAATGCATGTACATAGCTTGCTTTAAAGAGCTTATATTCTTGAAGTATCAATCAATTTTGAAGATGATTTAATTTTTATCATCTGGTAATTTCAACAATTAAAAACTAGGTAAAGCAGGCATATGTCTCCCTACACGATTTGTTTAAAAATAGAATGTAGCTAACCATACACAACTATCATAATTATCTAAGAGCCGAGATATCTATATTTAAACTAATTATTCTCTTGGTTAAGATCTAGAAACGCTGACTATGACATGCCTTTTAGGGTGGTGTTTACGGTGTTAAAATAGTTTATTTACAAATATATAACCAACATTTCTTCTAAAGCAATGATTTGGAAATCTTATTTCAAGGTAATTCATATAATTCCTAAAACCGGTTCTTAGAATTTATTAAAGAAACTACTGTGTGTCTTGACATTAACTATTTATTTTAAAAAGCTGCTATTATTCCTGTTACCCAATATTGAACCTAGTAGTTTTGATGTGAAATGCATGGTAAATAATGTTCTTTGTGCTTAGAAGAGAATGTTTTGCCCCTCTTTTCTGCTCCTTTCTTACTCTTCTAGATATTATTATGTGAGATAAAATCCTTCCCACTTAGATTTAGGTAAAAATCTTAAGGTGTCCATTACAGTTTCTATCCTGCTCTGGATCCTTTTGATATTATCTATTTTATAGGTTTTCCATTTATCAGAATCATTGGTATCTTAGCCTATTTAGGCTGTTATAATAGAACCCTACAGATTGAGTCACTTACAAACAATGAAAATTTATTTCTCACAGTTCTGGAGTCTGGGAAGTCCTAAATCAAGGCATCAGCAGATTCACTGTCTGATAAAGGACTTCTTCCTAGTTCATACATAGCTGTCTTTTCCCTGTGTCCTCACATGGTGGAAGGAGTGAGGTTGCTTTCTGATGTCTCTTTTCCGAGGGCACAAATCTCATTCATGGAAGATCCATCTTCATGACATAATTACCTCATAAAGGCTCCATCTCCTAATACACATCGGAGGTCAGGATTTCAACATATGAATTTTTTGGAGGGGAAAGGAACACAAGCATTTGGTCCATAGCAGTTGGATCCAGGGTTGGTATATTGCGTTCTTGGTGAAAAACAGAAAAAACATGATTCCTGAGCATAATACTTCAATAATAGTTTAAGTGATAGATTACCTGATTTTTAATACATAGAAATAGAAAATAAGACGGTGGCTAGAAGTTTGGGAAAAAATTGAGGGAAAAATGTTTGGAGAAAGATTTAATGGGGCGAGATTATAACTTTTGCAGAATGAAGATGAAAGATGGAAGGATTGGAAGTGGGAGAAGGAACATGAGATTGTTTTGAATTATAATTTTTTAAAAATGAAGTAGTTATTTAAATAATAAAGTCCAGGTTGATTGGGGCATGGGATGTAATAAGAATGATCATTCATTGAAGGATATCAAACTTGAGTCTATTAAGTGCTAGATAGGCCATGTACATGATTATAGAAATTACCCAGAAAAACAGTAAGTACAGAGGGAAATCAAAAGCAGGTGCAGTCATTAATGAGTGGTGTGGAGTCGGGGTGAGAAGTGACCAAGAGTTCAGTAGAGCAGATATGAAGCAGACAGACTGTTGTTTATCTTACTGACATTGATGTAAAAGGGGGAATGCTAGTTAAGAGAGAACTGGTTTGGAGGGAAATTGGAAAACTCTGAGAATCTTAAAGTCTCACCCTATATCTGCAGTTACATTGTAACTGAAATATCAAGAAATAGAGGTCTAAGGGAGATTCTGGGTTCAACTAGCTAACAATCAGTAGTGTTCCATGGAAATTTTGAAGATGTAGTAGTTCTAGAAGGATCAACAGAAAGGTTTGTAAAGAGGAGAATGAATAGATTAGTAATAGAATGTAAAACCAAGAGAGGAGAAAAAGAAAAACCTGTTTTTACAATTATAAATGATGTTTAGCAAACTGGAGAATATGGAATTGTCTGATTTCAAGTATTATATATATCAAGAGTAAAGTTTTGAATGAAATTCTATCCTGATTGTTTTGGGCAGAGGATTCCTTTCTGTGGTTGACCTTTTCTTTCTTGAAAAATACAACATCCATCCCACTGCATGGGAGAATGCAATCTCTTTTGGTGGAAATGCTGCAGTATAAGATAATAGCCCTTGATAGAAAATTATATCAAAGGTTATTATGAACGACAAGAATAATAACAACAACAATTGTAGGGGAAAGTTACTAGATACCTATTATGTTATAAGCACTGTGATAAGTATTTTTTAAAAACATTATGTCGTTCTTTGATATAATATATGCATGGTAGAAAAATTATCCATAATTTGTAGTTGAGGATACTGAAACCATGGAAATTTATATGACATGCAAAAGCCCACACATCCACTAAACTCATAATTTTTATCTAGTGTCCTCTCAACTTCCTTGAAGTTTCACACCTTGAGTCATTTTTTTTTCTACAGATAACTTTTTGGTATCTAGATTTTAGTGGTTTACCTTTCAGGGCTTGTCTCGGTTTAGAATGCACTTTACATTGTCTCCTCGACTAACGACTGAGTGTACCTGACTCGAATCATACAAGATGGAGAAGGCACCCTCAGGCACCATGAGCACATATGATTGGTTGGGGAATCACAAAGCTACTGTCCTCTACAAAACTGGACTTACTGACATAAGTAGTGCTTATATTTCAATTATTTTCTCAATAGGGGTAATGAATTGGAACTGATTCAACCACGTATACTGATTTCGCAGTCTGTGAAAATCAACGCCCACAGACATATGGGATGATGAGCATCTTCCGAGGTTAAGGAAACTAAGCAAAACTTAGGAGGGTGAACCAAGTTTTTTTTTAGGGCTACAGACTAATTTACTTGACAATTGTGCTATAGGCTTCTATTAATTAGTTTGAAAATAAGTTTGTGACCTCAATTATGGGTAGACAAGATGGAATTATTGTTTCTTTGACTGCCCCCAAAAGAGAGATGACTTTACTTCTTTATTTTCTATGTGGAGATCATCTATGCTTACAGGACTAGCAATATTTTATAAATGGAAAAATAATGACATTTCTGATTTATTCACATCATGTTGTTGGTTATTTAGTGTCAAGTTTCCCGTCACTTTAATCAATAGCTTTGTTTTCTGTTTTGAAAACACAAGTAGTTTAGGTGAGTTGACGAGTATTTGACATGTTTGATATTTCCCTTTCCTCAAATGTTGTTCATTGTTGATCAATAGAATTACTTATTTTATACATATTTGTATACTGACTCAAATGGAATTTTATAATAAAAGCAAAGGGATGACAAATCAGATTGTAAAGGAATGAAGAAGAATTTTGATAAATAGAATGACTTTGTAAATGGGGATCCATATTCATTACTCCTAGAAGAAACTATTCTATAAATGACGGAATGGTAAGTTAAAGTTGGCTAAGACAAAATGTCATAAAAGAGCCACTTGATAGTGTCAAGAACTTATTTTTATTGATTACCTGCCACATATCAGCAACATCAATGTATCTGATTAAATTTACATTGATATAATGAATTGCTGCCTTTAAAGCTTGGCCCTTCTTTCCCCAGTTATATGGTAGGAATAAAGTCATAGCAAAATGGAAGTAACATTACAGCTACACACATGACAACGGAATCAACAGACTGCCAGAAACATGTTAAAGTAACATAAAAAATCAGATGATGTGAAATCATCAGCTTGACCCCACAGTAGGACAATTTGAGGACAAGATTAAATTATGTCTGAAGCTTTTTAGTACATTTTCTTATTAAAATTAGGTCTAGGGATACCAATTCAGGTACAGCTTTATTGGGATTTTCACAGAAAATATAAATTGAAATAGACTGCAGTCAAACTAACAAAAACAAAATGGCTAAAAATTCTCAAGGATCAAAAAGGTGACATGAACACTAGGGATACAAAAAGACAACCACTTAACAAGTTAGCATGGATCTATGCTGGAAAAAAATTATATTCGCTTTCCTATAAAATGTCTGAGGATGTAAGCATGTCATTTCTTTCCATGAGTACAATGAGGGTACACTTTCTGGTTGCTTTGTGTAGAGATGGGAGAGAAGGGGATTGGAAGGAACAGGAAGTAATTAGTAGGTTGAGGTTGTCATTATTTTAGTGACTTGATTCTACCAACCTTACGGTCTAATTATATTTATAAAAGAGATGCCCTTCCCTACCCCTAGCTCTTTGTGTTAGTCTATAAAGATAGGGAGAGATGATGAGAAAAAGTAAGAAGACAGAAAAAGAACAAGAAGATAATTTGTAAACAATGTGATCGCAAATGTGATTTGGATGATCTTAATCTCAATTTGTTCATATGTAAAATGGAAAAAATCAAGACGTTATCAATTATAATTGTGACATATACTACTTGGATTTTATAAGAATTCAAGAGATAATTAAAGAGAAAGATTTTTGTAATTTGTTAAGTGCTATGGAAGCATCCATTTTTAAGTGATTAAACATGTTCGAATGGGATTTTATATATGTACGTGGTTACAATCTTTTCTTGAGTAGATCATTTTTCTTTCTCCAAGAAATATGATATTCAATAGCTAAAAATATTATTACTTTTATATATTTTCATTATTAATCAAACTGAAAAACACTGGAGATGAATTTTTATCAAAGGGAGAGATAGTATTTATAAAATTCCCCTGTGAAATATCTGAGATATCATATATAAGCCCTATAAGTTGTACATGAATGTTTCTTCTAAAAAATAGTTATATTTTAGAAATCTTTGAAATTCTTTTCTTTATTACACTATCATTAGTATGAGGTCATTAATTCACAAATGCTCCAATTCACTAAATGGCTTTAAGATAGAATACAAAGCCAAAGCCAGAATTTGAACTCTTCACCTCCATATTGGAGCTGAGTTCTTTAGTTTGTATTTCTCAGAGAAAGAAAATTAATCAAAGTAGAATTAATTGAGAATTTAAATATTGATTAAGCCAGTGATTGTCCTTATATAAGCCATTTCACTTTCATATAAAGTGCTATACAGAGTCAAAATACTATTTTTAAGAAACAATTTCAGAAAGTTATGAAGATGCAAGTATTCATTCTTCTAATATCCATATAGCTAATTCACTCATTTTATTCAGTTCTCTACCCAAATTTCACCTTCTCACTGAGGTTGTCCCTATGCGCTCTATATAAAATAGCAACCCTATCATTGCCAATCAGCATTATCCTTAACCATGTTTTATTTGTCATCATGTATTTGTTCTGTCTGTCTGTCTCTTTCCATATAAGAATGTATGTTTCAGAAAGGCACAGACTTTTCCTATTTAGTAATCTGCTTTTCAACACCATCAGGGAAAGTGCTGGTCAAATAGCAGTGCTCAATTAACATTTATTGAAGGAATAATGAATAAACAAATCTTTAATAATACTTTCTGTTCTCAACTATTATACTTCCTTTTTTTTAGTCCTTTCTTCCTCCTCTCCCTGATATTTTTCTCAGAAAAATCACATTTATTATCAGTTAAATAGTGTTAAGGTTTGCAAAAGACTTATTATGGTCTTTAGCAATATATAAAAGTGATATCAGCCAGTCTGTCTGGAGCTGAAGCAGAGATGAGATATCAGATCCCTTAACTGTATCAGATCCCTATAGCAACTTCAAACTCAATGTGAATGAAGTAAGACCTAGAAAATGAAAACACTAAGGATTAACCTGGGTTCAATACAATCCTCAGTATTTGATTATCATTACTTCACTAGTTGTCTTCTTACAATAGGCAAAAGTAACAAAAACATACTTTGAAGCAATGTGATGAGTACCTTATAGATGATCATTGTTAGGTTATAGCATTTAAAAATTATTTTGGTAAAAACACTTAACACAAGATTTACCCTCAACAAATTCTCAAATACACAACAAAGTATTGTTAACTAAATTTAGAAAAAAAATTTGTACTGTAGATCACTAGAAATTACTCATCTTGTAGAAACGAAACTATCCCTGTTACACAGCAACTTCCCATCTCCTTCTCCTCTCAGCACCCTGGCAACCACCATTACACTTGTTTCTTGGAGTTTGACTGTTTTAGGTAGATCATGTAATAGAGTCATGCAGTCATGTTCTCTGTCACTTGCTTATTTCAGTTTTCAGATTTTCTGTTTCCTTGTGATTCAATCTTAGTAGATTGTATGTTTCTACAAATTTATCTTTCTTATAGTATGTATAATTTGTTGGTGTATAATTGTTTATAGTAGTTCCTTATTATCCTTTCTGTTTCTATGGAATCAGTTCTAATGTCTCCTCTTTTATGTATGATTTTATTTGAATGTTTTCTTTAGTTATTCCAGCTAAACTTTTTTCATTATTTTATTGTATTTATTGAGAAATATGAAATGCAGGTGATTTCACACGACTTGAAAACTGACAAATTATCCTGTTACTGTTTTAATGATGCAGATGTAAGAAATGAGATTCCTAGGTCAGAGATAAAGGACAGTTTATTACTCATAGCATTAATAATATCCAGTTCCTCAAGCCCCTATTTCTACAGGGCGATGAGACAAAGGCCAAATTATAACTGCATATTCAGTAGGATGCAGAACAGAATAAAATTCCTGAGCTTGGAAAACCCAAATCTTTTATAATGGGCAGTGAGCACTCTAGCCCTTGCTTCAGAAAGAACATTATTCCTTCGTTCCAGTAGAAGATGCTATCTCTGACTATTTGCTATATAAAAATATCCTTGAAAAGATAGTCTGGAACAGACGTCAGTCTGTGCATCAGCTAGTAAAGTATGTAGAAACTCAGAGATCCATGGAGAACTGTCTCACTATAATATTCACTCATATTTTCTACACCATCCTCTAAGTGAATTTTTTCATTAGCACGCCACTCCTTTAGCCACTTTAATTAAACTGTCTGATAAAGGCTGGGAAAAAGTCCTCTCACCTTGTCTCAAATAGCACTTAATCAAAACTACTATCAATAGGAATCCAAACAGCAGGAAGAGACTAACATGTAGTAATAACCTCAACCATTCCCCCTCCAATCCCCTACCCCCACTTCAGGACCTAGACAGCTGAACAAATCCAAATCCTCTACCACTACAAACAACTCAGTATACCTTGAAAAGCCAGATGGCTTTCTCTTTAAACTCTGCTCCTACCCTTACTCTTCTAAGGTGTTAATCCTGGCACGACACGGCATGTTCCCACATACAGCTTCTATTTTCACTCACAAAAAGAAACCAGAAGTCAATTCTATTCCAGAATAAGATCCAGAATAAATCTGGCCAGTAATTTATTTTCAAAGGTTAGGCTGAATGTCTTCTAGAGCCCAGGACGCCATTGATTACTTCAGCTAAAGTCAGGGACTAATTTAATATCTTCTTCCCTAATTAAATGACTCCTATTGTTGGGGTAACTGCCCAAAGGGTGCACATAAAAAACAAATCAGTTTATTCTTCCAGAAAGTTCCCTTGAGTAACCAAGAACTGCCTCATTTTGGAGACCCCTCCCAGTTAATCTGAGGGCTACATGATCCACCCCACCAGGTGTGTTTACTTAAATAACTGAAGATCTCTTATAACCACAGATTAAGGTATAAATCACCAAATTTTCAGGAGAAAAGCAAGTTAATGCTTGGTCCTACATAAGAGGTATAGTCCTGGGTGCAGGTAGTCCCCTTGGAAAGAAACCATTGTTTATATTTACTTGGACCTACAAGTGGGACCTAAGTAAGTTGGGCTGTCACAGATTGAGAGTGTCTCCAATATGGCATCCTGAACAGTTTGTAAGTCCTGGGTTTCCCAGTTCAGTTTGAATAATTGAGTTCAGTCCTTGTTTTTGTAGAAACTATCTGAGAGCAGTCAATCCAGGCTGTGGTGTTTTCTATACCAGTTGGGTTGCATTTGTCCATCTAACTAAAAAGCTTCTACAGACGTTAAGAAGTTTTTTGAATGGAAGGTACCAGAGCTGGGGCCATCCATTATAGTTACCAATGGACTTCTTGGTATGGTTAAAGGGATCAAATCATATCACAGTTAAATTTGGTCAGAACTGTCTAGTAGATAAGGGAAGACTCAGAAGTCAATTAAATTAATGCGCTTGCAAAAGTTTGAGAGATCCACACAGAGGTGTTTTCTTTCATGAGGAAGACTCCAGAAACTATTCTGAAAATAAAGATCATTAATGTTTCTCTCTTCCATTTATCTTCCAGGACCTGAGGTGTCAGATACGTTGCACTCCCTTCTCCACCAAATTACGGGTGTATCTCATTCCATTAGCTAATTGGACCTTTTATGTAATCATATCTAATCACATCCAATTCTTTCATTCAGAGGGGTCAGGTGGAAGTAGGACAAGGATTTTTAGAAGATGTACAGAGACTCATTATTTCCTCTACTTTGGCTCACATGAACCACTCTAGGGAAATTCAGGAAGAAGTATACTCAATCAAGTGGTTAGTATCTTTATGATCTAGGATCATGTCACTTTAACAGGAAAATCCAGGTGGCTGACCCAGACTTAAGTTTGAATCCCTGAGCCCTCCTCTGGCTATGCTGTCACCTGGAGAGTGCTCCCACCAGACCAGCCCGGAATTGTGATGCGGGTTGGGGTGGGGAGAGGGAGCATAAGGCCCAGGAATAGTCAGGGAGGAATCCTGAGCTTTAAAAGTTGGTCTATATAAAACCTACTCTTTTTATCTTGACTATTAGCTAGAAAGTGGCCTAGAGGAGATGATCTTTTTCTGGAAGCAGCCACATTTGGTGGCCAAACTGCCTCGCTAAGATGTATGAACCAGAATGAACTGGATAAGGTAGAGCCGAAAATTTTTTTGAGAAAATGTTTGAGGTAACCATTCTAATGCTAAACAATATCACATGTCTGGATGATAAGGAACAGGGAAAGTCCATTGAATAGCTTGATTTTTGGTCCATTGTTCAGTGGCTATTTCTCACCATTATCAGACTGCAAAAGGTCTGGAAAGCCAAACCAAAGTCATACTTAGTTTCAAGCACCACACGGTGCAGCCATAGTCAGGTGATCAAACTGGAGTATGCCACATCTTATCCTGAAAAAGTGTCATCAGTGCTATCAAAGCAAAAATTTCAATGGAAGAAATTAAACAGGCAAGAAATACTTCAATCAAAGCTAGTGCAATAGCAGGGAGAGATCAGAATACAGTCTGAATACAACTCAATTAAAATAAAAGGCAGGAGAGTTTTTGAGAGGTAGAATGAAAGGATCCTAGGCCATTTGTGTTTGCTAATTGGCCCTACCCCCCACCCCCCAAAAAAAATAAACTTTCTTCTATTGTCATGGCAGGAGGTAGTTTTACAACTTGGAGCTAGAAGTTCATGAAAGTTAGGCTATGATTCCCAAAGAGATTGAGAGATAGGGAGCTATCCTTTTTGATGGTTACATGTCAAAGGGATGGTTCTTAGGTTTTGAGAGAGTCCTGGTTGGTAAAATTGGTAAGAGGTTTTAAAAATGTATATCTCAAAGAGGCAGAGAAATAATTTACAATAATGGGCTTCTAAAGTAAATACTCTAAGAAAAACGATGGGAGGGACTTCTGTGATTGGGCCATCTGGATTCTGTAAGAGCTGAGGTCAGAAAGATTTCGCGGAATGCAGGAAGAAGCCCACCTTAAAGTCGGTCTGGCCGTCTTGGTCAGCAGTTAGAAACCACCCAGGAATAGTCTAAAGGTCTGATGTTCTTTTCTTTGTGTCCAGTCTATTATGGTGGATGTCTTCCCACGTCTGGTATGATGATGGGCCTAGGCAGCAACAGTGGCAATCCAAGTGGTGTGGGTTCAATCAGCAACTTGATTTTGATGGTTCTCATCAGGGAACACAGCCTAACTGCAGGCATGTACATTAGTGGCACAGCCAGTTCAATCAGCAACCACGATATGTTTCATTCATGACCCCAAAAGGATTGATTTGTCCTGCCAGTAAGTGGTATTCCAAGTGGTAGACCAAGTAGTTAAGCCATTGTCAACAGTTCAATAGTCAATAAAAAATATAAAAAGGTCCATTGATGTGACTATTGGATTGTGCTATGAGAAGACTTAAGTTATTCCCACTGAGCAGAACAAGCACTTTAATTTTCAGTTCTGAATAGCTTGCATTAGGTTGAAATGCAGCAGCCTAGAAGACACCACTGGGCTTCAGCTTAGCAGAAGTATCAGTAAAACAGTCTAGGCAGTTAGAGGAATCTGAGTGAACTGAGAGGCCCAATGAACCAGTGTCTTTCCTTCAGTGTGTAGAATAATGGTAGGCAATAAAGTTTGCCCTAGTGGGTGAGTCGCTCTTTTTTTTTTTTAATGTAAAGCTGTGGTGCTACTAGGCCCTAATTAGCTGTGTTCTCATTTACTTTTTCTACTTGACAAGTATGTCTACTTAGTCATTTAGTCCAAGTCGACTCACGCCAAAATAGAATATCAGTCCAGAGAGTCATAGGCTTCTATGCATCAGATATAGAGATTCAACTATAGGCCAGCAGCAAGCTAATAGCTGCTTTTGAAAATGGTTTGAACTGATAGCTGTGTCTGGTGCGGAGGAGCAATAAGTCCAAAACCCAAGGGACACCTCTGCGTGGAGGGTGACTTCCTTTGCCAGAGGATCCAATCAGCCATATCAGCAGTCTCAGAGAATGTTAGTTCAAAGGAGCCTTCGGGGTAGTTGGGTCCCAAAGGTAGAGGAAATGCCACAGTTTACTGGACAGCTTCTATTGCATCCTGCTGGTTTGTGCCTCACCCGAGGGATGGTAGCTGATATAGAGGACCAAGTAGGAAGCCTGAATGAAGCACCAAAAAGCCCAATAAGATGCTGGATCTATATCTTAGTGACTGTGGTTAAAGAGACAGCAGTTTCTCCTTGACTATAGGAGGCATTGAGTGTTGTGAATCTGCCTACATGGCTCAGGAAACTTCTTTTTTCTAATGGCCTCTGATTTTTGCTGGGATTTATAACCCACCCCTCTCGGCAAATATTTGCTAACCCTATTGTCACAGATATTGAAATGCATGCATCTGAATTGTCAATCAACAGAATATTATCTATACAGTGAACACTTTGGACTTCTGAGTATAGAAGAACTGACACTAAATTTTTACCTATCCCCTGGTAGCAATGACAGGGAAATTTGTTACATTAAAATTTCTCTACTTTTTACTCTTTCTGATGGGGAGAATTCCTTCTGACACTTTTGACATAGAGAAATACGAGCATAAAACACATTAGTTCCTTGGATACATTCAGATAAGGAAGACACAACCTGAAGGCCTCACCTATGAGATTACTTTAATTTCCCTTTTCCACTGCAAATGTCGCTCAAAATACATAGTTGAAACTGCCTTCTTCCTCCTCCCACGGTTAGGATGATGAATGGATTACCTCTATCCAAAAGATGCATAAAGGTTAAAGTTCTTCCCCTCTCTGAAGTTACCCAGCATACTTGAATGAGTGTATTTGGCCATTGGCCCTCTGAAGACAGAATATTCACAGCCCTGCCCTGAATCATCCTTTCCCATAAAGTAGTGGAGGTCAGTGTAGCAAGTGAGGAAAACATGGGGAAGGGGTGTGGACAGGATATGAAAAGCAGGAGTGACTGCATATGCAACGGAAATTTACTACCCACTCAGCCAGAAATCAAACTTTTAATGTTTCTGGTCGATGCAAAGATTTGTATTACATAAAAGGTCCTCATTGATACTCCCATTTATTTCAGGTTAGATAACTCATTGCCTCAACAGCCATAATTACACTGTCTTTCTCTTGAGTCATGCTGTTTTTGACCCAATTGTCATATTGTCATACAAAAGCCCTTTCTCAGACTGCACAGAGAGGAGCGAGTGGCAATCAAGGCACAATTTTGGAAGCTTGTTTCTATCCTACCTCTCACTACTCAGCCTCTACTGTTCATCAACAGGTATGAGAGTGAGGGACCCTTACTCTCAGTTCCCCACAACCCTTGCCCAACACTTGGTTTAGTATATACGAGATGCCAGTGAATTTTCTCTGATCCCCTAACATAGTCACGGAATGCTTTGTCTTTTCTCTACCAGAAAGGTACATCTTTTTAGCCTCCTATCCTCACTGCCATAACTGCTAAGAATTGTGAAACATCTGCAATTTTATCTCATTGTAAGCTAACGAGTTTGCCTGCGACTGTTTCATGGATTTTGGGAGAAGAAACAAGACGACGGGGTCAGAGACAAAGGATTCATGGAGGTGGCACAAATTGGCACATATCGATGCTTATACACATGATGGGTTGTATTACACAACAGAAGCCCTGACCTTAGGGGACCTGAATCTATTTTACTCAGTAGCAAACGCGCTCGCCTTTAGTCTGAAAGAACACACTCTTCTGTTTTCCAAAGCTGTTTACTACACAAACATCCTAGAAAAAAAATATAGAACAAAGGGCTGTCATTGCCTCTGCTTGTAAGATATGCTAAAATGTGAGAGGCCACGGAGAATGGTTTCATAATATTGTAATGATTATGTTGCAAGAATATTGTAATATGGGATTTTGAAACAACCTGAAAAATGTGGAGCTGTACCTCATTACGATTTGCTTCCTTTCAGACCTGATTTCTAGTTTATCAAATGTTTGACAATTTTTCTCCAGCATAAAAATATAATTCCCCTTTATTTCCTCATTATAGTTGTTAATTTTATATTCTTAGCATCTGTTAAATAATGCCAAACTGTTTTAAAATCTTTTATATTTAATTAAATGGTTTTATTCATACATACTGTTGCATATTAACTTTTAATTATAAGTTATGGGTGCTTTTTCTTTTGTAAATCGGATAATGCTGTGTAACTCCCCATATGGGTTCTTTGGTAGTCTTGCTATTTTTTAAACTTCATTGTCTTCCTTTAAGGTGACTTGTTCTTATCTGTGTTTTTAATCAATTCCAACTTGATTTGTTTTCACCTTTATTAACTTACAGCTTGAGGTTAGTGCAACTGTAACATAAAAAGGAATAGTTATCTGTATTTGAGGCTATATTATTATGAGGGTATTGTCTATACTATGCTTTATAAAAGCCTTAGGGATAATAACAACATGCGATAATGTCAATTATGGTGGCCTTTCATTATTTTTCAAAGATGATGATGTAAGTGTTCCCATAGGAAGGTAGTCACTTTGATCATTTTTCCAGGCTTGGAGACATATTCTTAGTGACATCTCAGTTTGGTACAATGCCATGCTGTGGCAATATGATGGTTACAGTGAGAGCTTCACTGTATAATTATAAAACAGATAACAGAAAAGAACAAAGCTAAGAGAACATCTTGGGGTATGAAGCAGAAAACACTTTAAAATGGGAACGAAACCATTTCCTGACACTTGTCAATATTTTTCCAATGAGAACTTTTTACATTAAGTTTGGATTCTTGACCACCATAATATTCTACCATTAATAATACAAAACGCTTTGAAAGTATGCTTTTAAAGGAGGTGGAAGGACTTTTTCCTTTCTTATTGACAAAGAATCTATGTCTTTGTGTAAAATGTATATGTTAGAATTAAGAAGACAAACTCTCAGTATCCTATTGCACTGTGTTGAAACCTTCTTTGCATTTTGGTTCTTGGAAATTCTTTTTAGAATCAGTCACATTATTGAATAATATTTCTGTTTTCTTTACTATTGATACGTTGACCTATTCTATTCTATTCTATTCTATTCTATTCTATTCTATTCTATTCTATTCTAACCATCAATTCAGACAAGCCCTGGCTTTTTAACATTTTAAAGAGAAATTAGGTTAATCAGGGTTTGCTAATTTTACAACATAATAATTTTCAACTCCATAATTCTATATTTTAAAGTAATTTAAAATGAATTTATAACTTTAGGAGTTTCTTAGTAGCCTTTGAGAACGCCTGTTCCTGATAGCACAAAACGAAGGTTAGATATCATTGCACTGGGATGTGATATCATAAACATCTGCCACTGGCAAACACATTTAAGTTTCCAAATGAATGCAGGTTTCCATGGAAACAGCCTTAAGGTATATAGACTAGATATATTAAATGTACATCAAACCTACCTCCCAATTTCCATGTTGATTTCTGCTGGGGCAGAGGCATGCCCAACACAGGGATTTGTTCAAGGTCACTCCTCCTTAGGAATGGGAAATGGAATTTGAAATTCTGGTCTCTAGCTCTCTAGCCTGCTGTTCTGCCTGCCGACTCACAGTCTTCCAGCTGTTCGGTTAGTGTGTCCCTCAAGGACAGTTAGTAGTTCCCCAAAGTTCTCTGCTGTGTGTATAGAACAATTAAAGAAAAATCTCCCTATCCTTGGAAGAAACAAATTCTGATCTCCTGGAGAATATTGCATTATGTCAAATTTCTCAGGTTGTATATTACAAGAATATCTTCTAATATATACAAGAATGTCTCAACCACAAGTACACCAGGTGGCATTTGCTACGTAATGGAGTTTGTACACATAATAATCGGCACCACCAGGTTCAGACAAGTCCTGGCTTGAATTCCCATTCCAATCTACCGTCCAAATCTGTGTACTTTTAAACAAATCTCTTATTCCTGGAGACCCAGTCTCACTCTTCTATGATATGTAGTGAGAATAATCCGACATTATATACAAGCATTACAAAAGCATAGCTAACTCAATGAATGCATTTTTGCAGACCTCTCTAAGCCTTCTGTTCTAAAAATGATAAGTTCATTTGTTTGAATTATTTTGTATAAATACTATTGCTTTTTTTAAGAGATATTTTTGATAGCTTTTGAAGAAATTTACATGTTTTCAGTGGCAAGGAATAAAAAAAAATTGATTCAAGTGGCTTTAAAACTCAATAAATTTATGTCACAAAACAAGAGTTCCAGAAGAAGAGCAACTCCAGAGATGATTAATTTCATTCCTGAATGAAGTTGTTACAATCCCAGTTCCTTACTTTTGCCCTCTGCCATCCCTTTTCTCTTTCAATTCAAGTTGGCTCTGGCAGTTCTCAGGTCACATCCACACATGAAAATGTCCCGTCTGTCTGTTTTAGGACTGAGAAAACATTTCCCACATGCCTCCCACTGATTTTCCCTCATGTCACATTCAATAGACTGAGTCACAAGCATGTGCCTAAAATAATAATTAATAAAGGGAAGATATACCATATATAGTATGGTATATATCTGGCACATATCTGCTAACCCCATCAATACCTCTTCTGTCCCCCCTTGCTGAAGTATGACCAGCTGTCAGTGAAGCACATACACATGAAAAAGAGGTAAATACCTAAACAAATTGGTGTTCTGTTAGGAAGAAGATTGGGGGAGTCAAATATTGGAATATAATCAAGAAAGTGTGTTGTAGCAAAAACAAGATAGTAATACTTCAGATGCAGTTGACTAAAATAGGAGGTGAGCTTAGAGGTGAGGTTTGCATGAAGAGCCTTAGGATTTTCTTCAATATAAAAAGTAAGTTGGAATAGATAAACCTTTCCCTAATCCACCTGTCCACCTGTAAGTACAACTAAAAACTCTTACCATTATTTAAAACAAAAAATAAAAAACCTAATAAGACTCTTAACAGTAAACAAAAGAAGGCAGATCAGCTAGCAATGTTACAACTTGAGAAATGACATGGAGGTGAGGTGTGTGTGTGTGTGTGTGTGTGTGTGTGTGTGTCGCGCGCACGTGTGCTTAATCGCATATACCCCAGACATGGAGCTGAAGTAGCCTAGTAACCCATAAATACCAATAAATCAAATCAGAGGGGAAAAGCCTGCTGTCTCTAGCCAAAAGACCAGGAAAGGAGACAGGCTAGCAAGACAGAAATATTTTAGATAATAACCACGCTATTTCAGCCAAATACCACAGAAATAGCTCTAGTCTCATCCCTACCCACAGCAAGCAATGCCCGACTAGGGGGATCAGAATTTCACCCTTGCAAGTCTGTAATAAGGTACCCCTGTATTCCTACCAGGGTGGCATCAGAGATTACCAACTAGAGAGCTGGGACTTCCATACTTGCTTGGGTGGTAAGGAGCTCACTCCCTCTCATGGTGTCAGTAGACACCAACTGGCGACCCAGGACTTCCACTCCCACTGGACAATAACTAGGTCCCTCTTCCCTTTCCCACTGTATTATTGTCAGGTGAAGACCAAGGACTTCTACCATTGTCTGGAAATAATAAGACAAACCCACCATGGTGTCAATGGAGATATATGTAACAATTTGGAGGAATCTCCAGATAACTATGTGTATTTTAAAAAGATCGAGATTTATAGACCTAGAAAGATATATACTTAAATGTAAACAGTGATGAGTTTAATGCATATGTCTAATTTTTCTAATGTTATACAAGTGAGAAAAAGGATATATTTGAAAATGAATTATATATACTATTATATCTACTGTGGGTCAGTATAATTTACTGTAATTTCTGCTCTTTTACATGAGCTTTAAGTATTGTTTCTAAGTCTAATATCTATGCCTAATTATTTCTGTGCCTAAAGTCAAGGATAGCACTTTTGCAAAAAAAAAAAAAGGTTGCAAATATAATATTGAGAGTAGACTAGGAAACTGTTTTAATGAAATGTGTGGCCTTAAAAAGTTACATGTTTAAGAAACCAGATAATTATAAGGACATAGAGCAAAGCTACATTATTGCTGAGTCTCGACACTATGAAATCTTCTACATTCAGTATCTATTTAATATACACCACAGTTCTAGTTTTATGTTTTTACAAATAATGATACTGAGGCTTTAAACAGGTATTAATCAAAACGCTAATGTTTGATGTTGGAATTCTAACTCAGGACTATTTGACTCATGAGTCTTTGCTCTTTCTATTACATCATGCTGCTCACATTACATACTGTGTAGCTAATCAAAGTAATTATGTTAATAAAAACTACCAGATTACCCATAGTTCTATGTTAAAATGGATAAAAAATGAATTTTCACTTTTCCCTTTATTACCCAATGTAGATTTAAATTTGAATATTACAAAGATATTTCTGACTATATGAAGCATTATATCATAGATGCTTCTCTAAGAGCTCTGTTTTAATTGGTCTCAAACAGATTAAGGGGTTTAATAATGCTGAACTAGTCTGAAATTATTTATTAGGAGCAATATATAGTGCATAAATAACACATTTTAACTAGGTGTCACACTATTATATAGAAATTAGCATACATTATATGTTGTAAAGCACTGATTTTATGTGGAACTTTACATTAGAACAAAAATTAGAGAACTACAGAAAAAAGCAATTTCATTATGTCATCTACTATTTATTTTATTTCTCTAGGGAAAAGAGTAGCTTGGGGCAAGTATGAGGCCAATATCTTTTTAGTCACACTAGTTTTCCCGTTAAATGTAGTAAATATGTAATATATAAAATCTTTATTCTGTTTAAAATCAATATTTCTATTTGTATAAAATATTTAGTAACAAATCTGATTAAATCAGTATCTATAAGCATATTTTTTCCATTGTGGTAATTAATTTTTAAAATTAGAACTTGTCTAAAATGAATTTTGAAAATTCAGTATGATAATCTTAAGAAATGCCTTTGAAAATGAAAACTACATGTGTTGAAGAAAATGTGCTCTTTCAGGTTGGTTATGTTCAGGATCATCCTTTTAGATTTAATCAGTTGAGTGTTAGTACCATGAATAATGCACAAATGGAATTAACGAGGTGTGGGCGGGCAGAAGGCAGTGAAAGCAGTAATGTACGCAGGATGCAACGTGCATTAGGCTATCATTTCCTTTGAGTGAATATCTGTTCTTCAGCTCCTAAAATGCAGTTTAATAATCTTTCACATGTAAAAGAAAAGTGTCAGCACTTGAGAAAATTCTGTTATTTGTCTGTGACCAGATGAATTAGCCTTATCAAGAATCGTTTCTGAGTGCTGACTAGGTTATGGCTCATCTTCATTTGTCATTCTCCGAAGATGTTGTGACCTATTCAAAGATTTCATGTAAATGTTATTTACTGCTTTGCTATAGATCACTCATGGGCTTTAAGGGCTACAGCAGAGGCTGTAAAACATGTCTGTGTCAGTGCCATCTGCTAATGGCATCATTTAACCCAAGCTTAACGTTTGCACATTCCATCAATTGAGGGGAATGATTAAATAAATTCCTTTTGATACAAAGAGATTACAAGCTCCTGGGCCAAATATACCTCACTAATAATTTTACCACTCCCCACAGACTATGTGAAGGAAATGTGAAGACCAGGGACAGAAGTCAAAATTGAAGGATACTTTTAAAGATCGTCTAACTGGGCCTAATACTTGTTTGAGGATCTCTTAATACAAATATGAGTGGAGGGACAAAAGTGAGGTGAGGGCAAAGTACCAAGAATCAGAGAAAAGTCCTCGCGCTCACTCTTTGGCAGGAACTATTCATTTTTTCTACTGCAGAGAAAGGTTTCTTGATGACTACTTCTCTCTTCTTTGAGTGCTTTTTAAGAAGTATTACTAGAGTATCAAAGATAAGCAAGAGTCTAGAAAATGCCTTTTCCTGTCCATTCTACCCAGGACATTTAACTGGATGGAAAGTTGGGCTAGAGTGCCCTCTAATGTCCTTTCCATTGGTTTTTAAAGTGCTGCTCAGCTTTTAAACTCAAAAGCATGAAAAATCTTCTGGTTTCTGAATTGGAAAGATTTCCAACAGAGAAATACAGACTAAACTAAAACCATCCCTTATTTATTTTCCCTGGCTGAAAGGGAAATTTTCATAATTTCTGAGTAGGTTTAGATATGCAAGTAGCATATGTTGGATAGGAAGAACACAGAGAAATAGAGAAGTCATATTGTCTTCTTCAATTCATAAGTATTATCAGTGCATATGTAGCATTTGCATGGTGGTGAGCGCTAAGCGAAATCTCTCCTGGTAATAAATGAGAAACGGAGCCCACCTTGCTGGGGTCACTGTAACATTTTTCTGTTTGCATTCCAGGAAAAGTCAGTGCCTCTTCTGATCTAAGATGGAGATCCATGGAAATTCTAACGAGAAAATTTTACACTCCAGCTCTTTGTCTTTTCCTCTCTAGTTCTCGAATTTATTTAAATTTAATTTCTCTTTCTTTTATTGTTTTAGCCAAATTGCTTGCTACTCTCTGATTAGCATTTCAATGTCATACCACTATCGCTTTATGTATTTAGGATGTCCCAGGAGCTAGGGAAAATTTGTCATGTCTCATATATAGAAGCATCCAAATTCTTGCGGCGACAATTAATGAACAAGAGGAAAAATCACATGCAACATGAGGCAATCATATGCCCAGAACTTCTGCTAAGCATTTTATTTTTCTAGATAATTGGTCTTATGAGAAATGGGATGGACAATAGACAGTATCTCAATCTTCCAGAGCTTTAAGCTCCAGTAACCCAACTAGTATACATTTAATGCTCCATTTCTTTGCAGGGGAGAAGAAAAGCTAATGCACTAAACCAAGAAATAGGGTGGAAAGGGGGTTTGATAGAGGAGAGGCTCTTAAAATGGAGAAAAAAAAATGGTAGTCCAAAAAAAATCAAAGTCAGAAAATGTACAAGGATATATGGATAATTAAATTAAATTAAATTTGACTAAATAAACTTTTATAATTTCACTGGGTGATGATATCAGGAGATTATTATCTGAGAATAACTGAGTTTATCATTTGAATAAAAACTATCTATTAACTAAATTATTAGAAATATAAATACATAATCTGCTTTTTTTGTGTGTGATTCTGATGTCCCCTATTTTTTAATTTTCATGAAAAAGTAAACATCATGTGTACTCTAATAAATACCTGATTCCCAACACTTGGCACTTCTGATCCTGGATTTCCATGTCATGATAACCTAAGTAAAATTTTCAGAAATCCTGGTTTAAACCAAATGAAGACTTCTGACCATATATTGTAATTTCTGGAAACCAGCAACAATATCATTCCAAATTGCAGAGACAAATAAATAGTGCTAACTAGGCAAATCTGTCTATAAGACAGGTTGGAATACAGGGAAAAATATGGGACTTGAGGATACATGAGGAAAAATGAAGGAATGCAATTCTGGGAACCAAAAGAAAGACCTTTTAATCTCATTGTAGGATCAATTGTTAATTTGAGATAAGGGTTGTGTGAGGGAATGTCAACAAAGACATTCTTGTCATTTTTTTCCTCCCCCATCTATAAATAATGTAAAAAACAGGTTTGTTTTTTGTTCGTTTGTTTGTTTTGTTTTGTTTTGAATTCTATCTGTGGTCTGACGCAGATTGTGATTGCAATGTATAAAAATAAAGTTACTAGTGTCTGAAACTGGTTTCATGGAGGTTTTAAAAGCTATAAGGGACTTAAGACCTCTGACAAACTTTAATAACTGCTATGTATTTTTAAAATATATTTATTAAGAGGAATTACAAAATTATTCATTGTTGAATGTATATATAATAATATCTACTCCAATTATTCATATGTATGCATCTTTAATTATTTTAAATATATAGATGATAAACTTAATAAGTATTTTATGCAGATAAATGTTGTTTTTCAGCTTCTTCATTTGTCCTTCCATTCATTCATTACATTTTTATGAAATTCTATACATGAGCAGGCTAAGAAAACATGTTTTTAACTGTGAATATTTTAAAGCAAAGCAATAAAAGTGCATATGTTGATATATTCATTTTGCAGTTTAAGCTTTTCCTTAAGTCATTTTGGTTGTTTGAAATGCAAGATTGGAATTCTTGTTCAGATATGCCATTTTCATAAAAACTTGGTTCTTGGCAAAGAATGAAGCGTCCAATAGACTTATGCCTGAGTACAAACTCGTTAGAATTATGTGATATTGTGTGTGAAGCCCACTGTACACTATAGATATTAATAAGTGATAGGTTTTATTGCTGTTTGGATTTCTTTGGAGGTGGACATTTTCCCACAGTATGTGCTTCCACGTCAAAGATCAGCAGATTGAATAGATGTGTGTGTGGGTGTGTGTGTGTGTGTGTGTGTGTGTATACGTTTGAGTTTTTCCCCACTCTCATGTTCAGTCATAACAAAACAAAATATTTATTAACATAAATAAACTAAGTTATCATCATATAATATCAGCAGATTATGTAAGGAAACTAAAACGTATAAGAAATTTCACTCTGAAATACTTACTCTCGTCATTCATGTCCTTGGATATACTTAGAAGAATTTTAATCATAAAGTCTTTCTGAGATTTCTGCTGTATGTCTTACTAATAGCTTATGCTCTAGCTCTTTGATAAATGAAAAGCCATTATCATAAAGTATTCCATTCTAGAATTAACATTTATCTGGAATCTGAACTCATTCCTTTATCTATAAATCTAAATAACATACATATCACAGCTTTAATCTCAGCACTTTTTTCTGCATCATTGACACATATTTTTATTTTACTGTTTTTTTTTCCTCCAGTCAAAAACATATACCCTAGAAAATCATCATTTTTTTTTGTTTTCTTCCATGAAACAAAAACCAGATGGAAAAACAATCTACTTTCAATATTAGAAGAGAGAGCAAGCTCTGTTTTCTAGAGTTCTTAATGAAAAAAAAGTCATATTACTCACACTAGTTGTTAATTTTTAGTCTCTATATTAATGACATAATGGACCAGAAGTTACTTCTATTTTTTTTTTTCTTCGTACCAGGATCATTTCTTTCTATTGCTGTCACAGATATAAAAAATATCACATCAATCGAAATTTCCTAAGTTTGGGCCAAAAATATTTTAAAATACACAAAAAAGATATCTTTGGCATTCTAGCTCACCACTTTCGACGACTTCTTACATAATCTCTTCCCTTAATTCACACTGACTTTATATCATTGTTTTGATATTTTGGAGCTTTAAAACTTTGCTGCACTTAATAACTGTCTCATAGTCACTGATCCTTATTTCCATGGGCAAAATTCAACCTTCTGCAACCTTGAGCACTACTTTCATTTGTTATTCATTCAAAATTCATTGTATTATTTTAATCTCAATCATATTTAACTTCTTACAGCAGATTCGATGTGTTTGGTAAATTAGATCCTTGGGGGAATGTACAATAGTTTGAAAAGCAAAACTGACTAATATGACCTTCTTTGAATCTCCTAGGCCAGTGATTTTTCAGTCTTATTAGACACAACTCCCTTTTTAAAAAAGTTTTACTACTTGAAGTTAAATCCGTAGATGATACAGTTTACCTGCCTTATAAAAATATCAACACAATGCCTGAACTGTAATGCAGAAGAGATAGAGGGAAATAATGTTATAATAAAAGAATTTGTGTTTTAATGCACAAATGCTCAGCATTACTATTCTAGAAACACAGTGAAGCAGTCAGATGCTCACACATAAAGAAACTCACTTGTAACCCAACAATTAGAAATGCGGACTGACATTGGTGAATTGTATTAAATTTGCAGTTCTAATGCACAAGTAACTAATACATAGGTATACTAATAGACGATAACATTGACATCAATAATAATGATATGGTGGCCAATTCTTAAAAGACCTGTAAACAACATCAATAAAAATAATGTAACAGACTTTTTATTAAGCAGTTGCCTTTTTTTTTTTTTTTTTTTTTGGAAAGCTCAGTATATATTAAAATTATGCTACCTCTTTTGAAGATGACTGTGAAAATCTGGGAGAATTGTAACTTAATTGAAATTCTACTGACCAGATTGTTATCTCTAAATCTCTAAAAACAAGTATACTTAACACTCATGTTGAAATTCTGTTGGTTCTGAAAGTTGTTCTAAAATAAAACCCATTTTCATTATTTAAAATTGAGTAATATTTAGTCAACTATAAATACAGAAAGCAGAATGTAAAAAGTTTATGTGGTTGATTAATGTAAATATTTGCCACATTCAAAATAGAAATGCAATATATATTATAATTTAAACATCCAATAATTTATCTTTTTTTTTTTTTTGCACGTCTACTCTATTTCAAATTCATTTAAAGTGTTCTCGGAGGGAAAAGTCCTATAATTATACCTTTGGACCAACAATGGCTCACATAGAGTCAGAAATTAATGGTTTCCCAAGAAAACAATGCAAATTTATTTATTTTTCTGGTGGAAATATAATCCATTAAACAGCATATAGCGTAGGTAATATCTTCAATTATTTTCTTTTAGTATTCCAATTTAATTCCATTATTCTAAGTGTCAATCTGTCAATATTTTAAAATGTATTTAAATAACAAGATTTTCATTTACAAGACAATGTTTATAGGCACACAAAGTCATAAAGCCACAGTGTTTATGGTAAATGCTTTAGTAATGGAATGTATACTGAAAAGCTTCTATTGCATTCCTCTATCCAGTCTCCTGATAGATTCAATGCTGTTACATGCCTAGGAAGCTCTTGTAATATAATTTCAACAAAACAAAGCACTTTTAAAATTCACTATTTAAAGAACATTTAGCTTACTAAGTTGCACCCATATTATTCATGATGAAACCGATAATCTTTTGTGAACTGAATGACGGTCAGCAATTCTGCTGAAGTTTGCAGTCAAAACCCTCAAGAAAAAAATGTAACTATGCCAAATATAATTATCAATTATAATTCATTACAGACCTATAATTACTAAAATTACTAATGAAGATCACAGTAACAATTCTTCTGCTACATATTCTGGTGCAATGTTGGATTCTATTAGACTGCACCTTTAATAATTAGTCAGATCTTCATTTCTATTAGGCCCACCACACAGACTGATCTTCACTGCTTCACAGCCTCTTATCAAAATTCTGGCATTAGAGGCAACTCTGATTACAAGCATGCTCCCCTCCACTGTGGTTGCCACAGGTTGTGAATCCCAGTACGGGTTTTTCTTGGCCTTTATCTAAGAAGCTTTAGTTCTACAAGTGGCAAAAAATGTCCTCAGTGGCATAGCCCCAAAGCATGCAAATGGGGACAGGAGCCATAACAAGTCATTCCGGAAAAGGGCTTTTCTCCAATGAGCTCATTCACTGAACCTTCAGGATCTAGCCCTGAAAAAAACAAGTCACATGTTTGAATTCTGCTACTTCCATCTTTCAATCCCACCAGCTTCTTAGGGAATTCTAAGGTCACTTAACTTCTGTCCTTGTCCTTTTCACTACAGTAAGACTAAAATGTTCTTTTTTTTCAAAAACAAAACCAAAAACAAAGTATTTGCTTGATCAGCACAGGATGATATTGAAAAAAATGGACTATAAATTCAAAACTTCCATTTAAAAGCAGAAACTATTGTAAATTGGGGCAGCCACAATGAAAGATAGTTTGGAGGTTCTTCAAAAATTACAAATAGAACTACTATATGACCCAGCAATTTCACTTCTGGGTATTTATCTGAAGAAATCCAAAATGTGAATTTGAAAAGAAATAACAACCCTATGTTCACTGCGACATTATTTAAAATAGCCAAGGTGGACACAACCTAAGTGTCCCTCAGTAGACAACTGAATAAAAAATATGTGGTACATGTATACAATGGAACATTACTTGGCTATAAAAAAGACTGAAATCTTGCCTTTTGCAAAAATATGGATGGACCTAGAGGGTATCATGCTAAGTGAAATAAGTCAGACAGAGAAAGACAAATACTATGTGATTTTACTTGCATGTAGAATCTAAAAAGCAAATGAACAAACAAAATATAAACAAACTCATAGATATAGAGAATGAATTGATGGTTGCTAAATGGGGGGTGAGGGCAGGAAACTGGGTATTAAAAGGTAAAGGGATTAAAAAGTACAAACTGGAAGTTATAAAATAATCACAGGGATGTAGTTACAGCATAGGAAATACAGCAAATAATATTTTAATAACTATGTATGGTGTCACATAGGTATTAGACTTAGGGTGATTGCTTAAGTTCCATAAATGTCTAATCACTACATTGTACACCTGAAACTAATATATTGTATGTCAACTATAATTGAAAAATTAAAAAATAAATAAAAGCACATGTTTTCAGCACAAGTAATTACAGGGGTTCTCAAATGGGAGAAAATGTCAGAGTGTTGAGTGTTACAAAGAAGTGCCATTTATGCAAGAATTTCAGAATGTGAGATGAAGAATAAGTCACAACAGGCAGAAATAATAGCAAAGTACAAAGGGATGAACTAATGCCATACTAATAATTAGAAAATATAATCTGACAAATGTAAATGTGGTTATAGGGAAAATTGAACTCTATAATAAAATCAGAATTTTGAAAAGAAATAGAGGACATGTGGTTACAATTTTTGAAAACTGGTGAAGAAAACAGTTGGACTCAGAGAATTTAAAAACTGTCTAGAAAGGGAAATTGGGGTCTTCCCTTGAGTCCCACTGAGAAATTGAAACTTAACTCACAGATATCTTCAAAGGAAGTCACTAAAGGTTTTGAGAATAATAAAATATGAACAGTAATTATGTGGAGAATGAATAGGATAAGGATAAGCTAGATGGTTGTGATAGAGCAGACTCTCATTAATTAATTGACAATGGAAAGATGAAAATTTGATTCACAGAACAAAAAAGTAACAGAAAAAAAAGAGGAAAAGCAATAAGAAAATGACCAGACATAATTAGTGATAATTTGTTATAATACATTACACTATACCAGACCATTTATAAATACTGGCAAGACATCAAAACACCTGAGTAATCTTAGTAGAGTCGATGGGCTTCTTTGGTTCAAAGTGAAAACCTTCCTTGATTGTTTTGTCTGATCACCTTAAAATATAAGCTGTACATTAGTAATCAAATAAAAGGGAAAATCTAATTCTAGGTCAATGTATTGTCAACATTTGAAATTGAGAGACCTATGGTGGTACAAAGGATTAAAAAATATTATATTGACATTTAGTTGCTTCATAAATAAGAAAATTGTCAAATTTTTTTATATTTCAGATGCTAGTTAAGAAACGTATAGGAAAGAATATAATGGCCTGAGTAGGGGCTTTTTGTTCTTAATTTCTATACATCGAAATGTTTTGAGATTAATGAAAATTTTTAATTGCTTTCTTGTACATGTGCTTGTATGTTTTCTGTAAACACAAAATGGGATAATAAAAAAGGTAAAGTTTACCTTAGGTTTATTAATAAACACTGACTACAATAACTTATTAGTTTCTAAGTCTGCTAAATTTTGTAGGGTTACATATGTAACCTAGCAATGGAGGTGCTAAAGATTAAAAAGTTATGAACCAAAGATTATTATCTAGTAGAGTAAGTGAGAACACAGGACATATGCACATGTAACAACATGGCTAGTTGGCTCATATTTTCCAGAGGGAACTCAAGCATTATGTTTAAATTAAACTGCTCAAGTCACTTTTAAACCCGAGAATTTAGAATTCCATCTGTCCAGAGTAATATTTGTCTTTTATACACCAACTAGGTATTGCATTTCTTCATTTAAGTGGCTTTGAATCTAAGGTTGGGTGAATGCTTTTAGAAGTGCCCATTTGTTTCAATATTACATCATGGACTGGACCTAATCAGGCTCTTTATCTAGTGATAAGTGAGAAACCTTTATTCGATGGACTGTAATTGGACTCGGATTAGTTTTGTTAGTATTTGTCCCAAGAGGCATAGGTAGCTCCTTCATAAACTCGATGATGCTGACAGGACAGCCAATTTAACTATTGTATTTTTTTTACATTAATATTGCTTCAAAAAGGAAAACTTATGTGTGTTCAATAATGTATAAGAAAGCATACTCCTACTCATACATCATTTCCGGATGAACAAGGTGACTCAGGTTTTCTCACTGAAAAGGGAATAAATATAACAATAAATATACAGGTTAGGGAACTAAAAAGAATTAAAGACACAAGACTAATAATCTCACTAGGAAATATATTGCTGTTATTATCACATTTTTTAGGGGAAAAGCAAATGAAGTAAAACAAACAAAAAAAACCACATAAATAAATTCATTGATTTATCTTAGCAATCCATAGAAAATGACCTAAATTTGAACTATTGAGAATAGTTTGCCAAGTGATATGTTTCCAGTTTCTTAACTAAAATTGATAAGCAAAACTTTAAAATAATATTTCAGGTAAAAAAAAAAAGCAAAACAACAACTTGGTATAAGCTACATGACCTAACATCACACCTGATAATAGACAGGTTTGAAATCTGAACTCAAGACTAAGTAAGGAAGTTTCCTCTTTACACTATACTGTCTTTTGGAAGAAAATGAGGCCTCTTCAAAAATTAATATCCACAAGAGTAAAGCATGAGCCCTCCAGGCTGGTAAACTGCAAATCTGAAGTTTTTAAAACTGTGGTCATTATCCAATGTGTTTAGTGACTACAGACCAGGAAGAAGGATAGATGTACCCTAGGATTCTTTAACACTAGTATCTCACTCATCGTTTAGAAGATCTATCATTACCCATAAAATGATACCAAACATTTTTCACTGTAAAATATTTCTTAAGCTAGCTGCTGTGTTATAAAACCAAATTTATGTCTTTGAAAACTTTAAAGGTATATAAAAAGCAAAGATAATGTTTTAAATAACCAAACTATTAGATCTATTAACAAAAAATTATTTTATGCCCAAAATCCTACCCAAGAGAATTGGTTCCACAGATACCCAAAGGTAGCAGTCTATCAGGAAAACATCTTTGATAGAATCAAAATATACTTTGTAATACTGGATCTCATATTTTATAGGATAAGTTATCTTGAATATTGCCATACATACTATGAAAGTAAAAACAACAAAAGTGACCATAAGCGAATATTGAATTCATATCCAAAAAACAACCATTTAAGTAAAAAGATATGATCAGATGGAGAATGATAAATAACAGCAAACAATTCCAGGGGAATTCGATACACACTGAAACACAGTTCCATCTAAATATCCTACTGCTTTGTAAACCCCTCACTTTATCCTTTGACACATCATTATAATAATATGGAGACTTTCTGATTCTGCCTCCTAATGCCTCTTAGAGGAAAAAGTATCAAATTGGATGTCACCAAATATAGTTCCCTTCTTTCATAATTTGAAATCCCTCTAGTTTCTGAATGCTTTTATTGTCTCCCATGTTTTCAAATAGTTGTCTTTTATATTTTGTCCAGAGCGTATATTTTAAATTTCAGAAGGGTTAGATTAAGACAATATAGTCTGCCATTACATCTTGTAGATATTATTTTACAACAGTTGTCACTGTAATCACAATTTCATACTCAATTTTCATTTGATTTCATATATATTTTTAAATATCATATTATGTTCACTTACATTATCAAATAAGCTATGTCATCCAATATTTTAATGTAGCTTATAATAATGAACAGAGACAAAACACGTGTGCTTTACAGAAGAGACTATCACAAAATGATAATGCAAAAGAGATGAGAAAATATTTTGAGAATTTATCATGTTGTAGAAAAGCAGTATGGGTCACCAAATTGATTCTAAAGTCAGAAAAAGTAAAATCTAACCCAACTCCAGAATTTACCAACTCTCTTGATACATACATATACTTCTATGAATCTATGTTTATTTCATAAAAAAGATACCCAAACTGTGCCCTTGAGTACTTTACACGTTTATATATAATAAATGGGACAATATAGTATATAGTACTGTCTAGAAAAATACAGTATAAAATGAAATCATTTATTTATCCTTATTTTTTGTTTGTCATCTAGTATTTATTTTCCTAATGCCCGTGAAATTTTGAGTAACTTTTGCCTATATATTACCTCATATTTTCTCTTATTTAAAGTGAAGAACATTTCCTATTTCTATTACATAGACCCAGAGTTCACATCAATCCTACAATCATGTGAAATTTAAAAACTAAACAACCACAAAAAGTAAATGTAAAAAGAAACTAAATTTATAGTGTTCGATCCATTACGACCACTTATTTCAATTATATTTACAAGTCAACTTGCTGAAAACAATCTCGCCAGTGAAAAATAAGTGAATAGAATCTAACTTGATTTTAGCCACAATGAATTATAAACAGCAATGCTTCCTGAAGTAAAAAAAGAGAGAGAGAGAGAGAATCTATCATATTCAGTCAACTGACAGAATCTATTAGAATCGCTCACCTTAATCCAATTCTGCAGGACATGATCATTCCACATACTACACTCTAAATATTGTATGATTTATTAGTCAATGTGAATAATAATAAAAATTAATTTTACATCTATTAATAAAATTGCACCAAGAAATCTTCATTGGTGTCAGGCAAGGTGTAAGGTCCTGTCGTGTTTGTTGAGCTTTCCTCATGACTTAAGTACACTTCATGGATTACTGATACTTTTTTTGATAGGTTGAGAATTTTCTATTTCCCATGAGGTGTAATTGCAGATCTTCCTTGAGTTACTGTCAGGTGTACAATTTTCACTTTTTATACTGAGTCTCCTTTCTGCCATCCACAAGAATAAGACAGCATTTTACCAGAGCTAGCATAAGTGTATCTGGCAGTTGGGAATTTTGAAGATGTAGGGAATTAATAGCAATCTTGTGTTGTCTTTCATTGTTATCTGGCAAACTGTCTAATTCATTTACCCTCGTCCATGGTTGTGTAGTAGAAGTTCACCTTTCTTTTACATAGAGGCTATACTGATTTTTAAAAAATACATAATTATAATTGAGATTATTAAGAAAATGTCCACCATACAGAAAGAGCTTTAGCTTCATAATATTTGAGCAAACTTTAGCAATGGGGATGAGAGTCATAATGAAATCTAAAGACTAAGTTTTGAAAGAGTCGACCTTTATACAGATGACAAAAAAAGCACAGTTTCTAACTCTCTGAGGTAGATTTCCAGTGAAATATATTGCACAGTGGGATTTTCACTCTAGTTATCATTCTTTCAATGACTCAATAATCATTCATGGGGCAGACCCTGTGAAAAGCACTGCACTAAGTGATAGGAATAGATAATTAAAAAGCTCTGGTTCTTGCCCTCAAAGATCTCACAGTCTAGCAGACCATGTAAGCTAAGTGCAGCACAGGACAGTGACTGCTGTTTTAGTATTGTTTTACATATAAATTGCATCTAAAGCAAATTTGCAAAAGTGGCCTAATAAATCAGAAGGTCTGAGGCAGTAATTCTAAAATTATTTCTTGCAGTAATTGTAAAACATGTAGGTACATTAGAAATATAAGGAATTACTAATATAAATTTTCACTAAAAATGATTTGGACCCAAACAACATACAAAAAATTAGATATTTCAAATTATATATTTAAAACTTTGGTTGATTGTGAGTTCTGTATTTTTCTCTAAATAATTGCTTACTGTAATGTTTTTCTTGTTTCTATAGAATTTAAAATAGTATCTACTGCAACTTGCTCCTCTAGGCATGAACATTTGAAAATGGTATTGTTCTAAGGTGTGGTAAATCAAATGTGCTTATTTCTACAAAAAGATAAGGTACTTTGTACTATAAACTTGACAGTAAACAAGCATGTCTACTGAAAAAAATAAGTTTTTTATAAAAATATAACTGAAAGAGGTATTTGCTTCAAATATGTGAACAAAAGGATTATTCTCTGGAAATTAACTGAAATTTATATTGTTAGAAGTGTTTTCTCAGGTTATTTGTTTACTCTTTTCCTTAGTTTTACAAAATGATTTGTTTTTTAACAATGAAATCAACAGTATTTAGTTTAATAAATAGTAAATAGCGAAAGTGATGTAATATTAGAAAGGCAGAAAACAATTTTTATAGGATTATTTTATTTGATTAGAAACATGAGGTATGTATATTGTACACTAAAAATGAATTAAGATAATAGTCCCACAATATAACCAATCACTTAAAAATAACTTATTTTGAAATATTTTCCAGTGTAGTTTTTAATAAAATTAAAAGTTACATAGAATTATGTTATTAAATCAACAATAAGTGGAAAACTAGCAGTAAACCTTGGGAAATTTCTGAATAAATAATTATACACTATTTATGGAACAGTAATTCTAAATAACATTTTTGGAAAGCCATATGAAAATCTCACAAGGTATACAAATATTCACACATAATTGTTTTCCCTAAAATTTTAACATAAGAAAATAATTCAACCTAAGGAAAACATTTACTTACAGATAACTTGTTTTTGAATCAAATATAAGTACCACGAGTTGGAAAATTCTAATGTTAATTAATGAAATATGCTGTGGATTCTGAGAATCAAAATCATGAAGGTTGTGTCAAAACATTTTTTAAAAGTTTTATGAATGAAATGTCAAAAATCAGAATTAAAAACTTTATAATTATAACTCTAAAATATTTGTATGCATATGTAGGCACATTATAGATGATGTTTTTGAATTAAAATTTTTGTCTAAAGTTTATAACAGAATTCTTCTTTTTCTTAATAATAGTATTAGTTGTAGTAGGGATAGCAACACTAATAACGTAATATTAGTAGTAGAAGTATCAGTTATTAAAGTTCTTCCCTATTGAATGTTTTCAATACAAGGAAACAGCCCCTAATGGGAAAGTTTAGATGGGAACATTTAATATAATAAAGTACTTTTTGTATTATTTGCATAGAAAATAAAAAAATATATATCATTTGCCCTGTATTAATGTGGGTGTCTCTCCTGGCCTCTTTCTGGACTCCTTCTAACACCTGCATAAAAGCTACTGTAGCCACTGCAGAAGGTGCCAGAGTCTTATCCAATAATACTGTCTTCTAATACTTACAAAGCTACCTGTCCCTTCTCTTCTGGGCATTATAGTTTGAACCCTTAATACTTATATATAGGGGAGTGTGTGTGTGTGTGTGTGTGTGTGTGTGTGTGTGTGTGTGTGTGTTTAATTGCCCCCTCCACACACACAATCATATGGGATGGCAGGGTGGGCTATCGGAATGACATCCAGTTTTTCTCAAAGTATCAGATCTCCTTTGATTTCAGAACTACCCCTTATATTCAACATGAATTTTATTAACTGCAAAAAGCTCTTGGACAAACTATACCATAACTTCTCTAATATGTTGGAATCATCTTTGCAAGCCCAACCTAGTTTCAGCATCTGCCTAATGTGCAAATTTTCTGGCATTTAAAAATTGTGTTTGCTCTGTGACTATCTAAGGACAGAGTTTAAATAAGAATAAACATTCACTGACAGTTACTGAAGTACAGAGATTTTACTATCTCCTAACAACTTATTTTTCTAAGTGGTATAATGTGGCTTATCTGTTTCCTTATTTCATTTTCCTTTTCTTGTATTTTTGATAGTTAAAATAATTTTCCAAAATTAAATAATCTTTTGATTTAGAAGTGCTGCCGTAGTAAATATTATGGACCATTTTATTATTTAGATGTCTCAAGCAAGTCAACTGGCATATGCGAAAGATGGTACATTAAAACCCTAGCTTTAGTATTCACTATCTGATTGATTTTCATGAAGCCATTAGGTTTCCTTGAACCTCATTTCCTCATCTATTCAATGGACAGCTCATAATACCTGAGCTAGGTATCTCACTGTCTTGAGTTAAGATAGCATGTTCTAAATGTTTTGAATACCATAATATATAATTCAAACATTTCTATTAATGCTATCTATGAAAAATTAATTTCCACTCTAAGAAATTTACAATATTAAAATAATTATGTACAACTCCCTGCAAAATGGTATATAAATCAAGTGAATTTTGAAAACGGGTGGCCTATATTCTCTTCCACATATCTCAGCAGTGAGAGGGAATCAAGTAACAAGGAAAAGAGAATAGTTGTGTTGCAACTTAGTAAACTAGAGAGGCCAAAAATGGAGAAAAATAGCATGAGAGATATATTTATCTTACTGGTCTGCAGAAAGGTAACTGAGTAATAATGGTTTTTACCATGAGGAGATTTCTAAGGAGGCAAAATCTGGATGTTTTACAGCTTAATACAATGTTAAGAACCTAAAGCAAAGGATATTGCAGAACATTTGCCAACTTTATGATTTTGTCTTATATCAATCTTGTATTTCTTTATGATGGGATCAAGTAAAAGGTTATAGATATATACAGACAGATTTTTCTCAACCAAGAGATAAAACCTTCAAGTTCAAAAGAATGTCCAGTGGCATCATTTTCATAATGATACTTCTTCATAGAGACACTAATGCATTCATTATTTATCTCTATATTCTATACTCTATATTAGCTAGTCAAAGAAAAATAATTTATATATTCACAGAGTTGTTGCATTAGATTATCTGTAAGCATGTAGTTTGAAATGTTTAAGTCAATGCAGGCTTATAAAAATGTAAAACCATATTTTCAATTGCAAAGTCATGTATGCAGTAGATATTCCCACCTTTACACTATCTTTAACATGCACTTCCATATAGGTCTTTTATAGTATATACAACATATGTGTTCCTAAAATTTACCATGCTATATTAAATCATTTAGTAACAGCCACAAATTTTTGAGAAATACAGGGCTAGGAACATACCACATGAAAGATTTATCAGAGACACATTAACAATAATAAAAAAAATAGGAATCTAACAAAAATAATAGCACAATTTTACACATTTAAATAGTTAAATGATACATAAACACTACAATAAATGTGGCACTTTATCTTTAAAAAAAAGCTGGTTTGCTTGGAGAAGTGGGTGTGAAAGTGTTGCAGCCTGTGAATATTTATGAAATGATAGAATAAAAGGTGTTGCAAATGGGATGAACAATTGTACAGAAGTGAATGTGTGTGACTCAACATATGTGGTAAATTGAGGTATCTAGTAGAGTTTTGAAGTCTATCTGAGTGTGGCCCTGCCTTTTGTGTATTCTTATCAACTCAGTTCAACTTGATGCATTTTTCTACATTCAGTTACCATTCCTTCTGGTGAAATGGTGATTAAGGAAACATAGGCTTCAAATTATGTTGAAATTGTTTCTGAATATATCAATTGCATTGGAAGAAATTCATCTTTTCAAAATAAGCATATAAGTGGAATTGACTCTGTGTGTGTGTATGTGTGTTTTAAGTCTATTGGAAATGCTTCTGGTCACAGATCGGTAAGTAAGATACTACTAGCCCAACACCTCTACTGAAATATCTACATATTTGGACATTGTACAGAAGAGATCTACATAAAGGTACTAAAGAGTCGAGAAGCAGGCAGGCTCAAGTGATGAGTCTACTTTCAAGGGAAGGGATTTTTACAAAGAAGTTACAATTTTTTAAAAATAACTCTATTGGAGTGACATTGGTTAATAAAATTATGTAGGTTTTAAGTGTACAATTCAATAATACATCATATGTATATTGCATTATGTGTTCAGTCATATATTTGACCCCCTTTACCCTTATCTACCCCATTTCCCCCTTTCCCTCTGGTAATAAGTAAATTGTCGTTTGTGTCTATGAGTTTTTGTTTATTTGTCTTGTTTATTTGTTGCGTTCATTTTTTGTACCTCACATATGAGTGAAATCATATGATTAACTTTTTCTGTATGACATTTCTCTTGGCATGATCATCTCAAGATCCATTCATGTTGTCTCAAGTGGCAGTATTTCATCTTTTTTTTTTTACATCTGAGTAATATTCCGTTATATATACGTACCACATCTTCTTTATCCAATAATCTATTGATGGACATTTCAGTTGTTTCCCCATCTTGGCCATAGTGAATAATGCAGCAATGAATATCGGATCTGTATAGATTCACAAAAGACCCCAAATAGCAAAAACAATCCCAAGAAAAAAGAACAAGTCTAGTGGTATCGCACTGCCTGATTTCAAATTATACAACAAAGGGACAATAACCAAAACAACATGGTATTGGCAGAAAAATAGATACACACACCAATGGAACAGAATTGAAAGTCCAGAAATAAACTCACATATATATGGGCAAATAATTTTTGATAAAGAAGCCAAAAACATACAATGGGGGAAAGAAAGCCTCTTCAATAAATGGTGCTCAGAAAATTGGAAGGCCACTTGCAAAAGAATGAAACTAGAATGTTATCTGTCACCATACATCAAAATTAACTTAAAATAGATCACAGATCTAAATATAAGACTTGAAACAATAAACTGCATAGAAGAAAACATAGGTACTATACTTATGGACCCTGGCTTTAGAGAAGATTTTATTAATTTGACTTCAAAGGCAAAGGAAGTAAAAATAAATGAATGGGGCTATATCAAACTAAAAAGCTTCTGCAAGCAAAAGGAACCATCAACAAAAGAGGCAAACTAAATGGGAGAAAATATTTGTAAACAACACCTACGATAAGGGGCTAATATACAAAATATCCAAAAAACTCATACAACTCAACAATAACAACAAAATGATTCAATTAAAAAACTGGCAGAGGACCTGAACAGACACTTCTCTGAAGAAGACAGACAAATGACCAAAGGACATATAAAAAGATGCTCAACTTCATTAGCTATTAGGGAAATGCAAATCAAAACCAAAATAAGATACCACTTTGTACCTGTCAGAATGGCTATCATCAGCAGGACAAGTAATAACAAGTGCTGGAGAGGTTGTGGGGAGAAAGGAACACTCATACACCACAGGCAGGAATGTAAATTGGTATAGCCACTATGGGAAACAGCATGGAGTTTTCTCAAAAAATTAAGAATAGAAGTTCCAATTTTTGCTACTTCTGGATTGAGGATAGAAGTAGCCATTTTGCATTAAATGGCAGGGGAAAATTGCAGTCTTTCTGATTTAGGGGAAAAGGACAAAGTTGTAGACACAGTGGAGAAATGGTGGAATCTCGCAAGGGAAAGAATGATAAAGGAAATCTCCAGATTCTTCTTGGCACACATATTTGGCTGTTCCCAGAACCAAGCATGCATAGTTCAACTTTAAAGCAGCTCAATTAAAGACAAGAATTCTAAACAATTAAAATGATGGGGGAAAAAAACAAGCAAACAAAAACTATTAACCAAGACTCTCAAGACCAGCAAACACATTTTTCAAGAATGAAGTTGAAATAGATGTTCTAGATATAAGAAAACTAAGCTAATTTATTGTAATCAAATCTGTATTTTAAGAAACACTAAATGCTAAAAAAAAAATGTTATTTGGTCTGAAGGAAAATGAAATCAGAAGAAAAGACAGATTCTCAGAATCCTATCAGGAATAGAGAGGCACATTACATAATGACAAAGGAGATAATTCTCCAAAAAGACAAAACAAGCTAATATGTATTCTCATAAAGTAGAACATCAAAATACCTGAAGCAAAAACTGATATAACTGCAAGGAGGAATTGACAAATATACCATTAAAGCTTGAAACATCAACACCCTTCTATCAGTAATGGATAGATTCAGTAGGCACAAAATCAGTAAGGATATAGTTGATCTGACCACAATATCAATCAACTTGATTAGCTGACATAGAAGACCCCATTCAGCAACAGCGGAATACACATTCTTCTCAGCCCATACTGAAAATTCATCAAGATATACTACGTTCTGGGCCAAAAAGCACCTTAACAAATTTAAAAGACATGATACAAAGTATGCTATCAGAACACAACGGAATTAGATTAGAAATCAATAACAAAAGGTAGCTGGAAAATCCCAAAATACCTGCTGATGAAACAACACAATTCTAAATAACAAATATATTAAAGAAGTAGCCAAATAAATTAAAGATATTTTGAACTAAAGGAAAATCAAAATACATCATTATTGAATATTGTAGGATGCATCAAAGGAAGGGTTTAGAAGGAAATTTAATGCATATATTGGAACAGAATAAAGATATAAAATCAATAATCTAAGATCTTACTTCATGAAACTAGAAAAAATAAGAGTAAATAAAATCTAAAGTAAGAAGAAAGGAAATAATAAAAATCAGAACAATAATGGAATTTAAAAGAGAAAACAATAGATAATCAGTGAAATCGAAAGGTGATTCTTTGAAAAGATCAATAAATTTGATAAAAAGAAGAAATAGAAAATACTAATTTAAATAAAGAGGGGTCCTCACTATTGACCCCATAGACAGTAAAAGAACATTATATACAACTCTATGCCCGCAAATTTGAGGACCTAGATTAAATGAAACAATTCCTTAAAGGATACAATCTATCAAATGTCATTCCAGGAGAAATAGACAATCAGAATAGGCCTTTATCTATTCAAAATGTAATGACAATTATTACATATTGTTTATGTAATAGCTGAAGCAATAATTAAGTAAATTAATAATATTTCAAAATAGGATCAGGTTATGATGGATTCACCAGATAATTTTTTCAATTATTTGAGAAGAAATAATACTAAATTGCTACAACCTCTTCCAGAAAGTACACTTCCTAACTCATTCTATGAAACCAGAATAACTCTAATATCAAAACCAGACATAGAAAAATTAAAAAATATATATTACTGACCAATATCATTCATGATCATAAATGTAACATTTCTCAACAAAATATTAGGAAATCAACTCCAACAATGTATAAAATAATTATACACAATAAGCAAATGGGATTTATTCTATGTATGTAAAACTAGTTCAATGTTCAAAAATCAATTATTATAATTGATATCACTAGGCTAAAGAGAAAAATCAATAGGTTAAATTTAAAAATTATATAATCATATCAATATACATAATAATTTAATACAATTCAACATCCACCTGTGATAAAAACTTTTAGCAAAGTAGGAATAGAGTGGGATTTCCTTGACTTGATAAAGAATATCTATGAAAAGCATACAGCTAACATTTTTAATGGGGAGACATTATTAGATGCTTTCCCTGTCATATCCAGAACAACGCAAGGATTTCGTCTCTCACTACTCCCATTCAACATTATACTGACATTTTCCTAGTTAATTTAATAAGCAAGAATTGGGAAGGAAGAAAGAAAACTAATAAAACTGTCTGTTTGCAGATGATATGAATGTCTATGTGGAAAATTCCAAAGAAATCATACACACACACACACACACACACACACACTCCCTCTTGGAACTAATAAACTTATAGCAAAGTTGCAGAATATGAGGTTAACATACAAAACTTAATTCCTTTACTACTTACTAGCAATAAACAACTAAAATTTGAAATAAAAAACTACCATTTACAAGAACACTTCAAAAATGAAATACTTAGGTAGAAATCTAATCTATATGAAGAATACTAAAAAACTCTGATAAAATAAATCAAATAATATCTAAATAAATTGAGAGAGATTCCATTTTCATGAATAAGAAAACTCAATATTGTTAACATATCAATTCTTCTCAATTTGATCTATAGATTCAATACAATCCCGATCAAAAATCCCTGAAAGATACTTTTTGATTGCAACAAACTGATTCTAAAATTTATATGAAAAGTGAAAAAAAACAAGAATAGTCAACAAAATATTAAAGAAAAACCAAGTTGGAGGGCTGACATCACCCAACACCAAACCTTACTATAAAGCTGCAGTAATCATGTGAGTGTGATATTGTATAAAAGAGATAAATTGTACTAGGAATCAGAATAGAGAGCCTCATAGTAGGTTTACGCAAATACAGCCAACATATCTGACAACTAAATGGAAAAAGGATAGTCCTTTTGACCAATGGTGTGGGGAAAATTAGACACGCCCATTAAAATTAATGTAGACTTTTCACAAAAATTTTGGAGAATGGATCATAGCCTTAAATGTAAAATGCAAAATTATGAAACATCTAGAAGACAATATAGGAGAAAATTTAGGTCACCTTGGATTTGGCAGTGTGTTTTTAGATACAATACAGAGGCATAACCTATGAAAGAAAATGATATGTCGAACTTCATCAAAATAAAAATACTTCTGTTTAGTGAAAGACATTTAAGAGAATGAAGAGATAAGATACAGACTTGGAAAAATATCTTTTTTTATCTTATAAGATATCTTTATCTAAAACATCTTTTTTACATATCTGATAAAGGACTCATATCCAAATACATAATTAATTTTTAAAATTCCACAATAAGAAAAGAACAACCTAATTGAAAGTGAACAAAGATCTGAACAGACACATCATCAAAGATAAAAACTCCTGGCAAATAAGCATATGAAAAGATGCTCAATATCATGTATCATTAGAGAATTACAAATTAAAATAACAATGTGATACTTGTGATACTCTATTAGAATGGTAAAAATCCAAAACACTGACAATGCCAAATGCTGGCAAGGTTGAAACAACAAAAATTCTCATTTTTTTGCTGATATCAATCCAAAATGATATAACCACTTAGGAAGGCATTTTGGCAGTTCCTAATAAAAGTAAACATCATCTTACTCTACAATTGAATAATCATATTCCCAAATATTTACTCCAATGAGATGAAAAGTTATGTCCACATAGAAGCCCAAACATGAAAGCTTTATTGCAGCTTTATTCCTAATTGTCCAGATTTCAATGAAATCCAAATGCCCTTCAAAATGTGAATGGATAAAAATGTGGTATGTCTATACCATTGAAGGTTACTCAGTGATTAAAAGAAATTAGCTATCAAGCCATCAAACAACATGGAGGCACCTTAAGTACAAATTGTTAAGTGAAAGAAGCTAGTCTGAAAAGGCTAGATACTGTATGATTTCAACTATATAACAGTCTGGAAAGATCAAAGCTTAGTGACTGTTGTGGAGTTGGGCAGGGAAGGAATGATAAGGTGGAACACAGACTTTTAGAGCAATTAAACTATTCCGTAATGGTGGATACTTTTTATGTATTAAGCAAAATCGAAAGAGCTGTACAACACAAAGAGTGAACCCAAATGTAAACTAAGTACTTTAGTTAATAATAATGTATCAATATCAGTTCATCGATTTAATAAATATAGCATCTCAATGAAAGAAGTTAATAATAGAGAACCTTGGGAAAGAGAAAAAGGAGAATATAGGAACTTTTGTACTTTCCACTCAGGTGTTCTATGTACTTTAAACTGCTCCAATAAACTAAGCCTATTAATTTAAAAAGCTGGAGATGGGGTAAGGACAGATATTGTAAAGTCTACTGGCAATGTCTGCTAAATCTGAGAATCTGGTTAAATTTAGTTTCTAATTTCATAGAGGAAGAAATGACACGTGTCTAGAAATAAACTATTTACTTTCACTGAGGCAAAAATAACAATCTTAACAATTTGGAATTTACAAAATGCTTTACTTACGCAGGGATGATGCAAACCCGATGAGAAATGGCATAAGCTTTGTGATTATTCCTGCTGTAGAAAAACCCAAAGCTGAGACAGTCTAATTAGCTTGTCCAAAATACATGGTTGTCAAGGAGCACAGCCGTCTTCTGATTTGTATTCCATACACTTTCCTCCATACATCATTATGAGATCACATTTTCCTTTTAAAGTTTTTTCAGGGAAAATAAACTGGGTATTCTGATCACAGAGTCCCTTACATATAGTTAGTTGTTGAAGATACTTCATCGGTATATGAAATGGACAAGTTTAGACCACTGGCACAGAGTTGGCTATATTCGGGTTTGCTCCAATAGTACAGAAAAAAATAGAATACAGAAATATTTTTCTGATGCTATAGGAATTTGCCTTACATGGCAGTAGTCAGACTTGAGGACTGACATAGCATCTTTTAAAGTCTAATGTAAAAGGTGGCAAGACCACATCTTTAAGCGTCTTTGACCTGTAAAGTCGCCAACATTGCAAGGGCTGCAATGACCATCAAATTTATAGCTTACTTCCAGAAGAGAAGAGAGACAGTGAGTAGCTACATTCACTCCCTTGCATCCATATCTTACATACACCCTAATACTAATGTATTTGCTCATCTGGTATTAAACCAAAATGAAAGCAGCTTTGAAATTAGGCCAAGTTCTCATATTTACCATCTTTAAAAATGCTTGGTCACTTGATGTTTCTCAGTTAGTTTTCTTTCAAGTCAGAAATCACTAGTATTTATAATTCTGTCCATGAATATCAATTAGACTAAATGGTTGTTCAGGTGAGATTGATTGTGAATTAGAATTCTACTTCTTGTGTGTTTGGTGTAGTAAATGGTAGGAGCAAAGGGTGAGTGGAAGATGCTTTTTTCCACTGTGTTCATGAAAAAGAAAACTGTCAATAAATAAAATGGAAAAAAATCATCTTTTCCTCAAAGTTTAGTTCAAGGAAATTAAACAATGAATATTTATTAACAATAAAGATTGAGCCATTTGCCTAGATTCAAGATAAATACAGGTTCTGGAGTGTAACCCCAAAAGTATTAGTATTGTTTCAACCTTTCTCAATAAAAACACTAGCAGAAATACAGTCTGTCTGGATCCTGGAAACAGCAATGTAATCAATGAATAATGTGATCTCTTTTACGTCTAAGTGGCATAAACTAAACATTATTTTCTGTCTATATTTCTTGCAGAGTCTTACAATGTTCCTGTCCTGAATACTGATTTCTAACAAGTTGGAAATCTGGGGCCTGCCGGTGCCTAATGTTCACACAGTTTGAATGTGTGCTCAGGCATATATTCTGTTAAGAATCTTAATTGAATTCATAAAAAGGAGGGGTTAGATAAAGCTCATCACTCTTTGTTTTCTTGGCTTGAAAATAATAGAAAACTCCCAAATTGATTGCTGCTATCAGAAATACAAATATATGTAAAGAAAATTAAGATTTTATGTTAAGCAGTAATTAATTTGCTTGCTACTGTTAAAAAGTTACCTTGTAAAAAAATTTCTAATATATATTTCACCATTTGTTCTTCCAAAGGTGGCTAGTGATGCTGAGTGTCTGGCCTGAACGTTCTGAAACACAAGTCTTTTACTGTTCCTAGATCCAAGCGGCAAACTTGCAGATAAGACAAGTAATCACAGGGGCAGGAAAGATGTATTTGTTGCAATCTTTCTTTTACTGCATTTTCGCCCTCTTCCCAACCCCCACAGTAGTCTCAGCTCATGACACTTAATCACATCCTTTGACAGATGGTTTGATTTTGCTGTTGCTGATGTTGTTTATGATGATGATCATTTAAAAACAATCAAAACAGAATTAGCGTGTATGAATTATAAACGGGCACTCATTTATTCAATAGTTCATTAGGCTTACTATGTACCAGGCAGGCATAAAGCTTGGTAAATAAAAAAAAAAGCTTCGTTGAAAAAAATAGGCTCATTCTTGATCTCATTTGTGCACGAATGATATCAATGAAAGAGATTCATTCATTCTTCCATCTGGAGAGGTATGGTTCTAACATTTGCTCTGCCACTAACAGACCACATAATCCTTGGGCAAGTTACATAATCACTCTTGGTTTCAGTTTAGTTATCTACAAAACTGCCATACTAAAGTAGTAATGTCAACGCTTGCTGTAAGGATTAAATGAGTCAGTTCATGCAAAGTGCTTAGATTTGTATGTGGCATTTGGTGTTAACATTTTAACTATTATTATTCACTTGTCAAAATATTCATTATAGGTTTCCATACACTATGCCAATGAAGGGTAATAGCAATTATTCTAATCTATTAATTAATTACATGGTGTTAGTTTGCTTAGATCTTAACAATTATTTTACTTCACCCACATCATAGTGGGAGGCACTGTTATCTTCATTTAGAGTTGAATTGAAACACAGGGAAGTTAATCACTGAACAAATATTAAGATCGTGGTTGTGTAAATCCGAAATCCAGACTAATATAAGGCAATGCCCTATTGAATCTTAGTCAGTGGTTTGTAAAATAAAACCCAAGAAGAGTCACTATTCTGCTGAGCAAAACAGAAAAAGTGAATGATTGTGCAGTATGATAAGAATTATACTAAGAGTGTATGTACAAGGTGTTTTGGGAGCACCAAACACAGGGAGATTAAATTTTCCTTCAGTGGGGGTTGGATGGCCTCTTGGGTTCTGGGATGGTGTCTGAAAAGAGCACAGCAAATGTCAAATAGAACATTATACTCAATAATTTTCTCTGCCTACGGACTAAAAAATAGCTCAGGTCTCTGTATCATTAAGTCGTCAGAAAAATAATTTTGATAACACAAGGAGCAAAACAAAGCATCCTAGTAGAGAAATTTAATAAATTCCACCTGGATAAAGCTGAAGAAAGATATAAATAATTTTCTAAATATTACGGCTTCGCAGTCTAATGTCACCCAGCCTCACTTCAACATTTCAAAAGTTCACATCTCTTTTGGATAGCACTGCTCATGCATCCTTGTTATCTCACAACTGGATTATTTCGTAAACTTCCAACATTTGTTTCCCTGAGCAAACATCATCCCTTTCAATTCACTGTAGCTGAGGTGACATTTTCAAAACAAAAATCTGACCACATGAACTTATTACTTAAAATATACTAACAAAATTTCCCTTGTCTACAGAATCAAGTCTCAACAACATGGAAGGGTTGCCAAAGTTCATGATCATTTTTCCACTTTCTATCTGGTCAAACTCACCTCCTTTTATTACATATGTAGGCCCATGTTCCATCTGTACAAAATGACTTTCATTTACTAAAATATTTAACTTGCTGTCATCACCTAGCTCCATGCATGGCATACAGCATCCACTCAATAAATATTATTGTCTGAAGGGATGAGAACACTGAAGAGCACTTCCATCAAGACTGTGCCCTGAAACTGACTGCTAAGGAGAACATGCATCTATTTTTTCAAGATAGTCCAAGTTACAATACTGTCCATCCAAATTTAGTTATTTTAGGGTTTATTCATTTGTCTCCTTTGCTGTAATAGACTAACGTTTGATTCCTGTTAGAAACTAAATGTTTGATTCTTGTTATGAACTAAATATTTGTATCCTCCAAATATTCATATGTTGAAATCTAACCCCCAATGTGATGGTATTTCAAGAGGAGGCCTCTGGGTGGTAATTAGTTCACGAAGGCAGTGCACTCATGAAGGGCATTAATACCCTTAGATGAAGAGGCTGGAGAGCTAGCTTGCTCTCTTCCCATCATGTGAGGACACAAGAAGCCTTTAGTCTGCAGCTGGGAAGAAGGCTCTCACCAGAACCTGACCATGCTGGTGCAGTGACCTTAGACTTGTATAGTTTCTTGAACTGTGATAAATACAACTCTGTTGTTAATAAGCCACTCATGAAATGACTAGACAATTCCAATGGACCCAAAGAGTCCACGATCTCTCAAGCACAAATTTAAGAACTAACCCTTGCTTTTTTAGAATAGAGGTGTGTTTCTGAAGCTATTTCATCTTAAGCAGTGTAACCGCCTATAAATATTAGCTAACTTGGTCTTTCTTTTCTCCAGCACTCTCATTCTCTGCTTATTGGCTTTGTCTATATTCTACACTAAGAGGTAGGATGTATGGTGGCTAGGTGTAGCATCTAAACCATACTAGCCGAGTTGTAATGCTGCCCTGTCATGTGCTAACAATATAAGCTTGGGAGAGTTAATTAAACAGTCTGTGTCTTTCTTTACTCATCTGTAAAACTGGTACAATAGGAGCATTTAATATTTATGATTTATGATTGACTGAAACATATTTATCATGAAGCCGATGTACAGACAGTGTGTTCATTTGGCTTGTGAAGTCATGTCTGGGCCCTTACCCTCTAGGAGTACACTATGCACTAGGAAAAAATAAAAAGTACAGAAATTAACTTACATAACAGTGACCAAAATAAGTGCCATAAGATGTACATAAAAATAAAGACAAAATTGACCCCAAGAAAGGAGAGAGTGTCTTAGTCTTAGGAAATTAGGGAGGATAGATTTACAATGAATGCTAGAAACTCAAAATGTTTGAAAATGTTAGAAGTTCAAAATGTTTGAAATTTCAGCAATAAATAAGTAAATAAAATCTCTATGTGTGTATGTATACACAACACACACACGTACAATACATACATACACAGACACAAAGTTTGGAAATGTCAGGACATGTCCAGCAAACAATGATCCAGCCTGGTTGGAATAGAAGGGAGACATAGGGATGCTGCAAGGAGCAGAGAGTTATCACACAGTGTTTAAAAGCAAGTACTTTAGAATTAGATATGGATTAGAGTCGCGTTTGTAATCCTAACTAGCTTTATGATCCCGACCAAGCTATTTACTCTCTCAGTCCTATTTCCTTATATTAAATGTGAATAACATTATTTATTTCATTTGTGAAGTGCTCGGCCCATAATTCAAGACTAAACCAGAATCTTTTCTTCTCCTTTTATGTAGTTATATTTGTTTTTCTTAAAAAAGTTGGAAGATTCCAGATAGAAATATACCAGATGACATAAGAATATCTACATACGCTGAATATCTCCTATTGGCCTTGAAGATCCACTCTCCAAATTTCTATTCCTTGCTCTGTGTCCCGAAAGGCTAAAATGTATGGGCTACATCAGCAATTCCTCTTTCCTAGGTTTCATGATGAGTTTGGCACAAGATAGGAAGGAGATAGGAGAAGTAATTCAGTACACTGATTACTCCAGCTACATCCCTCTAGGCCAGCTACAGTCTAGTAGCATTCCTCTTGAAGAAAGGTTTTAGCTTTTGTCAGATAATCCTCTCCTTATAGACAGTTTGGCCTTTACAGTATAATAATGTGTCTTGTCTTAACTTGCCAAATAATATCTCTAGCTTCATTTCTTAATGAAATCCTTGTATTACTAGCTTTTGGGTACAATATTATCTAATAGTGTGTCTGCCTGATCACACCTTTGAAAATAACCCCTTTATTAAATCGCTTTGGGTCTTCTGGGACCCTAAATAATATACATGTACATGCATAGAAAAATAGGATTGTAGATATACTAAAAAGAAAATGAGAGTAAAAGTCATATGAAGGAAGGACATGACAAAAAACAAAACAAGCAATAAGGAAATGTTTGTAGATATCTTTCTAGCTTCTTGGAACTTCTCAGTTATTTTCAAGTATTGTTAAGATATAATTACAATGAGTAGTATATAATATGAATGCTTTTGTTTTTTGAGTCAAATATTTCTTAAGTTTTTGTGTTTGTATTTCTGAAATTTATGTATAGTTTTCTGCTTTCTCAAAGCATTTAGGAAATTTATTTTCACTAGGGTGGGATTTTAATTCTCCCAAATTACGGAATACTAGAGAAAATCGAATGTGATTTTTAAATGTAACAGGCCATCAACTAGGCAGCACTCTTGCAGATATGAGATTATAATCTCTGAGTTTCTAGAACTAAAAATAAACATTATCAGGAATGAATTCTCATATTCATTATGACTAATATTTTATTCTATGGATAGCATACGAGTGTTTCCCCTTAAATATATCTTCCAAGAAAAAAATTACGTGTTTAAAAATAAACTAATTGGTAATTTTTATGACTAATAGCCCAGAAAAATAAAACTAGTTATTGAAAGATAGTGCTTTTTTACCACTTTCCAGTAGTCTTGGCTATCATTCATACATTCTCAAGAGGTATAGCATAAGGAGCATACTTAAATTTTGGACAATATTTTTCTTTTAATCATCAGGTCCTCTTTTCCCTGCCTTGATGAACGAGGAGCAATAGCATCTTCAAAGCATGAAGGAAGTCTGAAGGCCAGTATATCAACAAAGCCTCAAATTCCACTCAACATAAAGAGTCCTTGCCAAGTTTCATTTCCCATGTTTACTTATAACCCTTTACTTCCCATCATCAAAGCAAAAGTCTCTTGCTTTATTTATGTAAAAGAGGTGGAGTGTCCACTCTATGGCAACAGTAAAATAAACACACGCCCATCCCCAAAGTCTATTTTTCTACACTGTTAATGTAGAGCTTAAACATCTAAATAAATAATGAAATGCTATACACACACACACACACACACACACACCATTACTCTAAATAAGTTTCTCTCCAATAGAGATTTTAGGGTTCCAGTGGAAGGCTTGAAGGAAGCCATTTAGACACTTTTAATGAAGAAAGCAAGATACTGAGTTTTAAGCATAGAAGCTGTGAATTTTCCTCAAAACTTTTAAACACTCTTATTATTATTATTTTTTGTGCTTGTCAACCTTATCTAATCTCAGAGATAGATGAAATGTATATCTGGTGAGTGGGGAAAAGGGTTTGATCCCAATATGGAAAAGGAATGCTTTTAAAGTCTGAATAAAGGTTATTGTTTCTGATTTCCCATATAACTCAAATATATTTAGTCTATGTTTATATAACAGCTGCTCAGGATCTGGAAAATAGTATATACTATTTCTTCTATGAGTAGGAGAAATAGTATAAATAAAACAAAGGCCCAATTTTAAGGACAAAAATAGCTCATTTAATAATAGGTAAAGAAATTTGGGATATATTTCTGAATGACTATGATGCAATAATTTATAAACAAGTCTTCACGCAGAGAATAATTTCTGGTGTGTCAAAATGTAGATGAACTGTAAGTGAGATAGGATCTAAATGAAACTAAATTTAGAAAAACAGATTAATAATATTATTTAAGTGATGCTGCTTCCTTCTAATCTACATTCAAGGATAAATGTAATATCTTCCAAAATTAAGGTTTACCATTTCTAATATTTTATATTTGAAAATATGAAGTTTCTTCTCTTTTTCTTCCACCTCCCTCAGCAGGATAAATATCTTTTTTGTTTAAAAAATCAGATATTTATCTTTTTATTTAAAAGATATTTCTAGAATAATTTAGGAAGTAATAAAGGAGATAAAATTGGCAGACACGATAAATTTCCAAATATGAGTTTGCCTCTGTGAAATGGTCAAGGTTCAATGCTCAAATCAGAGGTGCAAGGGAAATACTTAAGCCGAGAAAGCTAGATTTGGAAAAACATTCTAGAAGAGGGTCCAGAGAAAGTGTAAGCACCAACTTTAAACTCACCAATTTATGTTAATACAAAGGGCTATAACCAAAATCTATAAAGTTGGGGGCAGGCAAGAACATTGAAGAATGCAGGAAGTTACAAAGAAATCCCCTTTGGATATAGATATCATATATGTATCAAGAACTCTTGAATTATCAAGTCACCTGGGGTCAAGGCTGGGCATTCAGAGTAGCTAAAATTGAGATAGAATGGGGGCAAGGGCTTGCTTGAGAAAATATGGTCAATGCAGATATACTGTTGTATATTATACCCTCAGTATTTGATAAGCATTTCAATCTTTATTAATATGAATCATTTTATAAACTGACTCATATTCATATATAAATCTATAGTCAAATTGTCAATGTTATGATAATTCATAATGCAAATAGTATATGCCTTTACTTTTTGACCTATACTTATTCTACTTATAATCATACCATTGCTTAATTACTTATCTAATGTCGTATATCTATAAGTCAATAAAAATAGAAATTGTAAAATAATTTACTTTGTAGAGGCTGTGCTAGTGTGTCATAAAGACATTAACAGCATCACATTTCCAATAGGGAGCTGATTCAAGGTTTTATGTTTCTAAGATGACATGCTTAAACTTTCCTCAAGTGTTTTCTTATAATAGTTATCTATCTATTTATCTATCTATCTATCTATCTATCTCAATAATATATTCTATATTATTTGGCTAAATGCTAAAGAGGAAATTTTTACAATATATTTGAGAAATGATGAATGGGCAAATGTGGACAAATATAATTTTTGTGTAAAATGTCAAAATAGCATAGCTATTTACATCTCTATAGTGATTATACTGAATATCCTTAAAGTAGCTTTTGTTTTCCTGACTGAATATTATCCTAATGAATGGAAACTTTCATTGTTTTAAAATAGTCTGTTTAATGTAGTAATAACTTTGGCCTCAGGGTCTATTACTTCTCATATAAAAGTAACTATACTAGCTTTACTTTGATTAATATTTACCTGTTACATGTTGTTTACATAGACTTTTCTTACAGTAAAATTTTTTTTCAGCTCTGCTCTTACAAATTAGCTGGACTTCTTTTTCCATTGGATAATTATTCATATTTTGATTGGAGTAATTGGCACCTTTACATTTATTTTTATTTGTGATGTACTTACATTCATTTATCTATTTAATATTATAATGTTTAGATAAGAATTACAAAAAATACAATATAAAGATGTTAAGTATAGAATTTGATAAGTTTTGATATATGTGAATACCTGTAACCTCTACTCCAATAATGATACAGAGCTTATTTATCATGTATATCTAAGTGTAGGCAAATGTTACTCTAATTTCTATAATCATTGATGAATTTTGCCTGTTTTTGAATACTACATAAATGGAATCATAAGTTGTAGAATCTCTTGTGTCTGGATTCTTTCACTGAATGTATTAAAGAGATTTAACTATATTCTTACATGTATCAGTAATTAATTTCTTATATGTTGTCAAGGAGTGTTTCGTTGTATAAATATGCCTAAATTTATTTCACCATTCTTCTGAAAATGGCCATTGAGTGTTTTGCAGTGTTCAGTTACTATGAATAAAGATAATATTAACATTCTTGGACAATGGTTTATATTTGTATATTTTATCATTGGTAAATAGGATTGGCATCAATGAGTCATAGAGTAGACTTTTAAGTTTATAAGATATTTTCTAACTTTTTTTCCAAACTTGTTGTACCATTTGGCATTCCCATATTGTGTGAGTTCTAATTGTTCCCCATCCTCCCACAATGATCCTTTCTGCCAAAACTCAGTTTTTCCATCTATGTATAAAGAAAATGATTCCAAAGCAGAGCTCTGAGCAGAGAGAGAATTGGAGTATTTCCTTACAGCCTGTTCTTGTGACTCCTTCCAGACAACCTTTAGGAATAAATGATACTACCTGGCAGATGACTGTGATCTGGGAAAAGTCCTCCAAACTGAAGCTGAGTCACGCTGACACCTATTCTAGCAGAGTCCAATCCTATTACTAAATAGCCAGTGGAAAAAGCTAGCTAGTTCTTCACACACTTCTCCCTTTGTCCATGGGGAAAATGAATCGCAAAGCATCTCTCAAATCTATATAGTAACAGAATATTATATGAAATACTTCAATATTCTGCTTATTTTTAACCCTCTGCTCACTGATGAATGACTGAATATACAGAATGGACAAATATAAAATTGCAAAATATTTTACTCATTGTTTATTAAGAAATTATAAAGGATAAATACAGCTTAAAATTAAAATATCTAACTTTAATGATGAAGTGGAGATCTATGGTTTCACAAAGTGACCTATTTTATGAAGATCAATAAGATCTCTGTCAACATGTATGATTATCAAACAAATGAAAGATTCTTTACATAATGACAAAAATGATAAAAAATCCAACTTATAAAACTTATAAAATTATCATCAAGGAGATATATGTATGTATATATATGAATTTAGATATATATATATATTTCTAAATTCTTTAGAAGAAATCACTGAAAGGAATGGTAAGTGTATGACCAAAATATTTAATCTGTTATGGTAGATAGTTCATTTATTTGAGGCTTGATGATCTCCTAAATATTTCTGTCACTCATACTAAGGATACAAAAATATCTAAGATTATGACTATTTAGGAAAACATAATAAAAATAATAAAACATTTATTTACTTTTAATATATTTATTAAATATATTTATAATGTTATAAAATATATTTAAAATAAAAAATTGATAAGGTAAGAGTAAACAGAGGCACATGCTATGCTTTTTGAAACAAAGGTCAACATTTAAAAAATACCCATCTTTTGACAAATTAATTTACATTTTGGTGGTGAGCACTCTATAGTGTATACAGATATTGAATTATAATGTTCTATACAGGAAAGTTATATAATGTTATCAACCAATGTTACCTCAGTTAAAAATAAAACAAATATATATATATTTACATTGCAAAAATAAAATAAAATCCAAAGCAATAGATTTTAAGACAAAATAATTTTGAAATTCATTTTTTTAGAAAAGGTAGAGAATAAGAGAAATTTGAAGAGATTATAATAATAAAGATCATAGGCTATCTTTTATTTTTAAAGTACAAACATTTTAGAACACAATAAAAAGGAGAGAAATTCAATTCTTTTATATGCAATGATTTAAGAAATGACATACCTATAATTTTTAATTACTGGAAAAGGATAGTCTCTTTAAAAATATGGGAAAACTGGATACCCATATACAAAATATGAAATTAGATTTTATCTCACATAATACATAAAAATTAACTCATAAAAAATTGAAATGCTACCATTTGCAATGATAGGGATGGACCTAGATGTTGTTATGCTGAGCAAAATGTCAGACAGAGATAAATACCATAGGATTTCACTTATATGTGGAATCTAAGAAACAAAAAGGACAAACTAATCGAAAACAGACTCACAAATATAGAGGACAATCTGGTGACAGCCAGTGGGGAGGGTGGCAGGAGGTTAAAGAAGTACAAATTAGTAGTTGATAGATGGTCACGGGGGTGGGGAGCACAGCATAGAGAAGGCAATCAGCAGTAATGTAATGGCTATGTGTAGAGGTAGAGGGAAGACAGAGTAATCAGGGGGATCGTTTCATTAACGATATAAATGTCTAACCAATGTACTGTATACTTGAAACTAATAAAAAAATCAACTCAAAATGTATTAAAATCTTAAATGTAAAACCTGAAACAATAAAACTCTTAGAAGAAAACATAGGTTAAATCTTGTAGACATTAGATTTGGCAATGTTTTCTTGGATATGACATCAAAAGCACAAGCAACAAAAGCAAAAGCAAAGATAGACATGAAAGATTACATTAAATTAAAAAGCTTCTGTACAGCAAAGGAAATAACAGAATGAAAAGTCATCCTACAGAATGGGAGGAAATTATTTGCATATTGTACATCTAATATGTGGAGTCAATATGCAAAATATATATTCATACAATTCTACAGCGAAAAAAAAAAAAAAGAGCCTGATTAAAAGATGGGCAAAGGGCCTGAATAGACATTTCTAAAAAGACATACAAATAGCCAGCAAGCAGTGATCAATATCACTAATCATCAGTGAAATGCAAAACTACCATGAGATAGTTAAGATGATCACTATTAAAAAATAAAAATAACAAGCATTGGCAAGAATGTGGAGAAATTGGTAAGAATGTAAAATGGTGCAGCTTCTGTGAAAAACAATATGGAGTTTCCTAAAGAAATTTTAAAAATAGTACTGTCATATGATTCAGTAATTCTACTTTAGGTATATAACCAAAAGAACTGAAAACAGGATCTGAAAGAGATAGTTGCACACCCATGTTTACTGTTATTCACAATAGCCAAGAGGTAGAAGCCACTTAAATTCTTATCAACAGATGAGTAAAGAAAATGTGGTATATACATATAAGAGAGTATTATTCAGACTTAAGAAAAGAAGAATATGCTGTCACATGCTAAAACATGGATGCACCTTGAGCACATTGTACTAAATGAAATAATCTGTTACAAAAAGTCAAATATTGCATGGATTCCATTGTGTAAGGTATCTAAAATAGTCAAACCCTTAGTAGAATAGTGGATGCCAGGAGCCACAGGGAAGGAGGAGAGGAGAGTTGTTCATTGAGCAGAGTTTCAGTTTTGCAAGATGAAAAAGAAGTTCTAGAGACCTGTTGCATATAAATAACACTTCTGTACTGTACACTTAAAAATGGTTAAGATGGTAAAATTTATGGTATGTGATTTTTACCACACGCACACAAAATAGTATGATAGGTTCTACCATAGATATATGCACAGGCTATAGATGCACCAAAGAAGTTTTGTTTTTGTTTTTGTTTTTTCTCATACTGAGAGATAAGGGAAGGACACCTGGGGAAAGAGGCACTGGATTTAAACTTTAAGGGAGACATAATAATAGCATCTTGGAAAAAGGTAAGGGGGAGACATTTTATGAGAACATCATGTACAATTGTGAAGTAATATACAGATATTTCTAAAGAGCTATAAATATTGGTTATGTCTATATTTGTATAAAATAGTATGGTTGTCATACTTTGTGATTTCAATATCATGCCATTTGTATCCACTTTCTTTCTCAAGTAGGAGCTGGTTGTTGGAGTGTGAAGGCAATGCTTTCGGTAAGGCATCAGGAGGGATCAGGTTAGAAACATAAAAACTGTATTATAAAATATATTATGATAATGTTCCGAATTTTATTATGAGGACAATGAGAAGTCACTGGAGGAATTTAGGATGGGACTTGTCTTGATCCAAGTTGGTTTCAGAAAATTTACCTCAACAGAATTTGGGTGATACATGCCTGAAGAATGAGCCTCAAGATATGGAGATCTCTAGACTGTAGTAGTAGTAGACTGCTAAATTTATTTAAAACCAAAAATACATCTATAAATAAATCACCAGAAATAGAAGTAGGATGGCGAAATAGACATGTAGTTTTAGTTACATGTTGCTAAATAAATTTTTTTTTAAAGTCCTAGATTTTAGGTTATAAAACAAAACCATTTTATCATGCTCAAAATCAGTGACTGGAAATTGAGAAAAAGAAACTCGGGATGGTTCCTCTCTTCTCCACAATATCTGGCCCACCTCAAATACCTGGGTATGGGAACAAACAAAGCTGTATGACCAAAACCATGGTCTAAAACATCACACATGTAAAAGAAAGAATCAATATAATTTGACAGGACAGCTTAAATGTAATGCAACTTCAAAAGGAAACCACTCCCTCTGGTGCCCAATTTTAGTTATAATGTATAATAGTTGTTAACACTCTATAACTAGTCAATAACAGTTTAAATTAGCAGTTGCTATTTTTACAAATGCCTTCCATCTCCCCATAATTACTGCAGCATTCTAAAAAAAACAAGATTGTGACTACCAACACTGGTTACATCTGTCTTTGGAACATGTAAGGCAAAAATATTTGACTTATTTGAAAACAATATATTTTAACCAATTTATTTTTAGATGCACAGATCAAGAGTACAGAATTTTGACATTTTATTTGTATGTGATTGTAGATAATATTAGATGAGGTTGAAATAAATTTTCAGCAGCTTAAGAACAATATTTTATTCCTGATTTTTAATGACACTTAACAATTGGAACTAATCTATTCTTTGCAGGATTTAAACTTTTACTGAACAAGTTTCGTAATTAGAGTGATTCAGGCATTGATGAATAAATTTAACATTAATACACACTTAAGAACATCTCTTCCTCAATATGTAGCAAATGAAATATTTGTGAAATTAAGCAGGCATTCCATTTTTTAAGAAAAGTACAAGATTATGACACTATGAAGAGGAAAAATGTTTTAGTTTACTGAGTAAATCAGGCTATTTGGTTTAAGATTTGGGACTGGATATAGCACTTCAATATTCACGTTTGAATTAGAAAGAAAAATAAATTTGAAAAACAGATCTCGGTGATGATTATTTGGTGCACAACAGTATGATTATCAAGGTTCGTGAATTCAAATCTGTTACTGCTACTTTCCACATTATTTAAATGGGAGCAGGTTGCTGAAGCTTTATGCAAGTGAACCAGAGTAATGTGAGCCAAACAACTCCTAAATAATTAAAGTAACATCCACAGCCTTCTAAAAATATAGGTATCCAGCCACCCAGGAGATTAGCCTATAGTCGAGAGCCTCCATGACATGTCATGATTATTAATGATACTACTAATTAAACTGAAGCTGAGCAGCTCTGCCGCAAAAGGGGTTGGTGTGGAAATGCAAATGCGCATGATCTTTTCATTGTCAAAGAGGATTCTACATGTTTTGCTTCTTTTCAGATTTCTGGTCAGAAAAATTGGAATGAATTTTTATTTGGTGCTGGCAGATGATTCTCATTGTACCACAGAGAGTCGGAAGCATAAAAAATTGAAGACTTGCTTCCAAAATGTTTGCTACTGTTGTTTCTAATAAGGTGCTGTAGTTCAAAGAACATACTTCTTTGGAATAATATCAGTCCAAAACAAACCAATTAATCACACAAACACACAAATTATGTTTTATAATTTAAAAAAATGAAGACTGTAATAAAACATCTCCCTAGAATAATAATAATTCAGGAAGATTTAGCAATTTTTCTCTTCCTTAGTTGGGTTTTCACTTTCTCTTTTTTTCTCAGGCTAATTTTTTTATTGCAGGTCTCTTTTAGTATTGGCTAATGGAAAATCTATCCTCAACCTAACAGATTACACACGTACATTCAGCCATTTCCACACTTCCTCACAGTGAAAAGCTCTCTGACAAGATACCAGAAGGTCAAGAGAGACAGTGTTTTAATGGCTGGACCTTGAAGAAAATTCTGGTTGCATTTAAATCTCAGTGTCAAATGCACTAAAGTTTCTCAGTCGATATTTGTGGCTTTTTATTCAATTAGTAAAGAGATCACAATAAGTAACTTCTTCTAATTTTCTTTCCACTATCCCTCACCCAAATAAAACTCTGGTAATGCCAAAATAAATGATTTCCGTAATTAGTTGTAGAAATTTAAATGAGTTGCTTAACATTTAGGAGACTCCATCTCTCAATTGTAATTGAAGGACTGTGTCTACCTAAAAAGGTTGTTGTGAGGCTTGCATAAACAAGACCGGTCACCTTATATGTGCATATATAAGGCAAAGCATTTCACAAGTGCAATTACCTACTATATATGACGGTAGAGAGATAGTAGATGGAGACAGAGATAGATATAATTATCAGAATAGAGAAATAGTGGATTCCATATTTTCAACATTATCATTTTTATGATAGCTATGGATATGTTTTCCGAAATTGTTTTTAAAACTATGAGGTTTAACTAAGCATGACCTTTCCATTTTAAATCAGGAGAAAATATCTGGATATGAGAAGAAGAGAAGTGAATAAACAAAGAACAATCTACACAAAACCAATTTTATTGCATCCACATATGTGACTGCAATTCGAATGTTTTCGATAGCAGGAAAATGTGTTTGAGCAGTCATATCAATATAGCTTCAGACCTCTAGCAACACTTATTATTAATTAGTCAAACCTGATTTAATTTCTCTATTGAAACCAATTTCTAAATATGAACCTAGAGCCAAGGTCAATTCTTTCTAAAATGAGAGAAAAAAAGACCCCTGTTAATTCAAACCTCAGATGCATCTTTGAGAAATCCTGAATAAACCACAAATCCAAGACTTTTCCTTCAAGTTACACAAAAATTTGAAAAAAATATTTTTCTGAGTTTGTTTATACAAACTTTTAGAACTCCAAAATTCAGACAAGTTTTAGATATAAATAAACATGTAATTTTAAACAATCGTATGTAGTAAAAGAATGTTAGACATACTTTTTTCCTTTGGTTATTTTAAATGTAGACCAGTAAAGTTGATAACATAAAGATATTGGAATTTATTCACAATTAATGAGCATTAATAGACATTTTCACTGGATGGGGTCTTCTTTCTGAGTCTTTTTTCCCCGTTTTATAAATGGCACATGTTAACAGAGTAGCTTCTTCAGCTTACTTTCTGCCCATGAATGACCAATGTACTCTATATTTTGAATTGTCCTTGCATGTTTTAGTAATTGCTGATAAAATTCCTTCAAGTAGTTTGTGAGCTTTCTGTGTTTCTAATTATACAGTTCTTCCTTTAGTGCATTTTGTTTTTCTATTTTATTATAGGCAATAACAGAAGTCAGAAATTTCAGTATTTGGCAGGAAATCATTTATCCAGATCAAGATCACAAGGTACCATTCTAATTTTCATGTTACTGCAGGCGAAAATGTTACTAACTATTCTTCCAGAGTACTACAGGTATACTTTTCTCCAACCTCCAGTAACATAATTCTCACTATTACTTATTAACAGTTTCTTTAAGGTTTTTCCAATACTTCTGTCATAATTTGATGCCAAAGCCAACAATATGTTTGTTTTTTATCATAGGATCACTTCTTTTCCAGTACTAAATTTTGTTCAGGTTATCTATTGCTATTTAGCTAACTACTCCCAAACTAAATTGCTTAAAAAAACAATGCTTTTGAATTGTACACTTGAAAATTACTCGATTTCCTTAACCAATGTCACCCTAATAAAAATAATTACTTAATTAAAAAAAGAAAAAAACAAAAAAGAAAAAATATCTCACTTTTTTTTAGTCAAGAATTTGAGCAGGAAATTCTGCTATTTCAACTAGAGTCAGGCAATTACAATCAGATTGCAGCTGTTCTATTCTGGAGGCTGCGAGTGATTTCACACGCATGGCTAATGCCTTGGTGGGAAGGATTGGAAGGCTGAGTTTGGTTAATCCCTTTTCCTTCTTAATGTTGTCTCAGGGTCTCTCTAGCATAGTAGTCTAACATCTTTATTTTTAAACAGCTTTACTTAGGTAAACCGATACACACAAATCTGTACATATTTAATTTATACAAATTGTTGAACTTGGACATATACATACACTCATGAAACCATTTTGGAAATTCAGGCTTCCAAGAAACCAATGTAGAACTGCCAGTCTTCTAAAATGCAAGTGTTATTTTAGCCATAATTTGGTAGTTATAGGCCAGCCCAACTCAAGGAAAAAGGAAATGGAAGTCAACTTTCAGTGGGTAGAGTGTTAAAGAATTTAATCTGCCTTTAATCTGCCTTAATGAGGGAACAGATAGAGATACTCGAAAGAGAAATATAAGTTATAAAAAGCAAAGTAATACAAACAATAAATATGAAGCGTACAATAATTGAAAGAACAATTTCAATGCTTGGGCTTACAGGGTATTGTAAATGGTGGAAGAAAGATTCAGTGAATTTGAAGACAGTTCAAAAAAGTCATGCAATCTAAAAACTAAATAGTAAAATAGAAAGAAAAATTAACAGAACCGTGATAACTTGTAGGACAATATTAAACTTTCTAAAAAATATATAATTTGAATTACAGAAGGAGAAGAAAAAGATACAGAAGCAAGAAAGAATATTTAATAAAATCATGTATAAACATTTCCAAAATAACACGAAAAAAATTGACTTAATGACCTAAGAAGATCAGTAAAACCCATGCAGGACATATAAAAAGGAAACCACAGTTAGTCACATCATAGACAACTTGCTAAGTATAAAAGAAAAGGGAAATATTTAAAAAGAACTAGAGAATATAGACACATTATAAATAGGAAAGATCCAAATTATGGTTTGACTTATAAGAAACAAAGAAGGTAGAGACAATAGAACACTATTTTGAAAAGGCTGAAAAAGTTTTTAAATGTTATCTCAAAGTTCTTTTTTAAGCAAAAATATTATTTGAAATAATGACAAAAAAGAGGCATTTTTAGATAGTGAAAAACTGAGGGTATTAACTGCTATTAGATCTACACTTTGGAAAATACTAAAGAATGTTTTTTAGAGTGAAGAGAAATCATATCAGATGGAAACTTGGGTCTATATAAAGACATAAAAAACAATGGAAATGGAAAAAATACAACTATAAAATACATATAATTTTTTCTCTTACTTTTTCTCTTAATTCCCTTAATAGACATTCCACTGCTTAAGCTTTAAAGCAAAACTATAAAAATTATAAAATTGGTTTTATACATTGACAGAAGTGTAAAATATGAGGAATATAGTAATAAGGATAGTGAACCACATAATTATACTGTAAAAAGGTGTTTACATTTGTAGAATGGTAATAAACTTAAGTCTAATAGTAATTAAGATAGAGTGATAGGTGAATGATATATTTTCCTAACCCAAGAGCAATCCTACAATAATAATCATGAAATAGTAATACTAATAATTATTATTATGAAATTTAGAACTAAAAATACAATAGAGAAAATAAAATAAAATTATAAAATTTATCCTGTTAATAATATTCATTGACAGAAATGGAGTAATAAAATATGCAAAAGAGAAAATGGAAAAGAAATAGGAAAATGTGGTCCTAAACGCAACTATATTAATATTGACATTACTTAAAAATAGAATATACAATCTGATCAAAAGGTAGAAATTGTCAGATTGAATTAAAAAAAATAAGATATAATCATATGATGGCTATGGTAGAAAAATGATAAATAAAGATATGTTTGAGATGAAAGTAAAGCATGATTAAAGATGTAGCATGGAAGTATTAAGCATAAGAGAGTTAGAATGGATATATAGATACAGATGAAATAGACATCAAAGAAAATTTTACTAGATTTAAAAAGTAGCATTTTATAATGATAGAGATTAATTCATTAAGGGACAGACATTCAAAATTTGTGTGTACCCAAAAGAAGAATATCAAATATGTTAAGTAAAAATGGAGTAAAACATAGAAGAAATAGGCAAACCCAAAATCTTATTTGAATATTTTGACATTCTTTCCTCAGAAATGTATAGAATAAGTAGGCAAGTCAACCAGAAGAGAAAGTATGTCAATAATTCTAAGAATCAACACCAACAGTAATATTTACAGAGCTAAAACCAACAACTTTAGAATATACATTCTCTGCAAGTGACAACTTTCACAAAGAATGACCACATGCTAAATCATAAAACAAGCCTCAATATATTTTGAAGTATTGAAATGAGACAATGTGATGTATGACCAAAATGGAGATAAGTTTCAAATCAGTAGCATCAAGATAACTGAAAAATTCCCCAATATTTGGAAATAAAAAAAAACCAAAAAACAAAAAACAAAACATGGATAAACAACCCATGTGACAAAGAAGAAATAAAAAGGGAAATCAGAAAATATTTTGACCTAAACAATAATGAGAAATCCACACATTAAAATGATAGAATTAATTTAAAGCAGATCTAAGTGGGAGAATACTAGTTTTTAAAAGCTTATATCAGAAAAGAACTAGGTTTAATAACAGTGATTTATGTTTCCATTTTAAGAAGCTAGGAAAGATGACTAAATTATATGTAAGGAAGGAGATGAAATAATAGATATAAGAAAAATCAATAAAATAGTAAAAGCAACAAAAATTTTACAAAGTTAGACCTTGGTTATTTGAAAAAAAATATTAAACTATATAAGTCCACAGAAAGAACAATGAGAAAAAATAAAAATTAGCAATATCAGTAATGAAAGAGAGAATATCACAACCACTCCAACAATGAAATAAAATTAACTAAAAAAAGAAGACACAGAACATACATGTGTGTGTTGTGTGTTTGTGTGTGTATGTATCTACACATAGTATTCTTTTTCAAAAGCCTATCCAGAAAACGAACAATGTACCAAGATGGCTGCATTGGTAGTATAAATCATTCATGTTAAAAGCATATATTTAAATTTAAATTGTTTTTCATAGTAATTTTTCATCATTTAAATTCCCATTAGCAATGTAGACATTCCTGTTACTGGCCTTGACCCAGAAATTCCAATCTTAATATATTAATATATTATCCAGGAGAAATGGAAACATATGTCCAAATGAAAGACTTGAATAAATGTTTATAGCATTTTAATTATTGTATAATGAAATAATCCAAATGATCAACTATTAGTAAATGAATGGATGAAAAATTTTGTATTTTCAAATAATGAAATACTATTGATCTATACAAATGAGAAAAGCTACTTACAGGTAACATGGATGCATTTCAAAATATTGGAAATATCTGTACCTTTTACTCAATTTTGCTGTGAACCTAAAACTGCTCTAAAAAAATGAAATCTACTAAAAAATTAAATAATTTATAAATATATTAAAAATATACTGAATGATAAAGCCAGTCACAAAATGATACCCATTTATATGAAGTTTTAGGCCTGGCTAAATCAATCTATAATGATAGAAAGCAGTTTGTTGTTTATCCAAAGACCTGGAGTGGAGATTGCTTTTATTTCAAGTGTTTGTCAAGGAAAAATGGCATGGTTACTTGTACAATTTGGTACTACTTCCTTAATTGTGCTAAGACTCCAGCAATTTGTCCCCCATTTCTTCTGCACCATCAGTGCAAGTGTTATCATACACAAAAAAAGCTGAATAGTGTCTTAGTGTTATTAGAAAAATAATTTAACCTCACAGACTCCCTCGAAAGTTCTCTGGGAATTTTAGAAATCCATGGACCATACTTGAGAATGACTAGAATAAAGGTATGAGATTGGTATCAGAAGAGCAGCTATGGGGGCGGCAGGGGGAGGAAGGGAAGAGCATCTATGACAACTTTACATCTAGTAACATAATCAGTAATAAAATACTGAAGCCCTTTTTATGAAGAACAAGGTAAGATTGATTGCAAAGGAGCATAAGAAAACTTTCTGGAGTGATGGAGATATTCATTATCTTGATTAAGTAGTGTTTACTTTGATGTATATATGTCAAAACTCATTGATCTGTATACTTAAACTGTGTCCAATTAATGGTTTGTAAATTTTACCTTAAACAAGTTGCTTTAAAAATTGGCATATTTACTTTATCCAATCTCTTATAATTGCTCTGTGGATGCTGAAAATTTGAATCTTTGAGATTTCTTCTAGATATAATAATGTTGTAAGAATAAAAGTTTGTGGGACATCTCAGAATTTTGTTGATTCAGTATCGCTTAATAATGGCCAGAAATCACTTTATGAGACAATTTAAAGTTGCAATCCCTAGGATATATTTGTCACAATTATGCAGAAAATAGAAAATCTCTTTCCCACTTTACGAAGGTTTTATTCATAAAACAGGCATTATGGGTAAAATCATGGTATGTTATGCAAAATTATCATGTGACCTTCATAACATTCTCCCTTAGAAAATCTAATGTTTCATTGACAAACACACAGAAAACTAAAGTTATATTATCTTTTAATGTTTTATTTGACTATTATACAAGTTAACTTGTTTACCAACTGAAAAGATCCCAGAGTTTAATCATTTTTCTTAATATTCCATTATTTTGGAGTATATCTATGAAAGGCCCTGACCACTTTAATGCTTTCAAAGACCAAATTGGTGCTGATGGAAACAGAGAAAAATCAATATTAATTGGGAGTCTCCAAAAGGTTCTGATTTCTGAAGTTCCATGTGGTACATTAAAAGTGGTGGATCCCCTTTACACAGTTCCTACTGGATCATATCTTCTCTAACACTACCTCTGACTTATTGGGTAAAGTAGATTCTATAGAAAAGTAAAAAAGCTTGTGATATCATTCTCTAATTCACACTCTACAAGAAAAGAGAAGGGGATGTAAACAGAAGGATGGAAATAAAATACATGGAGAAGAAAGAACAAACAAACAAACATTATAGGTTAAAATGTGAGACATTATATTAAGAACATTACGTTGATGAATTCATTTCTTCTCCGCAACAACTATATAAAGTAGGTTTTATTATTACCCCAATTCTGTATACCAGAAAACAGAGAGGATACATAAATAGCCAGGTGTTACGGGTTGAATCATGCCCTCCAAAAAGCTAGGTTAAAGTCCTACTCCTTGGTATCTGTGAATGCAATCTTATTTGGAATGAGGGTCTTTGCACATGTAATCAAGTTAAAATGACATCGTACTGGATTAGGGTAAACCCTAATTTAATGACCTATGTCTTTATAATAAGAGGGGAGTTCGAAGACAGATAGACACACAAAGAGAACATATGAAGATGGAGGCAGGAGTGATGAGTCTATTATTAGCCAAGGAATGTCAAGAATTGCCAGCAACTGCCATAAGTTAGGAAAGTACTACAGAACAGATTCTCCCTCACTTCTTCCAGCAGAAACAAACCCTGCCAACATTTGATTGGATTTCTAGCCTCTTGAACTGTGAGACAATAAATTTCTTCTGTTTTAAGCCATCCAGTTTGTGGTTCTTTATTATTGCAACCCTAGAAAACTAACATAACAGTTTATATGGCTATTAAGTTGTCAAATTCGGATTCAGTCATATTTACTTATGAATCCACTACTTTGTAAAAAAATCAAGTTGACTAAAGGTTTCAGATATTCATTGGACCAAAAACATGAAATGCATCCCACGTTTTCCTGACATTTCTTCTCAACGAGATTCTGATAAATTGGGAACAAATTAAATTTCTATTTTTAATTACTTGTAGACAACAACATAAAATATGTATATATTTCTTCTTTGGAAAGAAATCTGTTGTCTTTAAATTCTTTCTAAGATATGAAGAGATGTTATGAATAAAAAGAGAAAAATAGGGCAATACTCTTTCAAGTTTAACTTTAATCATGTGATTAAATTGGGTAAGTAGCCGAGTAAAGAATAATTGGTTCTACGTTCAGTCTACACGATTATCTTTCTTTAATTATTTTTTAACAAAGAAAAGCATAAACTGTCCAAAAATGAACGAAATTAATGGTTACTTTATTCATTTCTCAAATACATTAATCTAAAATATGTCTGCTTCAATTGCTATGGTAGTTTATAAAATCCAAAGCAGTAGTATTTCAATGCCAGGGCCATGGCAATAGCAGTTCAAAAATAATTCTTTCCTGAGAGTCAAATGTATTTTGTTCTTATTGTGAATACATAAATCTGACGTGTCTCACTATTTATATTCATCTTGAATCAAAGGGTTGATAAGAGTATGCACTGCACCTTGACACAGGAAAGTGAAATGCCCTACCTGGAGAAAATTCTTCATCTGTAGGTGCATCCCTGGGGAGACAATGACTGAAAGGAAAACTGTGTTCAGATCAGCACAGCAGGGATACTATGTGATACTCTGAACACTTTTCGAAGGTATTTTTCTGTCTTTTACGTTTGATAAACTACACTGATAGTCTTTCTTCTATTCTTATAAAGATATATCTTCTGAATTTATATATATGTTACATAATAGTTTTATGTTAAAAGAGCATTATTTTCTGATTTTAAAACAATAACAAAAATTTACACAATGTGGAAATGGATAAATATTTAAATCAAATAGTCTCTTTATTCAGAAATAATTTTAAAATCTTTAATATTTTCTATAATTTATGTAATATAAAACATGTTTTATACAATTGGCATCATGCTACCTATTTTTATAATCTTTTTTGTACTCTTAATATCTTGATGCTTTTCTTAGTATTATATATGCATTTCTCATTATTTTTCAGATATAATGTTAATGATTAGCTACACAGCATTCCTCTGTATGAATTACTATAACTAAATAGTTGTATTCTTGAATATTTAAATAGTTAAAATATTTTTTGCTATTTATATGTCTACAGAGAGCATTGCACGCATATTCCCAATGACTTATTGGTAAAGAATGATAAGTATATATTTCCTAAGTTAAATTATTCTTAAATTCATGGACTAAAATATAATTGGTAATTTATTTCTAGATGCCTAGGAGAGTGGTATCTTAAACTGAATACATTAATTCATAGTTCTTGACTTTCAAATGTCTTCTTTAATATCCTAATAATCTCTAATAATCTCTATGCTTCACTTTTTCTGTTTTGTACCCACCTCACTAGCTTAGTACAGTTTCTGGGGACCATCGCACATATTTTCGGATGAAGATTTATTGAGCACAGGCCATTTGGTAAGTATCAAATAAATCATGAAGAGCACCACTCTGTTTTCTTCATTGCTCCGTAAGCCTTTAAGTCATTAGTTCTCAAATTACTGACATCTTCTGATAGTCTATGCAAGAATGACCTTTTCTTCTCTTCTGCATACAGTTTATCAGTCCAAATGACAGTTCTCATAAATATGCCTGTGCATATTGGAAAAAGCAAGCATTATATGTAGGTTTGTATGTGTGTATGGGGCTATGTTTTCTAAATTGAACCTTGGCATGTGAAATGTGCTTTACCATTGACAGGCTAAAAGCTACTATTAAAGCTCTGGAAAGGAATGCTCTCCAGTCTCATGGCTTTATTACTCTCATTCCCGATATATGCAGTGAAACTACGACACAGGCTTCATCTTTGATCAAAATTTGTAATTTGACACTTGGTTTAGGGTCTCTCCTTGGGATTCAGTTTGTTTTTTAGTGAAAAATAATATTTCTTAAACATTCTGTAAGCTAATCACTTAGAGTCCCCTAATCTATCAAAGCTTATTTACGAATGATTATGAAACTTAAGAAATGCCATCAAGAAGGCTCATTGGATAAAAGTTTTCTATTTGTTTTATATAATTGCAACTTCACTCCTGAGGATAGGAACCTCCAGCTGTCATATGTATGTGATTAATTGGGTCCTTTCCCAGCTGTTAAGGAAGCCCCACTATGTTTCTACGTTTTCTGGCAAAAATAGAAGTTAATTTAACACAACATCTTGGCAAACAAGTTGCTGGCATAGAAAGGCAAAACACACGCAAATTGGCAAGAAAAATACCTTGTGTATGTCATCATTTCCAAAATCAGCAGGTGCAAATCCAAATTCACCTCACCCAGTCCTGTAAAATATTTTAAATACTCATCTAACTTACTATTATTCTTGAATATAGGTTTAGATTCTCTTGTTTCCATTTTCTGGAAGAGGAAAAACTTGTTTAGAATGAAGAATGAAAAATCTCTCTGTCTCCAACTAAGAAGATGATGGGTCTGTTTCTGGTGAATGGAATATTATTTGCTGGTTTGTTTTCTGGTATGTGAATATATTTTTTTCATAAGTTATAAGACTCCCATCCCACTTCAATGAGTGGCTTTTGGCAAGTAATTTCCACTCTCAGTGTCCTGACTCCTTGCTGTCCTTTAAATTTTTTCCAGTGGAAACTACTGTGTTTGTTTTATATAATTACTATGGGTTCACATATAGGAGCTGCTTTTGGCTATTGTAATAACATTGTGTGTGTGTTTTATTTTACAAATGAATTATGGTAACTTTATAGTTCATCAATATTCCTTTTAGAAAAAGTTTTTGTTATATTCATGGTTATCTGTTTGTTCACTTCCTTTATATAACATACTAGGGCATGAAGAATAATACTGTAGCTACTTTCTCTCATATCGTCTGATCTTAGTGAATTTGCCCTTCATCCAGACATCAATCTCAGAATCAGACAGGTCACTTTTCTTCTCACTAACCCTCGTTCAATTGTTAAACAGGTGTCATTGATACTCTTTAACAATGTTCATATGTTCTTTATAAGCATTATTCCAATTGAGACCTTCATATCATGTAGAAAATTGTATTTGTCTCTCAAGTATTTTTTTGCCTCTACTTGCACATACTTTCAATTGACTTACCACAGATGCTAGAATATTTTTTTCCAAAAATTATGTCTCTTCCTTTTTAAAACAAGTCATTTTGCACAGAATTTAATTCAATTTGCTTACTATGACATGAAAATCTCTACAACCTCACTATTGTCTACTCTTGAAAATTTACCTGGTAAATAAATTTATGTATTCATCTGACTTTTTTTGTCTATCAAAACAATTTTCAGATGCAAGACTATGCCAAAGTAGCTTGCTTAGAAAATAAGCCATCTCGAGACTTTTTTGCTCACCATTAATTTCCAGTATACATCTGAAATCTTTTTGAGTCTTCTAGAGAGAAACCTTCATGACCCTCTATACCTTTGTGCACATATAATTTCATTGTGGAATGTATAAAATTTGAGTGCTTTTAGATGTCTTATTACATGTAACTACCAATTTTAGACTATAAATTCTTTGAAAGAATAACTATTTTTAATCCCCAGAGAATATTTATTCATGGCATAAACCCTGTCCTTTAATTAAGTTTACCAGGCCTTTTGAATTCTGAGGGTTAATTCATTTTTTCTAACCATAGCTAATCAATTCCTGCCTAAAAGAAAAATAAAAAGTCTCTAACTTCAAAATTATTGCCAAATATACCACATATTCTCTCACAAGCATCATTTTCAAATAGCTGAACTCTAAAAATCTGTGAAGTATAATAAAACTGTTATTGTGTTAGGGCACTAAGATTTAATTAGTTTGTTATGTAGTATTCAGTAACCAATATTCCTAGCAGTCATGCTAAATTTCCATAGCTGTGGTGGAAAATCACAACTATCTACTAAAGTTGAACTTGTGTGTGCCCTATCATTTTCACTAGTAGCTATAAACTTAAGAGAAATGTGTGCATGTTTATTAGTTCAAATAGCCAAAAAAAAAAAGGAGAGATTTTAATGTCTAACAACAGATGAGTAGATAAACAAAATGTATTTTATCATAAAATATAATATCATGCAGAAATAAAAATGGACAAACTGCAGCCACTCACATCAAAGTGGATGAATCTTGCAAGAGGAAAAAAGTCAGATGTACCATAATACATATCACATGATTCCATTTATAAAAAAAAAGGAAAAACTAGCATATTGGATAGAATTCAGAAGAACAACCAACTTTGTGGAGGAAGCAGACATAGTAATTGGGCATGGGCAGAAAATCTACCAGTAATGTTTCATTTCTTTGTTTGGGTGGTGGCTATGTAAGCATGCTCATTGTTTGATAATATGCTGGGCTATGCATTTATAATTTGTTCACATTCTACGTATTTGTTGTACACTTCAACAAGCTTACGAACAGGAGAGTGCTTCTGATATTATTCCCCAAAGTATCCAAGTGGATATTGCACCTGTGTTTCCAGAATTAAACAACCATTGTGAAGAAATACTTGACATGAGAAAAGTTGAAAAATAAGAAAAAACATTATACCCAAATGAAATGAAAAGAAATAAAATTAAAAAGAAATAGGTAAGATATTACAAAATGTGCAACTGGTGAAGTAAAAGAAAGATTCAAAATTTACCCAGAACTAACATGGTAAACCCAAAGGTAAAGAGGAAAAAGAAGGGGTATGGAGATGATGACAATAACTCCACTAATTCCTTATCTAACAGGATTCCTAGGAAAAAAGATCATATAGAACAGAAGCAGTACAAAGGAAAAGAAAGAGAAAGAGAGAGAAAGAGAGAGAGAGAGAGGGAGAGAGAGAGAGAGAGAGAGATTAAATTTCAAAAATTCTCTAATTAAAAATTAAAAGAAGTAACTATGGCAAAATTTAATAAAAAGAGTACCGTCATTGAAAATATTTTATGAAAAATAAAGTCAAATCCCCAAGGAGATGCTGGTTTCTTCTAAAGACTATTGCTCTGTACTTCCAAATATCAAAAGAAAATGGAACCTGTGGGAAACAGACTGAACTCTAAGAATTTTATGCCCAATTTGCCACTCCTATGCAAAGTAATCAAAGGTATTCTCATACACTCAGTCAGAAAGTTTATAACCAAAATAGTGTTAGTGGAAAAAAAAGAACTCTTATACATATTTTGACCCACCAAAATATAAATTAATTTGAAAAAAGTAGTGACTAGAAAAACATTAAGATGGCTAGATAGTGAAACATTAAATGACTTAAATTATGGTTGCCTAAATAATAATAAATATACTTAAAAATCATGCAAGTAAAAAAATTATCATCGAAAGATCAAATAATAATTGAATAAATAGTGTGATCAAATTTATCAAAAGTAGGACAAATAATATAAGGAACTGAGAGTAAAAGGTAAGAAAATGCTACCCTGAACAAGCCCGATCCTCCCTGATCTCAGAAGCTAAGCAGCATTGAGCCTGGTTAGTACTTGGATGGGAGACCACCTAGGAAGACCAGGTGCTGTAGGCATAAAAAATAAAAAAAATAAGGGATTGTAAACTGACAAGGTCCTTGCAATCTGTAAGGTCAACCAAGGGGTTCCTTTATCTAAAAAAAAAAAAAAAAAAAGATATGAAAAATAATGCTAAATTTATCACATTCATATGAGACTAGAATCTATATATTACTATACCTTTCTTTAATAATTAAAGAATAAGTTCAAATATACTTTATAAAAGTTTATGACTATCCACTAGTAGAAAAAATAATGTATATAACTTTAAAAATCAATGTTCAAAAATTCAAATAAACAATATAGATATTGCAATATTAAAATAAGAGAATTAAATGAATAATATAGTAAATGTAAAAATAATTAAGAACCAGAAATATACTAGAAGACCTAGAGCATCAGGGATAAAATAATAATGATAACTATTTATTGAGCATACATTATATGCTCATATCTTTTCTTATATAACCCTTTACACAACTCATTTATGCAGGTAATTTAAGCCCCAAGAATAAGGAAATTTAGGCCCCAAGAATTTCAATATATAAAATCATTAAGCTAGACATACTTAGACCATGATTGAACAAAGTCTATATAATCCCAAAGACTGCTCTCACGGCCACTGTGCTTTGGTTTTTTATTAAAGCTATTTACCATTAAAAAAAACAAATGGCAGTGACAGGTTAACCATAAAATAATTGGCAAATGTTGATCCAGTAGATACCAACAGCTAAACATACAAAATAATATAAGGGATAAGTTACTTTTATGTAAAATTGGATTAAAATAGAAAATTTATTCAAGAATATTTTTATACTAATAAAATATGATTCACATTTAATATATTTAGTCATTAAATATTATTTTCTAGATGTAATATTAATATTATAGAAAACTAAATTGTGGTAGCCAATGAGAAATTGTCAAAAAGATAATTTCTTAGAACCAAAATATCTTTTCAGTAAAACACTAGAGAAGCAGGTACAATAAACAAACGAATTTATAGTGATGTAAAGTATTAAATAAAACACACAATCACACACACACTATTCCATGGGTGTTGTAGCACATCAACATTTGCTAGAATGCTACCCCTCCTGTTCTCTACCCATAGGCTGAGATATAAACAGAAAAAATTAAATTATCGCAAGAAATCTCTCATTTTGTTTATATTTTGATCCTGGTATGCCTATCATTAGTGCCAGGAGGATCAAAATCCTTTGCAATTGTATTTTCCTTCTATCATTCCTTTAGTTTATTTTCCAACTCTGAAATCCTGCTGGTTAGTAAGCACAGTATTCAAAATAATATGAATGTTTTCTTTGGGTAAGGTGCTTTTTTCATTACATTTGAATTTTCTCTCCATTTGCTGTTAGAATATGTGACAGGATGGATAACAGAGCATAATTATGGTGTTTATTTAAACTCTACTTCCATATTATACAATGCACTTTGAAATCCTTGAAGGTTTGATTCATGTTCTATTCTAATTTCCATTCCCCAGCATCTAGACCAACATCTGGAATATAACAGGGACTCAGTGATATCTGTGTATGAATGGATTTGAATGCATATGTATATATTATAAAGTATACTTATCAAAATATAATATAAATTTGGAGGTTTTCGTCTCATTTTAAATTGAAGTACAAAGACTTTTGTACCAAGATATTGAAACCATTTATCTTTTTAATAAACACAATGAAAATCCAAGCAAATTGAATTTAGATAAATCCAAGAACCCAATCAGCATATTCTTTGTAAAATGAATATTGCCATATTTCATATTTTTGATTAATGAGGATTGTTAAAAATGGATTGTATCGAGGACTCTTTCCATAATAAATTGAGTGCAGATTTTTAAAAGTAAACTACCATAAACAAACAAAAAGCACCCTTTCTAGTGGTTAAAGAGGGACTTCAAGCATCAGGTGGTTGACTACACCATTTGACTTCTCAGTTTTCCTCTAACGCTGACATTCTGTGATTTTTAAAATTTTCTTTTTGATTTAGAATTTGTCTTTATATAATTTGAAGTCTTCTGCAGTCCTTGAAGCTATGGACTTTCTTTGTTATAATACATGTAGCATTTATTTATGTGCACAGCTTTATTATCCAGTTCATGTTTTGACTAGCCAAATATGCTCATGGGACAATTATGAGGGTGAGCAGTACAGTATGGGTGTACAGAACTCAGAGACTTCAACTGTATTATACAGAAATGAAACTTAGCCACATTCATGTATATCCTAGTACATTTCAACATGTAAGACGAAAGAATGAAACAGAAGTTTAAAAAGAAAAGATGAACTTCTAATCAGTAGAATATTAAATTTATTAAATTTTCAAATTCCCTTATGTCTTAATTTCATCATACACTAAGATGTCCTAACGTTTTTGGAACATCTTCATAAAAGGAAATAATTCTCCTTGGCACAAGGGAACAGTAGAATGTAACATCACACTTTGTGGCGAATATAGCATTTAGCTGGAGTCTACTCAATCTGAAAAAAACTCTCCACTCTCGCTTATGAAGGACAATGTATAAATGGTAGTGTAAAATATTTATATTTTACAAACCATATTTACTATGATCTATAAAAATGTTGATGATCAAATTCCATTTCTTACCCTGCATATAATAACTTTTGTTTGTTTATTTTGTTATCTTGCTTAATATAAAATAGACATGGCACTGCCTGTCTGCATACTCAGATGATGGTTGAATAAATCGAGTTAGATCATATGACTAAGTGTACTTTCAGCTCTACTCAGCATTTGCAGGGCTCTTTAGGAATACGTCATATCCATTTTACTATTTAACCTTCACAACCTTCTCTATCATTTTTAAATATAGGAAACAAGCCAAGCTAGGTAAAACAGTCTATATAAAAGCAAAGCTGTAATTCAAATCCACTCACTCTAACACAATAAAATCATTGTGCTCACCTTATACTTGCAATCCATTTCATAATTTACAACTGGCTTTTATTTGCTTTGATTCTCACAGCAAGTTGGTAAAATAAGTGAAGATGCCATTATTTTAACCTTTAAAACTTCAGCAAAATCAGGGTCACATAGAAAAATTATGGAGACAAGAATATGAGTAAAATCTCATAAACAAATTTCACTTTCTCTTACCATCCAGATTATAAATAGGGTCTCGATCTCATTCCTCCTTTACTCGTTACCTTTCCTTCCTTTCTTTTTCTTTCTTATTTTTCTATCATTCTTCCTCTCTCTATTCTCGCATCTCTCTTCCACCAACTTTCAAGAGTTTCTGGGTGTCTAATATGCCACATTTTGCTTTTCTCTCCTATGAGACTTAAAAATTGAAAAAGATTGAACCACCAACATTAAGTGAAAATTGAAGTTCAAGATGTGAGAGAAAATAGTAAAAGTGAAATTTGAGCTTTCAAGAAGCCTAAACAACTAGTTCCAGTTGGATGAAATGGTAGAATTCTGAAATTTGTAGTCAAATGTGCAAATAATTAAATGCGGCTGGTGAATCTAACTCAAAATATTGAGTAAAAGACTTCCCTCAGTCTAGGAAAAATGAACAATCTGGTCAGCAATCTTTTTCAGATTTGAATAAAATTTTAAAATGCTTGATAAATACATGTTTGTATTTCCTAAAGCTGAAATAAATATTTATCAATAGGTTATAGTAATATATTCACTACTAAAAAATAAAACAAAGCACAGAAAAATATGAAATTTCAAACTTAGTTAGCCAAAAGTGTTATATGAGTTCAGAATATGGAAGTGCATAATAATATAATTATTTTATTATTATACTTAAAATAGCCAGATTTCTCACTGACATAAATAATCAAATAATTCATTCATTCATCAAATATTTATTGGTGCATTTGAAGTGCCAGACACTCTCCCTAGCACTAGAGATATCAATGAATATAGAGACAAAGATATTTGCCTAATAAAATAACATGAGAATGTTAGAATATTTTTCAATTCAAGGAAGCTTTTTGTCAGAAAATTTTTGCTAAGAGTTTTTAAAGAAAAGAGGTACATTTTTAAAAATTAACAAATTATTTAGATAGTATGAAGAGTGAGTTTCTCAATAAATGTAAATGCCTAGGTGAAATTAAGTACTAGTAATCTCAATGATAATAGAATTTTAAATGAAAGCTGTTTTGAACTAAACTTGTTGAGGAGTTTTTTTGGAAGGAGAATTTACTTGTTTTTTTTTAACTTCATTCTTTTTTTGTTAATGTAGCATTTAGTAATAAAAAAAAGTGTTACAGCTGAGTAATAACGACATCATGTTCTGGAGTCTGACAGACATGGTTCAAATTCCAGCTCAGATATACAGCTTTTCAAGTAACCTTGGTCCGATTAGTTAATCATTCTAAATTTGGGGGTTTTATTTATAAAATGACCTAACTATAGAACTTATATCATTACATTTTTGTGAAAATTAAATGAGACACTGTATTTAAAATACAGGACCATATTTAAAAATACCACTTTAAAAATACCACTATCATAGTGATCTCAGTCAGACTAATGTAAGGGTGGTTAAAAGCATTTTCTTACTGGGTCACGTGAGAATGTTGCTTCAAGAATTTTTGCTCTTTACAAGAGAGCCTATTCATGCGGTGAATTAGTGTAGTCAATGACACACTTCTAAAAGTTGATGTTGTGAAATATGCAATAACCAATGTGTCCTTCCAGACATCATAAGATACTAATACTCTGTAAGATAGACATTCCTTAATGATATTGACTTCTCTGATATTGTTTTCACTGTTTTACATTTCGAAATGTGGAGAGGAGACCAGTAGAACATATAGATTCATAAAGCACAATGAGGAATTTCCTAATGTGTAGAAATTATCTTTGGGAATTATTATTTTTTAATTGTGGAGTCCAGCAGAAATGGAAAAGAAAAAAAAAAAAACCTAAGAGGTAAAAAAGACAAGCAGCCATTTCCATAGAGAAATATAAATTAGAAAATAAAGTTTAATTTCAGAAATTCTGTAGGTTAAATGACTCTTTGTAAAATAACTTTTAATGCTTTTGTTCCTATAGATAATGAGCTTTCAAGCTCACAAATATCTTATAAATGAAATTGTGATACATAATGCTTTTGCAAGTTGGGGCTGCATAATGTCCATGATTTTTAAACAGCAATGAGTCCAGCTTGCTCAGATAATAAAAAGCTGTCTTTTATGTTCTTTTAATTAGAGTAGACATTTCTCCCTTGATACTTAAAATTAAAGATTATACTTGTACTTGGAAAGCCATAATGAATTTCTGATGATGGTTAAGAGTATGGGAACTTGGGAGTAGTTGCCCTCAGCAAAAAAAGCCAAAATTGTATGTCGGTAAATAGATGAACATACTTTTATGTGTTTTTCATAGTATTATTACTAGTTGGTAATAAAATCTTATTAGAGATTCATGGTGTATGAAAATTTTAAAAGATTTTATGATTCTATATAAAAGTCACATTTATGATTTGTTTACCTTTGTACAAGTATTTGCCAAGTACTCTTCACTTATCCTTTCCAAGTACCAGTCAAATATTATTTTGCCCTCAAAGAATGACTAAGAGTTAGGGAGTGCGGTGAAAAAGATGTTTTAACTTCATTTTTCCTCAGAAAAGTGGAAAATGTGCACTTGTAATTTAAACATAGTTATTACATTTTTTTGTCGTGTTCTTGTTGATGTGTAGGAGTTCTATATGCATTAAATACTAATTTAATGTATTGAACACCTCTTTTCTGTGTGTAGCTTGTTTTTTAACTTTATTTACACCACCTTGTGATCTTATGCCCTTTTCCTACTACATGAATATTTAAATTCAGTTTATCTAGTTATAGAAGGAATTGAAATATCCTGGAGAAAATGTGATCACTGATGTTCCCATCAATTATGGAGATGATCTGGTATCATTCAAAACGAAGATTACAGGACTAAGTTATGATGAAATTAAAGAAAAGAGGCTAGTCAATATTTTAGGCTTTTCAAGCCAGATACTTCTCTGTTGCTGTTCAATTAAGGTAATTTTTTTCATAAAAACAAGATATTTGCACATATGTTAACTGTGTAAAAATGCCTTTTGTTAAAAAATTAATTATGGTACTGTGGGAAATATTCCGAATAGGCGGCTAAATAAATAAAATGGCAGCTGAAAGGCCTTTTAGTTCTGGGTAAACATAATTTCTGAAGTCACTATTTTTTCTGGTATCAATTTAACAACGAACAATCAGTTATTTGGAAACTACCAGAAAGTCTGAAGTCCCAAAGTTCATTAACTAAGAAATATTTCTAAGTAAATATTAGTAAAATGTGTTCAGATTCTTTCTAACTTATATAGTGTGATGACAATTTACTATTAGTTCTTTATTTTAATATAATAAATACAATCACAATAAGATGGATGTCACATATGAAAACTCTAAAGTTAGAAAGGGGAAAATAACACAATGAAATAGGTTTTTGGAAAAGAGAGTAGTTTGCATCAGTCATGTGCAATTAAAGTACAATCTATCCAAGATCATCTGTGAATTACTGATATGTGAGATGGAATATTTGAGAATTTAATGAGAAGTGTAACCCTCTGATAAAAGCCAAAATTTCTCAAAAGTTGCTTCTTGTGATTTAATGAATAGTAAAATCTCACTATGGGATTCTAGTGCAGTGAGGCACACTATATAGTTATTATATTACATATTGTCAATTATATTCATAGTAGAGATATTTATTCATGGATCAAATTCCAATATTATCCCCTATATATATATTTTTTTTCAATCTTCTTTTAAAGTAAAACTTGGAAATACTATGTTGGAGAATCTTTCAGTCAGAAACATTGAGTATCGTCATACAGATGCTACTCAAACCTGCCCTACTGAGGATGAGTGTGAGTGGTGAAATTCAACCTCCTTGCAAGCCACATACCCTGGCATAAGGCAGCATGCACTAAAAAGGAATATCTTTTTATAATCCTGACAAAAATGCCATATGATCTAAGACTGGCATAATTCAGTTTTTCCTATCATCAATATGATATCAGTCTCCTTATTTTGCTAATCAAGTATTGAACATCAATAGTTTAGAGAAATGATAGCTGTGAAAAGGTTAGGGTATCAAAACTGTGTCATTAGGAGATAATTAGCATCCTCAGGAACAGTTTTGTCATCTGAAAAATGTCAGTTCTCCCAAACTTCTGGGCCACATTTCTAGATAATTGCTTTATAGCTTCAGGTCAATATTCTACCAATATCTCAATTGAGTATAATCAAAGCAAGTTCATTACCTATCCACTCCAACTTGCTCCTCTTCTTATTCTTTAAATAATCATTCTTCATATTAAATAACTTAAAACTCCATCAGCGATACTTACTCTTTCTTCTCATACCTATTTGACACTACCAAACACAACATTTTCTTAGTATCTCCTTGCTCTAATTCATCATGTATCTTACCACTACTTACATATTTCACAGATACAGCTCTGGGTTTGTCACTTCCCTGGTCTAATGTCTTTAAAGGTTTTTCATTCTCTGCACAATTACTATTAAACTACTTGCCCTGATATTCAAAGTCATCCATAAATTGTCCCATACTGCCATTTTCAACTGTACTTTCCAGGATTTACCCTAGACAAGCTATTTTCCTATAGATGAGCCATGTAAAAACACCTTACTCAAAATGTTAAATACCAATACATTCTTCTGAAATCTCAGTATCTTCCTGCACCTATTTTTAAATAACACCTTACTGAGATAAAATTCACATACAATTTACCCATTTAAAGTGCCACAATTCTTTGGTTTTTAGTACATTCACAGAGCTGTACAACCATCAATAAAATCAACTTTCATCACACCAAAAATTAACTCTATACCTATTAGAAGTCACTCCTCATTTCTTCCTAATTCCCCAGTCCATTTTTTTTTTTTTACTCCAATTCTCATTATGTCCTAGCCAATAGGTATGGTAGAGGGGTGGGGAGGCAAGGAAAGGCACACAAGTTTGTTCAGGATTCACAATTGATAAGAGACATCTATCTTTTTAGCTCACTTAATACTGTCTAGCAATGATTATACAGGCTTTAAAGGGGCTGGTAAATGTAATTTCTAGCTGGGAAGTTATATACCCAGGTAAAAGTTGAGATTACATTATTACAAAGAAGATATCAGTGGATAATATTAGGCAAGATCAAGGAAATATTCGAAATTATTAGACTAGTTTTAGAAAATGAAAAGTTAGGAAGACCTTTTTTCTGATGTGAGAAGAAAAAGTATTAAAATATATTTCATAGGAAGAAATACAACCAGATACCAAAATATAGTGAGATGAGGGAAAATACTAATTTCGTTATGAGTACACATATTATGCAAATAAGTAGAGAGAGAAAATATTTAAGAAATATAGTATATTGGACTTGTGACAATTACTATCATTTACCAATTAGATAAATTATATTAAATGAACTAGAGTAATCAAATCTGCTATAGCTATGCAACTAAGGATAATGTACATGGTTGAAAGAACCATTATATCCCTAACATTGTTTGAAATACTGATTGAAATAGTAAATAGCATTGATTCGATCTTAATATTTGTTGTTCTAAGTGTGTTTTTGTCAAATAAAACTGATGACATCCTGCAATTCTCACATTAAAATAAATTATGATTAAGGAGCCTCTCTTATTTCAAACCAGAATAATAGCAGTAGAAGTGATTACATTATTGCTGTATACAAAAGGAGCAATCCATTTATTTTTGTTCCTAGATGAATTCTTAATACTGCATTTTGTCATGGCATAGCTCTTTTTAAAAGAGCTTATCAGTAAAAATAATATTATACAATTGTCTCTACTTATGTTTATAATTTTCTTTCATTTTAAGATGCTATTTTTGTAATTTGTAGCTCATCATTTGGGAGATAACTTTAAAATTCTTCTTAGTCACATGTTTTTGCAATGTCATTTTGAGTTTAAGGTTTTTATATGTTAAATACGGTGTGAATATTTATGTATGTGTATATAGATATACATATAAACATATTTTTCCTCCAGGAAAACACAATACAGGCCATCTTAGAATAAAATAATAGGCTAATGTGAATTATTATATTATTTACAGCATATTTAAAAATCAAAAAGTCTAGTTTTAAAATGTATAAAAGACTTGCACTGATTTTAACAATGATAAAGCATACAATGGACAAAGGATATGATCAGGCAATTTATAAAAGAGGAGATTAAAATCACCAATAAAAATATGTAAAGAATGTCAACATCACCAGTAAATAGAAAATTGCACATTTAAAAAATAAATTTTTTTAAAAACTTCAAATAGAAGAAAATGAAAAGAAACAGAAATTCTTACTTCAGTGTAGAAGAGAAAATGTGATTCTCTTACCGTGATGGTTTATGCTTTAATCCCAACAGTCGTGTTAGAGAGCAATGTGACAGCATCTAGTAAAATTGATAATGCAAATGAGCCCTCATTTCCACTTCAAGGTACATACAATTAAACATTTAAAAAACATCTCAAAAGGAGTTATATAAAAGAATGTTCATTGCAGTATTATTTTAATGATACAAATTTGAAGCAAACTAAAAGAATATCATTATAGGAATTAACACTATGTAATATTAAAATGAATGAATAAATTATACTTTCTTGTATATATCAATCATGGATAAAATAATAGTAAAAAATAATTTTAAGAGAAAAATGCAAGATTTATCAATGGCATATAGGTTCAACTACAACATAAATAAGAAACAACTCTATGTTTTAAGCATGTAGAAATATAAATATAATAAAATTGACTGTAGAGATATACATCGAACTCATTATAATGTGAATTATGTGACTCATGCAGGAATAGAAGGGGTAGGGAAGAGTACTAAGATGTGATGAGCATCCATAAGATAAGGCAAAGTCTGCTACATCTGACATGAGTAATTTGTTAATTAAATACAAAATAAAATATTTTCATGTAAATTTATACATGAAAACATTAACCGCATCATTATTTAAACATGTAAAATAGTGGATACAATATAGCATACAATGAAAGGGGATGAGAATAATAAATGCTGGCATATCTATATTATTGAATAATGTACAGCCATAAATTTAATACTAAATAAACATTTAGTGTTGTAAAAATTGCTCACAATTCTGCACTACATTAAAGAGTGTAAATTTCAATGTCATGATCCTAAATATAAAAAAAAGGCATTATAATATAAACAAATATATTTACCAACAAATACAGTGTATAACCCCACAACAAAATCAATCACATAATGTTGGAAAGGGCAGAAGATTTTTCTGAGAGGCTTTTTCAAACAAGAATTATTTCTCAAAACCTAGAGGCATAGTTTTCTAGGCCTTATCTCAATTGTAAGCTTAGTGAAATGTATTAAAAGCTCACATTATATAATATGTTATGATAGGGCTTGGCTACTCCAATACTATTATTGTAGTTTTAACTTTTTATTTTGAGGTGATTTTAGCCAGTTGAAGGAAGACATTTTTTACCCAAGAACTGAAATTTAGGACTGCTTACAGCTGAACAACTATGTGTTCTGCTGAACTACATTAGCCATACTCTGCTTCCGCTAAAACTGCACTGAATAGAAATGTGGATAAAATACAAAAGTTCTCCTAGTGCCTTTACAGACACTCACTGCTATCGAATCCAAGCCTGATGAATGTAATAATCCTTTATATTTTGAAGTACAATTAATCAAAGAGAAGCCAGAAGATGGGAGATATAGCATATCAGTAAAAATTTAAAATAGTCAATATATGAATTAATCAATAATCTATTGATTAATAGATCAATAAATATTTGAACAGTATGTACTAAAAATTTATAAAATTTATATCTTATCTATTGAAGTAAATTTGCATATCCTTTAATCGTAAATTTAATATACAACATCTTATAAATTACTAAGTAACATGTAATCTACTAAAAGCTTGAATATTATTCTAAAAGACATTAAATATAAACAGGTCTTTATATAAATATTATAGTAAAGAAAACTGAACAAGTGGATTGAACTAGGTCCTCTGTAAGCTTCACATGGGAGAGAAAAGTGGTTTGGCCTAAATGATTTTAAAATATCTTGTAATTTTACATTTCTCTTGGATGCTAGTTCTCTTCTTCAAAGAATACTTAGTAAAATGGAGAAAGACATGAAACAAATATCCAAGATTCTAAAAGTTCTATAGGAGATATATACATCTTCTCAGCCCTGGAAATACTATCTTTATTTTTATTTTATTTTATTTTATTTTATTTTATTTTAATTTAATTTAATTTTATTTTATTTTATTTTATTTTATTTTATTTTATTTTATTTTATTTTATTTCATTTTATTTTATTTCATTTCATTTCATTTCATTTCATTTCATTTATTTTATATTTTATTTTATTTTATTTTATTTTATTTTATTTTATTTTATTTTATTTATTTTTATTTTATTTTATTTTATTTTATTTTATTTTTATTTTATTTTATTTTTATTTTATTTTATTATTTATTTTATTTTATTTTATTTTTTTATTTTATTTTATTTTATTTTATTTTATTTTATTTTATTTTATTTTATTTTATTATTTTATTTTATTTTATTTTATTTTATTTTATTTTATTTTATTTTATTTTATTTTATTTTATTATTTGCTTGTTTGTTTATTGAAAAACATCTCCCTATCCAATCCACAGCATTGTACCCACATAGGCAATGTTGTGCTTATGCCCAGCTCCACATGACTAATTAAACTAGTGATAAACACATCATGCCAGCCAGACGTTCTTTCTCATGGGATGCTGGAACTGGGCACAGGAGATAGGCAGGACCTGCTGGTGGTCAAATTTGTATCCTATAAATTCAAAGTCTTCAGTAAAATGTATTCTGACATGACAGCGGGAATAGAGAAAGCTTGTCTATGACATAGAAAAATGCGGTACAGGATAGACTGATTCAATTTTGAAGTTCTTCTAATTTCTGGTCCCTGCCATTTCTGTGGGAACCATAATTATATTTTAGCTGCAAGGTTTCATGAAACGACTACGTGTCCTTATTCTAAATTCTGCATTTGAATGTAAGGTAGCTCAAGTCAGTTTTAGTTAGCTGCAACTGTAGTCTAATAGGTTCAAGAACTAGTATATGAGCTCTTGTCAAATCAAAATTTGAAGGAAATTGGTACCTAAATGCTCCTAAAACGCCATCCTCAAAAACTAGAGTAAGATAAGATAAGAAGCATGCAGTCTTCTCTACAAATGAGTCAAAGAAAACACCATGCGTTAGGATTCTAACTCAAGCTTGTTAAAGCACAGAATATTCCATTTTTCTTTATTGCATTTCTCTGCTAAGCCATTCCTGGATGTTGAGTGTTTAATAGGGCTATTATAATTACGATAAGATAAGAATGTTCGCTTTCAGAGAGTTAGTCTGTTTTCTTTCTTGCTTTCTTTGATTCTTGGTGATTAATAACAGTGTTACTAAGTCCTGTAGATGTAGACTGGCAACACTAACAGAGGATTCCTGTGAAACAGTCTGAACCAGCAGCTGAACCAGCAGCTGAACCACTTTAGGCTGGAGTAAAATTCTTTGCTTGCACCAGAGGAGTAAAATTCTTTGCTTGCACCAGAGGAGTTCTTTCACCAGAGAGAAGGGGAAACTCAAAGAAAGTCTGAATTTTTACCCTTAGGAGTGACTAAGATTTTCTGTGTATTATTAATGGATATATCTCCTTTTAAATACAATTATTGTCATAGAAGTAAATTGCTGTTTAGTTTTCTGCAAAATACTTAAAAGCACAAAATTTTAGAATATTATAACTGGAAATAACTTAGATGTAATTAAATCTATCACCTCCTTTCACAGATTAATAGAAAATTACTTCCCCAGGATCACACAGAAAATTAATCATTTAGTTAGAGATTAAATCTAGTTCTGGTAACTCTTTGTGTAGCTGTTTCACTTTTAAAATATCTTACATAACCTTTCAATTATAAATAATAATTGATTATTAACTGAATAATGTATTAATTTAATAGTCTTTCTAGCTTGCCATTTTTAAAGGCTGTTATAGGCCTAGTCATGTGATTGTTTCTGAGGTTACCATAAAAAAAAAACAACAACTATGGTCTCAGTCCTCAATATCACAGGATGGATAAAGCGATTAGAGCTACAAATGCAAAAATTACATGGAGCAATATGTAGGATAATAGTGAGATTGATAACATAATTGTTAAATATATAATATGACATAGAATTACAAAAATAAATTTTAGAAGAGGTACCATTTGACTGAGTCATGAAGTATAGATTTCTGTTTGCAAAGTAGAGGAAGAAAAGAATACTTATTAATTGATATCTATATCGAAGCATCCTCTGAAAACCTGAAATTATCTCAAGAACTTTCCTTCCTTTCTTCCTTCCTTCTTCCTTCCTTCCTTCCTTCCTTCCTTCCTTCCTCTTCCTTTCCTTCCTTCCTTCCTTTCTTTTCTTCCTTCTTTTCTTTTGTCTCTGTCTGTCTGTCTGTCTATCAACCTACCTACCTACCTATCATCTATCTATCTACCTATCATCTATCTACCTACCTATCATCTATCGTCAATCTATATACTTACCTACCTACCTCCTTATGAAAAAATCATATGAGAAAGTTATTTTTCCATTATAAAAAAGAGAATGGAGGGGGAAAGACTCAGAAAAAAATATTTGTAACAACTGGACAGTTAATAAATAGAAGAATCATAATTCAAATCCATAGTTGCCTGATGCAAAATTCACTCTTCTGGCAACATTTCACATTGAAGTACATGCACATGCATATACACAATCACACAGTTTGAGGAAAGACACACACACACAAAAAATGAAGAAGAAAATGATTTCACAAATAGACTCTTTTGTCTCAGAGTTGATGACCAAATTATGAAAATTTGTTCTTTTCTTAAAGTTGTTCTAAAATGTTCTTGTTTTCTCAGATTTATGCTCCATGTAATAAATCAAACAATAAAAAGGTATATAGAGAGTTAAAAAACAGTTAATAGTGTCAAGTAATTTTCTAGCTGCTTTACTTATATATAGCTGGTACTATACATGAAATGGAATGATAACAGATTCAAGGAAGAGTGTGATTTGTTACGATATATTTGTATCTAGGAGTTTAGCCCTAATATTTGGCACTGATATTTGCAAATGTCTATATGAACTTTTGTTCTCCCAAAACGTATTACTTTCAGATGATGCCAGTATTTAGTACAAAAAGTTTATGTATACAACTACTTCTCAGGTTTCTCTCATTAAAAAAGAGAAAAGTGTTCTACTTCACATTTAAAATTTTAGCAATATAAAATCGGTATATCTGTGTTCAGTCGATCTTCTCATAAAACATTTCTTTTTCCTCTTATCTGTGGTATTCATTTTTAATATTTAATGAATAGATTTAACCTAAATATTTAAACAGTCCAATTATAAACATTACGATTGGCTTCCTTATAAAAGATAAATTGCTTCTAACGCTTAGAACAATTTTAATTATGGGGTGAGGTGTTGAAGGTGAAAAATAAGAAAAGTGAAATGGGGACTGCTACATAATGAAATTTTAAGCATATAATTGTGACCATCTCATTGGAATTAAAAAGTATACATTGACTTTAGGGCCCTTGATTTCCTGGAACTAAAGCTCTCAGAATCTTCTGAATTATTTGAGTAGCATACTAACAGAACATAAAAATAGTTGTTAAGAGATACAAACAGAGGTTTTCATTGACATCAGCTATCCACTTAGGAAGAAAATACTAGGTGAATATTCATTTAGTAGCTTAACTAACAATTAATATACAACCTCATAGATACCTGAGGAAATACTCGTAGTTCAGGGCAGGTAGAAATAAAGGCAAAGTCAAATATGACAACACTAGTAGTTTGTTTTTATAGAATTCTACTGGATTTAATAAAACATAAATAGACTTTTTTTTTCATTCAACTTCCTAATATTTCCTGCTGATCATTCTCCTCCCTTTCTCTATCATTTTCTATGTACACTTAAATCCATTACAGAAAGAAACTGTCTACTTGATTGAAATGGATGAGAGAGCACTACCAAGTTATATTGCCTTAGACTCAAAAATAGGTATTGCTCCTGTGCTCTGTAGGGTAAACCCCATCATTTTGTCATTTTTTCCCTTTGATGACTGTCTACCTTTCATATTATTGGTTTCTCATATCTGCTGACAAAAATTTTTATGAGCCTGCCAGAATCATACAGCTATGAAGTACCTCATTCCTTGTTCTGTCACATGTATTTATAGGATCCTTTGATGACAAACATTTAGGCTATTTATGCTCTACCATTATTACAAATAATAGTGCAATATTCACCACTGTGTATCTACTAAATGCTACTACATCTGAAGATAAATTACAAAATTAAAATTATTGTGACTAAATATATATTCTTTATATTTAGATGTCAACAATTTTTGCACTAAAAAAAAATGCTTTAATTTATACCCATAATGTATAAAGGGCACCTGTTACTCTGTGCCCTTTCCAACTGTAGGTTTTATTTATTTTTTTGTAATTGCTTGTTGTTAATTATACAGGGAGAAGTAGTACAGGACAATTAGGGTATAAATTGCTTACAGCAGTCCATATCAACACAGAAGGGTTTGGCAATCTCAAACTGCAGATTCAGGCACACTTTCTCCTTAGCCAAAGAGGTATGAACACTTGCCTATAATTTAAAATAAAAACATCATTCTTCCAATTTTTCTTGCTATATATGAGAGTTCAGATTAACCTTACTTTTGTTGACAATAGAGGCAATTTATCTGCTGGTAAATTCTGCTGAAGGAGAAAAATCACACATTTCATCTCAACTGAATTAGGATACAAAAGACATTAGAATATTGACTATGGAACTTGACTCTCTGCTTCTAAATCATGGCTCCACCATTTACTGTGTGGCCTTTGGAAAGTTAATTAACATTTCCGTGTCTCATTTCCTCATCTTTAAAAGGGAATAATGAGAGTGTATATATATATATATATATATATATATATCATAGGGTTTTGTTAAGGATTAAAGTGGTATGCAGAGTTCTTAGAACATTGTCCACTATATTACTTAGCAATTTTATTTTCATAGAATGCATTAAAATAATTCTAAATATTTTTCATTAAATCATAGCCATATTAATCAACAAATATGTATTAGCATATTGAGTCTACTGTTTTGTGACAAAAATATTAGCCAATATAGAAGGCAATACATATTTAAAATTATATAAGCATATCATAAATATATATTTCCTCATTTTGAAGAATTTATGGTCTATTAGAGGATGCAAGTCATATATACATAAATACATATCTAACAATAAAATGCAGTGCATACTACTACCAAATTTGTGACCCAAACAACTTATTCAGTGGTAAGAGAAAGACCAGGTCCTCATGAGATATAAAACTGGACTGTACTATGAGATTTGTAAATAGCTACTTTTGAAAGCAAATTCACAGTTGTGGATCTAAATTCTATTGTTAAATGAAAGCATGGGACTATAAATTACCCAACTCTAAATTACCTTCCAACTCTAAAATCCCACTTGTATTAAATCTATGAACAGGACAGGCATTGCAGGTTCAAAAAAGTGAGAATCAGAATGGACAGTAGTAATGAGATCTTTCCCTACACTGGACAAGGCACTTAAATTGAGTATTCACATTTAGATTAAAGTGGGAATTTTCTAGAAAATTGCACTGCATAATGGTATTTTTTTTACTGTGCTTGTTATTATATTCACGTATTTGTTATTATGGATATGGTAGGTTTTACATTAAGTGGTTTAATGTTTTATCTAATAGCTTTCTTTAGCCATGCAATTCCAATTTTTAATAGTTAATTTTAATACAGTATGCCATCGGTATACTTCTTATGAACCATCACAGTAATTTCTTTGCTTACATGTTTTCAAGACACTCAATATAGTTTAAAGGTCTGTAAATGGGATAAACTGAAATATTATAAAGACTATCACATAGAAGGATGAATTTTGTGGCAAGGGGAACTAGAACAATCAAGTTGAGTCTTACTCTTCTATTTATAATATTGGAATATCAATGCTCATTTAATAGCATTGGTTACACAAGGTGGCTGCCCAGCATCTTTTACACAGTCTTTCTGTTTGTATAAAATTTATCATACCCTAAATCTTACTTCTAATAAGGAGGAGCCAGAACATGACCTTGACTATCACAATCTGACGAAATCCCCCATATCCTGTAGCAGAGAGCAACCTGAGAAAAGAAGATATAGACTCTACATCCTGGTAAAGGTTCTGGAGTAGAGCAAATATCTGGCTTTGTAGATACTAGTGGTGAGGGCACATGCTCTTCATCTGTGTTGTCAGCTGTGGTGTCAATGATAAGAAGCAACACGATCCATGATATAAAAGGATTGGTGTGAACTGGATTTTGCACCTGGCTACAAACACTCAAACCTGATTTTGGTTTTCCTGAATATATTGTGAGCCATCTAATATCTTAAAATTAATTATTGTTCTTCTAATACCAGATAATACCAATATTTTTATTGATATAATTATTTGATAAAATAATTTAAAAGCCCAAATCATGTGATTATATAAAATTTGTTGTAATGAATACTTGTTTAAAAAATGTTTGTGGAGATGTCACTTTAGGGTAAGATGATACCTCAAGCAGAGGTGTATATCTCAACACTCAAAAAAAATCAATGAAGGTAATCAAAGATATAGGGAAATTTAAAAAAACAAAACAAAACAAAAACATGTAGCATTGGAAACTGAAGAAATGTGCCATCCATAGTTCATTAATTTCAAGATGTTGATGTTAGATAGTATGTAGTGGGAAAGACATTGATGTTCAGGTCATAAATCTAAAATTATAGTTGATAATTAGTATAAACATTTTGAAGGATGGAAAATAGGAGGAATCAGAAACTTGAACATTTTAATAAAAATTTTATGTTTCTATTTTACAATTGAAAAATAGAACTAATTTATGCCATAAATAGTTAGAGATAACAGTGATATTTATTTCTGATAACAGTGATATTTATTATCTTTTTTAAAAAGATAAAGGTGTTCAGATAGTGCCTTGGGGACATCTTGTCTGCAGGTTATAGACAGAATTCAGCTTAAGCCTTGATTAAAGCTAAATTCCTGTCTGGTTATATGATTAACTGCTTTTTGCTGTGAGCACAAAGAAAATCTGCAAAACCAGTTTTCTAGCATCGATTTCAAAAAATTAATCCTTTAAGTATCAGAACATGAGAAGAAAATATTTCTTAGAAAACATTTATTTAAAATGACGTTAAGTGAATGGTAAATTTTAGTTCCAATGTAGTTTCATATTGACTAGTCTTCCTTAAAAGAACAAAAAGCATGATTCACCACTCATAAATCAAGATTCAGAGATCAGACATACCCTGAAAACATATGGAACCAAAAAAACATAAATTGTAGATAAAAGTCTATATCTTTCCCTTGTTGTAGACTCCAAGTATAACAATCATTTGTCTGTCTATCATTCTCTGAGGAAAGGAAAGTGGAATAATAAAGGAAAGCAAGAAGGACAGACAGTCTGGTATCATCTCTATCTTAAAATCTCTGCAATAATTGTTTTAGCTGATCACATTTGCTTTCCCCAGTTACTTGCATGGATAGTATGCTTGCCTCCTTTAAATGTTACCTTTTTGGTGAAGTCTGCTCTGATCATTCCATTAATAAAAATAAGATTTTAATTTTGTCACAACTCTGATCCCACTTATCCTGCTCTCTTTTATTTCCATTGCGCTTATAGCTGGTAAAATATATTATCAATTTATGAATTATGCAACACATTTTATTTTTTATCAATTGTATTCTTTAAGTACCAAAAAAAGTTTTTTTAAAAATATATTTTATATACAAAGTGCTGACAATATAGTTTCTTACATGTAGTAGGGACCCTATGTATTTGTTTAACATAGAAATATTAAAAAAGATGTGCATATGTTATTAAATGACACAAGTGTGTGTAGAAAAATTATACATTTTAACATGATTTTTCATTATTAGTAATTTTAAAAATATTTGTAAATTATGTGTGGATAGATACACCAAGTATTAACAGTGTTAATCTTAGTGTGGTCACATTGCAGATGACATATACTTATCTGCTTGGTTGGTTAGTTTACTTTATTTCTTTATTCTTTTTTATCCTAAATGAATATTGATTACTTATTATTATTTTGAATAAGTAATGGAAGGAAATAATAAGAAATGGAAAGAAAGAAGGAAGGACAGAAAGAAGGGAGAGACAGAAGAGGAGAATTAAAGGGTTGGCATTTCCTCATGATCCTTTAAAATTAACAAAATAACAAACAAATTAAAAAATCTGGGGGAAAAGCATAAGCACTAGAAGAAATGAAGTCCAGAAATCCATTTTCCCGAATGTATCATTGTTCTACAAATACTCTGCAAAAATGGGTTTACCTGCCTTTAGCAATTTGTTGTTTATATCTGTTTATTGTTTTTCTAGGCCCTTCCCATAAAATGTACAAAATTCGTTCTAGCCCCTTTCTGCAAGTGGTTTATACAAATTCAGAGAGAGAGAGAGGTGATAGATAGACGAGTATAACTGAACTTTGTTTTCATAGGATATTATAATTATCTCTTAAAGACATAGCCTTTTGATAGACTAACACTTAAATGTTAATGAGTACTTTGCATTTATATTTTCTAATTCTGTCATTCCATTTGTCATCATGTTATCTGCTTATTTCCCCAAATCTTTAGAATACAGAGTCACAGATTCTATTCCCGAGGTTTGGTGAGAATCGATCCAAACATTGGCATTTATGCCTCTTCAATCAAACTGAAGAGTCATAAAAATGGAAATGATTAAAGGACAGATTGCACAAATCTATACCACTCAAAAGTGCATTAATATTTTAATGTATTCCTAGTAGCACTGTTAATTATGAGAGGAAAAATGTGTAAGTAATTAATATCTTTGAAAAATAATTTTAATTTAAGTAAACCCATAGATAGTTTACAATCAATAAAGCTATCAAGTTAAAAGAGCATTTTAAATTATATTCTCACTCAGAATTACAAACAATTTGTATTTCAAACACCTTGTTCTGCCGTACCCAACTTTTCTCTTTTTGTAACAACATTTTTAGTTTATGTTTTATCATTTCTCACTTGGATTAGTAGCTAATTATTTCATTTGGTTGCATTACCCTTATTATCTTTCTTTAAATTGCTCGTGTTTTTGCAGGAATTATCGTCCTAAAGATATCTGAATATTGCAGTCCCCTGCTTAATATAGGTTTTAATAGGCCTCAATTAAAAAAAAATTATTTCATATCACTTTTCTATGTTAAGTCTGTTTTACATACCTATGTGCAGGATATTCTTGTATCACCTGGATATAGACAACTGCAGCCTTACAGACCAACATTGTGGTGGCTTCAAATTAAAACAGCAAAGGGAATTCCTAATAATAAGTAGAACTCCAAACAGTATAGTCAATCTCACAATTCATTATATCTGTTAAAGAAAAATGAAAGTTAAGAAATACTCCAATTTTTGGATGGTGATTTATGGAACTGCAGGATGGTCAGAAAAATGGCTGAGAAAAGTTAAAGGACTAGTTTTAAGTGTTTGGTAAACTATATTATTTGATATCTCAGAATAAGCCTATAGCGAGAGAATTACTATCCTTACAAATTCATATCAAAAGACTCTATTGCATATGCAGCTCTAAGTAATCACTTAGACAAGATGATCCACTTATAAATGGCATTCATCCTCCCTCTCTTGCCAGTTTGTTCCTATTTAGTTAGATCCTAATTACTGGCTATGGTAATAGGAATAGAGATTACACATGAGTTTATCCACATGGATTTAGCATCCCCTGGAATGATATTTCCCTTACTACTGCTTGGTATCAAAAGATCTGTAGTTGTGAATAAAGAAAATGGCTCCCATAACCCTGGAGAACCAGTCAACTTCTTATTGTAAATTAATTTTATTTATATTCTATGCTTACAGTTATGAAATTATTTGCCCTGTTTGAAATAGAAACATAAAGAATGCTGCTAGTAGTAAACTTTATAATATACAAGTTATAGAATATCAATACTGAATTATGAAAGAAATTCATGAGCAGTGGATAGACATCTCTTAGGCTATAAGAAGAAATTAGAATGATAATTTTTGGACGGTGGACACGTATAATCTCAGTTGTACCAGAAAGTCACTCTATATTAGGTGAGCACATTTTTAGAAGTGTATCTATGTAAGGGTGCTTGATGTTTTTGGACAGGAAAAGCAAAGACTGAACTGAACATGTATCATTATTTCTCAATCTGTTTGGTCCATATTCCACTAAAAGCCCTCCCCAAGCAGGCTGTTCCTCTAGTGTGCAATTATTGCCTGCTATTTAGCTCAAGTCTTGTGCATGCTGGAACTAAGGAAGGGGTGTGGTCGTCTGGTTGTGCCTCCTTTTTGGCTAATTCCCATCGCCTCAAACATTACCTGTTAACTCTGGACTTGCCTTAATCTGAGATTGTAGTTTTGCTCTCTCTGCCACTGTAATTTACTCTAGCATAATTAGAGTTTTGGTTTTCAAGAACTTTTAGTGATATGATCCCATCTGCTTTCTAACTTTGAGAATGGCTTCTATTTTCTGTTCTGCTGATGCTATATTTTCTCATTTGTGAGCTATTATGGATTTGTTTTTTGAAAATATATATTCTGGTTACTTTTGAGTAATTTGGGGTATGAAAAGAAGTAGGCTTGCGCATCCAGACTGACTTTAGTTCTATATATGTTAAACCAAGTTCAAAAGATAACATTTACTCTAAAATATAGTCTTCTGTACATCTCTTCTTAGACTAAATATTTTCTGCTTGTTTTAGACTTCATTTTATCCGTATTTATTCTAGAAAGCCTTAGGAGTCCCTGAAGGTTTGGTGAGGGACTCAATCCTTGTTCTGACAGAATTGCCTACATTTAACCTTGTTACATTTGTCATAATCTATTCTAATTGCTTTTTAACTGTTATTTTCCCTACAATCAGATTTAAGCTCTTTAAGAGAAATAAATACTGCATATTCATTATAGTATCTTGAAGGCTTGACATTTGATATGCACTGAATGAATCAGAGAAAATAAATCAGAGAACGAATCAGGGAAATAAATTACCACGTTGATAAAGTCATAAATTTTGAAAGTTTTTGCTCAAATAAGGTTATTCAGTTGTGGCAGCCATAGAATGCAACACTCGGATCTCTTTTCAGGAAAGAGCTTCCTGATAAACTGAGAGAAGTACAATTAGCTGACCAGCCTCAGATTCTGATCTTAAGGATAAGCTTCACTTTATGAGCCTAAAATAACTCTTCGTGGGCAGCTTCCACCAATGACTGAGTATTGTGAGTAGACTAGGGCAATAAAAATTTCACTAATGAGCCATCTTTGATTGAGAACTGTCCATTGGGTTATCCGATACACTTTCTGATTTGTGTCATGGTCTGAAATCTTGCCCAGTCCTTCTCCACCTTCCTTTTCTTTCACGGGTGAATTATTCTCCAACAAAATTCTTAAACTACTAACTCCTGCTCAGCATTTTCTTCCTGAAGAACCAGCTAAAACACTAATGATGTAAAAGGAAATTTAAAAATCTGAAATCACATACGAACATAAAAGATTTTGAAGTTTGAAATTAATTCAGATGTCTGCTCAGTTTTGAATTGATAATCATGTTTCATTTGGCACTCCTTAGCCAACCTTTTGCTAAAACTCCATGTTTAGAGTTTAATTTTGTTTATTTTGTTCAGTATAGGTTTTTTTTCCTAATAGATGTAATAGTTTTATCCAGTTTTTTATTAATTGTATCACAATGTGACAATTTTATTTTAGCATGAATATGTTATTTTGTTGTTAACTTAATTTATTTTGTTCTAACTTAATCTTACAGCTTTTTCCTCTGAAATATGTATAGTGTCACATGAATACTTATATGTTAATTTCTCAGCAACATTAACAATTTTATTATTATAGTTATAATTCTTATGTTCATGTTCTGCAGAGGATTTCACTACACAGGTCAAAATTTAGTCTTTAACTTCGGTCTCTATAATTAGATCCATTCTTATTGCAAACTCAAAAAATGAGAGTTCTAAAGCACAATTCACTTAACTATATAAGAAACAGTGACTGTGGAGACTAAACCAATGAAAATCAAATAAGCTATTACCAAGGTATTATTCATTATACTGTTATCATTTGTAATTTAAAGACATATGTTCCTTTTATCTTTTTCCTCTTTCTCCCTGCTCTTTATTTTCCTTCTCTTCTTGAAAAAGTTAGTCCAATAACAAGTTAGGCTTGAGCATGGTGGGGAGTGAGATGTGATGCTAACATGTTGCAGGATATCAGAACTTGACCCTGGAGAGAGGATATTCACATAGGGGGAAGTCCATGAAATAGTGTCAGCTGGAGTGGTGAGGCAGAGATCTGTGTATGGGAAACTGCCCGGCACAGCATGTCAGATCCAAGTGTGTTGAGGAGGATGTCTGTTTGTGGAATGGGAGGAGGTGGGTAATAGCAAAGCAAAGTCAGTTTAATATCAAGGGATAGAGAGAGAAAGAGACAGAGAGAGAGAGAGAGAGAGAGAGAGCGAGAGAGAGCGTGTGTGTGTGTGTGTGTGTGTGTGATAAAGGGTACCAAATATATTTTTCTATCAGATTCAGGAATTACAAATATGAAAAGAGAGAATCTAAAAAATTAACTTTGAGTGATTGTATTGGATTTGTAAATATCAGTATGAACTCATGGTACTGTATAAAATAGACAAATATATAGATGATATGTGTGTGTATATATATATATGTATGTATGTATACACACACATAAACATATACAAGACACATACATACATACTTACACTCATACATACATTATACACTAACTTTGTCCAGTCAGAGATCCTTGAACTGCAATACCCTGTTAGCAACAAGCAATTCTCAAACCAACGTCTTGCATTCTAATTACCATTCTCCACTAGAAGAATCTAAGGCTCATTAGAAAAATGGATACTTTCAGAACTATGGATGTCAAAGTACAAGTTGAGCCTGACACTTATTACTGTGCAGAAACCTAGGACTTATTCAAAAAATAATGAAGACATATGAAAAGGGCAAAGAAGCCAGCTTAAAGCTGATTGAACTGGCCAATTTCAGTATCAAAATAAATAATGATAATAAAAGTTTATATTCTTTGCATAAAATAGGAATCCATGAGTCCATACTGATGTAAAAGAATAAATGAATCACTTGAAATTTTGATGAAGAATAGTTTATATAGTCTAAAAGTACTTATTTACCAAATAATCACTTATGATAAAATTAAGTGCTTTAAAATGATGAATCCTGTCAGATACTATCTTAATCAAGAGGGCCATGCAATAGGCACATTAAAACTGTATACCGTCAGATAGGAAGTGATGAAAAGAATACACCATTACGTCTGTAATATTCCTGCCAAAGAGACAAACTTTAAATATGATGGTAAGGAAACATCAGGCAAAACCAAACTAAATAACATTTTACAAAACACATTGCCTGTAATCCTCAAAAGTTTCACAGTTATGAAAGTCAAATAAAGTTTGACAGATTCTTTCAGATCAAAGAAGACTAAAGGGATCCTACATGTAAATGTAACACTAGATTGTGAACTGGATATTTTGCTATAAAGTCACTATAGAGACAACTGGAGAAAATTGAATGGGATCTTATAAGTAGATAGCAGTAATGTATTATTTTTAATTTTCTGATTTTGATGGTTTCAATGTAATCATACAGGAGAATGTCTTTGTAAGAAGTACATGCACAAATACTAGGAGCTAATAGAGCATGATGTCAGCAACTCTGTCCATTAAAAGGCTCATGAAAATAAAAGGTTACTGTACAGTACCTGGAACTTTTCTCTAAGTTGAAATCATTTTAAATATTTAAAAAAAAAAAAAGAAAAGAAAAAGAACATTGTTTCAAGATACTTGAACAAAGCTTCTTAAAATATTATAGAGATGTGGATAGAAGACAGTGGCAGAAATGAAGGTACTTATCCAGTGATAGATTTAACTTCATTTTAATATTTAATCAAAATATATATACTTCCTGCCTTCTAGGAAATTTAACAGAAAGAACAACACTATGAGAAACTAAAATTCTGATATTTATTGTCAAAACATGTAAAATTTCGTTTTTTTCCCTTATTTTTTTAAACAGGAAAAAATACTGTTAAAAATATGCATATAAGAGCACACAAAAGAAATGGCTCTTTTCTCAATTTTTTTCAGTATTCTTCAAGTTAATGTAATAATGATATCCCTGACTATATCATATAACTGTTATGAAGCTAATTTACTGTATGCAGCAGGAACTTTCAATAATCCAATGGGAAAGATTATATGAAAGTGATTTTCCTAGGAGACTGCATAGTTATACAGAACTAGAAAGACAGTTGTACAAGTCAGAGCTAGAGAAGAAAAAATAGTTTGCTCCAACAATGGATTCTGTCTGCTCCTTATTCTAAAGATGTGTTCTTTTTTTTATATTTAAGAATGAAATAGTGAAGAAAAGTAATACAGTAAATAGCATGTAGAGAAGGAGGGAAATAGTATGAAAAACATGCATGATCTACAATCTGAGTTAAAGTATGCAAATAATTTACAGAATTTTACTTTCAAATTAAGAAAACAAACCAAGTTATAATATTGACAGACTCAGATAAAATATTTCCTACATGTGTAACAGAGTAGATTACTATTCATAATAAGACAACTAATAAAAAAAGTCTAGAAGAAATTCATAGAAATGGTAGACGATTGGTTTATAAAATGAGGAAACCATGCTCAGACTTAGTACATTTATCTGTAGGTTTTGTTTGTTTGCTTGCTTGTTTGTTTTTAGTTTAAAGCAACTGAAATGCAGTATGGAGTTAAAACTAATATTTATTTTAAAATGTTTAGTAGCTCTAAGAAACCGTAGGTAGACCTGAGAATGAGACATAGAGCTAAAGAGCAATGGAAAGGACAAAAAGGATGTCACAGAACTGATCCCCAGAAAATATCACTGCTGCATCTGCTGCATATAAACTCTATGTATGTAACACCAGCATCAATGACACTTGACAGTGGAGATGTTGCTGCTGCCTCAGAAATGATTTGGTGAAATTGCTGTTTACTTGTGTTTCTAATTTCTGATGCCATATCTGAGTAGTGTGTATCTAAATGGTAGTCATCTGCATGTTTCCTTAATTCAAGGGGTCTAAGATAATAACCAATCCATATAGACTGCACACAATGTTCAAAGGGGTTCCCAAAAGGAAATATAGAGCTATTTCAAGAGTGTTGCACAGCCAGAAAAGACAGGTGTCTATCAAAAAGGATTTCATTATTTTTTATTCTTTAGTTCTTGGCATTTATCTAAACACATGCACACGTAAACACATGCACACAATTGATACCATATAAACTGTTATTAACATATATGTATATATGTGTATAGAAGTGTATATGTGTCTATAAAGAGGTTAAAAGAATGAACGGTAATTAAATTAATGTAAATAAAACAACTCTAGACATAGGGTCTCTCTATCCCCATGCATGCCTATTTACTCCTAAAGAACACTTCTACACATACAGAATTTTAAACAGTAAATTTGTTGAAGAAAAGATAAATAAATATACTCAAAGTACTCTCAAAAACCTCAGTAGAGATGCAATTACTTTCTCTATTTTACTAAAACAAAAAAGCTGGGCATTCCTCCTTTTACTTTTGAGGACAAGGCTCTGTAATAGCAATTTATCATTCCTTTTTCAAACATTTGTCAATATTCACTTATCTATATTTTTTTGTTCTCAAGTTCCAAACATAAGCTGATCACTGTTGTTGCTAAATTGAACCTCTTTCCCTAAACTCAAAGACACAGCTTAATGAAATTTATCTGTTGTTAGAATCTACAAATAAACTTTAACAAGCAAATCTCTCTGAATGCGAGTTAGTTTTAAAGGAATTGACAGATGGAAATGTTGATTCGAAGTTATTTTCATTTATTCTTGCCTCATCTGATCTTTTCACAGATTTCTGATACAATTTGTCTCCCATAGCAAATATTTCCATTCACCAGAAGGCTAAATATTTAGTTATACTCAGCCTTCTACCATATGTCTAATCAGGTGTATGTTTAGAGAAAAACAGAGAGTCCAGCTGGCTTGTTTCCTATCCCAAGGCACTGGCCATCTCCAAATTCCAACAAGGTTAGACTAAAAGCTTCATTAAAGAAGAAACTTTAGCTATCTTGGGTATTACTTACACGTCATGACCCAGGACACTGTTTGTCCAGGGTGTGGTCAGCTATCAGTTAATATTATTGGATGGATAAATGGATGGATGGATGGATGGATGGATGGATGGATGGTTGGATGGATGGATGAATAAGTGACTATGAAGAAGTAATGAAGCAATGAAGGTGGGTATCATGTACTTGGATAAAGAAATATCTCCACTGCAACAATTGACATAATTTTCTAAAATTCTGATCTCTGTATTTGTCTGTCACTCTCCCTTATCTGATATTTCATCATTTATTATATCACATTTTAGTTTGCTAACCTATTATTATTATACTTTCTAATTTTTCCTTGTGTTATATTATCTCTGCATATAAAAAGAAAACAATAATTTTATTCATTGTTATATCCTAGTGACTGCTAGCAATAACTAAATCGCTAATTATTAAATAGATAAATGGAGGTCTGAGTGCAAAAACTATACTGGCCGGTGATGGCCATATCCAGAAATAATTTTCTCCTGTAGACATGGTCATAATAGACCAAAGATGATTAGGGCAAAAACAAATGCCCTTAAAGATTATTTTGATCCCCTAACCTTTTTGATTTGATGGCAGGTCAAAGAATTTAGTAAATTATATTCCTTATTTTATAGCAGTTTTTTTTCAATTAGTTTAGCACAGGACATTTTATATTTAAACTTTCTCACCACTCCTATTCCCCATCGTTTTATAAGAACTACACTATGTGTTTCATATAGGTACTTAAATATATATGTAGTCTTGTTAAAACATGGTATATGTGTGGAATACATGATTTAATTTACATAAATAATATTATACTATAAATATCATTCTCTTTTTATTACTCAGAACTATGTGTGCATCCTCACAAGCCTTAGGAGACTTCCTCTAGGGTATATACCTAAAAGTAGAATTACTGAATCACAGAGCAAATACACACTTAACTGCAATAAAAAGTGCAAGATTGCCTTCCAAGATGGCTGTAACTATTTATACTCCTGAGAGTAGTGTATGAAGTTTCTCTTTCCTCGCATCCTTTACAACTCTTGATTTTATGCGCTAAGGTAATTTTTTGTTATTCTGATGTATAATATGCTCTCTCTCTTATAACATGGGTGAAAAGTAAATTCTTGCTATTTTAAGTCATTGAAAGTTTTGGGTTTTTGTTACCAAAGCATAACCTGTCATGATTGATTCAATGGCCATTCAGGTTTTCACTCTGCCGAATATTTAGAGTTACATCAATTGGGTGTCCCTGAGGTTTTAAGTTCAAGGTTTTACTTTGGCAACTTGGACACTGAAGGCATATTTGCTTGTTATACCTTACCAGTTAATTATTCGGGAAAGTGAAAGGATGCTGAAGTGTAACGCCAGTCAATTATGAGCATATAAAATGTCAGTTACTCTATGTAACCCCTATGATTATTTATACCAGATCATTATTTTGGAGTTGTTCAACTGTAGAGGCTACTAATACATGGTATGCCTCTAATTTTCTATTGAAGTGGTTGTATAAAAATACAGCCACGGTATTTTGCAGAAAATATTCAGTTCTTGAGTATATAATGGCTGATTCAGGTGGATACAATGCTAGATTAAAGCAATAATGATTTATACTTGAAACTAATAAAAAAAGCAATAATGATTAAAGTACTGGTCAAGGCAGTAAAATTAACTACTATCCTTAGGTAATTCCAGAAATAGTTGCAATACTCTACAATTTGGAATTAAATCAGAGTAATTATAAGCTGTCACAATTTCAATTAATCATGACCTTCAATTAGGCATAGCAATGGCAGAGCTACACTCTTAAAATAATTGTGGTTTGTGCTAGTAGGTGAGTTAGAAACAACACAAAGTAAGGTATTTGCTGACCAGAAACAAGACAGATCTAAAAGTACCCTTTTCTGAACTTCTGCTTTTTTGCTCTCTATTTTATTTTTTGCCACAAGCATTTACCTCATAGTAAAATTCCATAGTGTCTTACTCTGACAGTGAAGTAGTCATTGACATTTCTTCTTTCTTGGCTTTCCCATTTGGTCAATGGAAATAATGAATGCTTGTAGTGTAAATAGTTGTAAAAGGCCAAATTAGTTATATAAGATTAAGGTCCAGGGCTCTCTTTTGATTGCAGAATACAGAAATCCAATCTGGACTAGTATAGACAATACAAAGAAAAATAAAGTTCAGAGGAGATAAATGAGCTTTAATGATTGCTAAAATCAGGAGAAAATGTAATAGACTATATAAATTTGTTTCTCATTTGTTCCTATTTCTCTATGCTAATTTAATTCCTCACCAGAGATTTCTTTATGAGGCTTGAACTATGGCCTCTATATAGTTCCAGTTTTGCCACAGGGAATTCAAAACTTAGTTCCAATTTTTAAATTCCTTGACGAGGACCCTAAACGGCCTGATATGAATGACATAATCATCACTATGGCAAATGATAAACCTTTTTACGATTACATATAATTTTTCATATTACTTTTAAAAAAGTAATAACAACAATGTTGTGGGGTTTATAATAGATGTACAGATAAAATATTGCAGCATTGGTGTACTGATAGGCAAATAGATCAATGAAACAGAATAGTCTACAAACAGACTCATAGATGCAGTCAGTTGATTTGCCAGAAGAATGTCAATACAATTCAATGGAGGAAAAAAGTGTTCAACAAATGGTAGTGGAAAAAATAACCTTGACCCTTATTTTATATCATACATGAAAACCGAATCATAGATATAAATACTCAAACTATAAAGCTGGAATTTTTTCACAATCATAAGATAGTTGAAGATTTCCCATACAACATTTTTAAAAGCTTAATTATAAAAGGAAAGAAAAATGATAACTCGGACTTCACATAAAGAACATTTGCTCAGTGAAAAACATTTGATAAGAAAATGGAAAAGCAAGTTTCACAGATATAGAAAATAATTGATATACATATATGACAGAAGACATACGCAGAATATATAGAGATCTTCCACAAATGTGTAATAAAAATTTAAATGACTCAATTAAAAATGGGCTAAAGACACAAAGACCATTAACAAAAGAGGAGAAATTATCCTTTATTTAATGATAAGCCATGAAAAATGTCTTTGGAATCAAACATTGGCTTATTATTTTCCATTCTCTACCTTTCTTTTCATTTTTCAGTAGGACGTTTTGGCCATCAAAAGATACACACACAGAGGAACATGAACTGGAAGCCTAGGGACTTCAAATAAGCTATTTTGAACATATTGCTTTGGATTGTGTATGTGTGCTTATACACATGGGTATTTTTTATAACACTCTTTACTGAGCGTAGATTTTAAAATATTTGTAATTCATGTATTTATCTGATAACTATTTGTTAAACAAACTTTATATATAAAAGTATATGAAGCATTTTACATTCTCATTATTATAGCAGCAAACACATTAATTTAACATAGATACACTAACTATAAAAAATCACATGTGTTATTACATTTATTTTCTAAACTTGGGTGTTGAAAGAAAAATAGGATAGATATAACTTTCTATTTAGTATTTATATTAAATATTAAGCTCCTGTTTTTCTTCTTTCTCCTCCTCGTTTTGATATTTCTAAATATAAGCAAAAATCTCACTACTATTTAGGGTTTTTAAGCAAGTATATGGTAGCATTTTTTTCATTAATAAAGAAAATCTTGATTAATCAAGAAAACTATACAATGGTCAGGGAAACTCACATACATGATATTTTGGGTTTATTAAACTAATTTCCCTAAATATAATAGAGAAATTAGGCTAGTTAAGAGAAACTGGACTCTTCCCTCTGGAACTTAAGAGAAGATTTATCAAATAAATATTATCTTTTAATGCTAGATTAGAAGGAAGAGGAGAAAAGAGAAGGAGAAGGAGGGAACGAGGGAGGAGAAAATACTTTAGGGAAACAAATAATGGACAAGAGCTGGAAGTGAGAACTATAAACTATCAGAGACCTAGTCGCAGACTAGAGTTATGGTAGCTGGCATTGAATATATCATGTTAGCAAGACATCCCAAGGCTGAAATCTTTTGGTTACTTTCAGAGCAGGGAAAAATAGAGAGTACATGTTTTACTCTGAGATCACAAATACTATTTCTATCCTCTTTCCTTCCCTCTCTCCTTTCTTTCTTCCCTCTCTCCCTCCCTTCTTTCCTTCCTTCCTATCGACCTGCGTACCATCCTTTGTTCTTTCCTTCCTCTTTCTGGTGATAATGAGTAATTTATTCTATTAGCTAAATCAGAATAGATTGGTTGTTTAAGAAATGCCTCCTACCCAGAGGCCATTACGCAACAGCAATATATGTATATAAAACTGGAAAAAATAAGGGACATTATGAAATCACAGACACAGAATAACTGCGTCTATTTGATGAAATGAGAAATATTTCAGAGAAGACATGACATTTGAGATAAAACTTGAGGTATTTTCCATATTCCAAAGTAGTTAATAAAATCCTAGATAGAAAGAATGACATGTATGGTTATCTAGGGATGCAAAAGCACATAACTGAATGTATAATGTGACATAATTCTCAATATTCATTTTATATATACATTTAAGTGTATATACTTATATATTTATATATTCGTACATACCTCTAAATGTAATTTTAACTGACGATTTAAAGTTTGCTGCAGTTGCATTTATTTTTTTACATTATATTTACTATATTATTTATTATAGATTAATGTATTTATTGTTGAACAGGATAATCAGACAAATTATTAAATGCAATGTTTGCAAATTTTTAAATATTATGATATATGCATAGAGATTTTTATGTTCAAACATAGTGTAATGATAGACTTCAAGTGATATTAGATATTAGTAATTTTTTGACAGGGTGGTGTTATCAGGATGGAAGCATCTATTTATAACTTTCTCTTAAGACTTACCAGAGCTTAGCAATTTGTGAGTTATATTCTAAATTACCATATGTCGGTTGATTTTTTTTTTAGTTATTCTATTAAGCAATTGACTTGTATTCCAGGTTTTACCAACACACCAGCAGAACTTGTTTAGCACAGTTTTAACACTGTTTACCTACCTATATGTCTATAATTTTTTGTATCAAAAAATAATAATTGTGGTTTTAATGAAGAGGAAAGAGCTTGTGGTAGAAAACTTATTGAAGCCCTGGTGATATGATGCACTCAATTAAAAAAAAAAAGTCATATTCTCTAATTAAGATCATTTCACTATATTAAGACTCTGGCTTCTGAAATTAGAAGTTTATTCATGTTACATTTTCTTTAGTGAATGAATTATTTCTATGATAATTTAATTCTATGTTGCTTGCTATTAAAACCATTCTTTTACATTTTTATGAAGCTCCCTCGGGACCTTTGCAAGAAAAGAGTCACTTAACGATGAGGACGTGTAGTGTGGAGATGAAGAACATCTATAGTTCTTAAGAGTTTTGAGGCAAGGCATACCCGTGAAAATTCCCTTCTTCACTTTTACTAGTTGTTGCTATTGAGCAAGTTGCCACAGACCCTCAAAGTAGCAGCCCTCCTTTCTCCCCATGGGTACTCATAAATCACAAAAACCTCTCCTTCCTAAAGTCATTGCTTATTTGGAAGGTCATGTCATCTAACAACACGATCATCCTTTCTCTCAGACTGACTGCTGTTCTTTGCCAACACCATCCCACAGCTCTTTCGGATTTGACAATCTAAATTTCTGGCTTATTAACTTCCTCTCTACCCCAACTCCAGTTCAAAAATTTAAACATTCAGATGCATGAAAGATGCAACATCCAGGTGGCTCATTTCTTTTAACTCTTTATCTTTAGTTATATTTTCCACTCTCTACCTCAGCCAATTATTACCATAGTTATAATCTGAATTAGCCATCACTTTCTCTCAAATCTTCATTTCAAGTATCTCAGTCTCTAACTTGCACATTACAGTAATCCCCACCTTATATGTTCCAAGACCTCCAGTGGATGCCTGAAACCACAGATAGTATGGAATCCTATATAAACATACCCATGATAAAGGTTAATTTATAAATTAGGCACAGTAAGGAATTAATAACAATAATAATAAAATAGAAAAATTATAAAAATACACTGTAATAAAAGTTATAGTGAATGGCTTTGAGGCCATTATTAAGTAAAACAAGGGTTACTTGAACACAAGCCCTGTGATCTGATAACCGAAAGGGCAACTATGTAACTAACAAATGGATAGTATATGTGGTGTAGGTATACTGGAACAAGAGATAAAGCAGGAAGGCAGGCAGGATGAAGCAGGAAGGTGAGAGATTTTATCATTTACTCAGAATGTCACGCAATTTAAAACTTATGAATTGTTTATTTCTGGAAATTTCCACTTAATATTTTCATATTGTAGGTGACTGAAACTGTGGAAAATGAAACTACAGATATATCTTTCCCAATTATGTGTCCAAGCACCTCAACGCTAAAAGTCTTTGACCCTCATCAAGGGCTTCTTTCCATGACCATCCCCACCCTTGTCACCAGCTACTAGCCCCATCTGGCTTTTTTTTCTTTTCTACTTGTGCTTCTATGACTTATCATTATGATCACCTCTCTTTAAATCCATTCACTCATTGTCTCAGCCTCCTTTTAGTCTGTACACCTGATGAACAACCAACTGTGTATGATACCTTCCATTTGCCATCTTGACTTTTCTACCATTGTATATGAAAATTGCTGTAGAAAAAAATCACACAACTGATTTAGATGATTAATTTCTAAATTTAAATGTACAGTAATCCTACTATTATATTTCTCTAACATCAGGGGTCAGCAAATGTTAGTGAATAGGCCAAATCGTCCTGCTGCCAGTTTTGTAAATAAAATTTTATTGGAACACAGACACATACATTCATTTTATAGTCTATGGTTGTTTTTGTCCTACAATAGCAGAATCAAGAAGTTGTAAGAGATTGAATAGCCCACAAAGTTGAAAATATTTACCATATGGTCTTTCACAGGAAAAGTTTGCCAATTGCAATTTTCTTTGCTCCAGAAACCTCCCGTGTACTAAGAAATAACATTCCTGGCAATATGAAATTTTTTTCTGTCAGAAGGGTATCACATAGATGTTTTACATGGGCATCTAATTATGACTACTATTTCACAACACAGTTTTTTAAAAAAATTATCATTACACCATCATCAACAACAAGAGCAGCATCAATGACTAACATTTACTATTTGTTAGGCACTGTGCTGAATACTTTATATTTATTATCTCATTTGACCAATATCCCTGTGAGATAGATATTCTCAATATGCCCATTTTACCCATGAAGAAGACAAGGCTCAGAAAGGCAACTACCCATGATCGTTCAGTTAATAGGCAGTGATGGAAATCAAGGGTCTGAATTCTGGGTTTTCTTTATCACTACATTATATTGACATCTCTACATCTGTACTACGGTGATACCACTATACCCACATATCTATTGAATGCACTCAAACTGCAAAAACAACAATGTCATCAGGAAGGTGATTTCAGGACATCATCAGTACCCAAACCTAGAGTAACCAAAGGGCTGTGAAGGAAATATACAAGAGCAGTAGTAGTAATCATCATCATCATCATCATCATCATCATCATCAATCATTATCATCTTCACTAATTAAGCCCTTACATAGATATATTCATTTAACATTCTCAATAAATTCTGAGGTAGTTACTTTTTTTATTCCGTGTTTATGTATGAGGAAATTAAGTCATAGGGAGATTCAGTAACTTGCTCAAGATGACACAACTAGTAAAAGAATCATGAATTTAAATTAGTCTGGCTCCCCCAGCCCAGTTTCTCAGTCTCTGCAGTACCTAGCTGTATCCTGTCCTTGTAAGTCATATTTTCCTTTTGACTCATACTCTTAGAAACTTAAGATAATGAATACTGAAACTGAAAACTGTTGAATATATATGTGTATATATAAATATATCCAACTTTCAATGGACTATGTTAGAACTATTTTACAAAAATATTTTTTCTATATTCACATAAAATAGGCCCCCCAAGGCAGGGAAAAAAACAAAAAAAAGCAAGCGTTGTGATAAGAAAATGGCATCTGATAAAATGTGCTGCTGATCTGAAGTAACGGCTGTTGCCACAGGGAATTTCAAGATGTCATTCTGGAGGGCTTTGACAAGCAGAAGGCAAGGCTAAATTAGTTATCTTCTTTACTACCTACAACAACCATGAGAATGTAGTATTACTCTCATTTTCAGAAATTAAATGACCTATTAAGCTACCAATTGGTAGTTAAACACAGCTCTAACTTTAAATCCTGATAGTTTAATATCTGAAGTGTCTCAAAAAAGGAGCAAATGGGTAAAGAGACCATTTTAGGATTCAACAAGTTTACCAAATAAGAAAATAAAAATAACAACGGAGAAAAGATTATATTATCATTGTACCACTCTTAAAATTACAAAGGATTCAATCAGATCAATTAAAAAATCATAGTCGGTAGTTTATAAGAATTACATTTCATGAATTCAGGATAAAGCGATAAAACTTGGAAAGTAACAAAGCAAACATGAGGAAAAATAACATGAATTATTTTATGGGAAAATTTAGGAATTATACTCTGTTCGATTTAGAATAGGACAATGTCCTTTAGGAAGTAGACAGAAATATCAATAAACTAGGTTTTAGTGTTTATTTTGAAAGAGAAATGGGATCAGCATCTAGCACTATAGCATGAGTTAAAATCAAGTTCTTATATAAAAGTGAAACTTGGAGGAAGTATGATAGTTATGTGGTAGTTACATGTGGGATTGAGGATGGGCTATAAAATTAAGGTCCATGAAATTGGTAAAAATCTAGGTGAGATCAATTAGGACTTAACCAACAGCCTAAAATTCCTGGGAATAATAAAGTTGCATAGAGTCCTAGGTGAGAGCATAAGCTTTAGAATCAGACTCCCACATGAAAATCCTCTCTATCAATTTTAAACGGGGTCATAGTCACCAATGTACCAAATCATTTTGAGTTTGTTTCTTCATCTATGAAATGGGATTGGTAATAATAATGGCATCCATATCATAAAGATGATGTCCACACTTAAGATAATATATATAAAACACTTGGCTTTGTGTTTGCTATATAATAAGTAATCAGTAAATTATATAGAGAGAGAAATCACTGGGGCAACGTTTGGCTCGCCTGAGCATTCCTTTACTTTCCTTAGATATTCTTTCAAGAAGTGAAGTGAGAGTAAAATCTTTACAGAGAAGAGGCTGATTATGGTCTGTGATAATTATCCTTTTGAGTCTGAAAGGAAAAGAGGAAGGCATCCAGGCTATTGTTCCCCTGTTAGCAATACCTACTTCCAGGCATCCTGTATTCTGGAGCCCCTTATATGCTCTGTCTCTTTCTCACACATATACAAACTCACCTGTTATGTATCTATTTAGTTTACAAGTCAGTTATTTTTGTATGTAATTAGACTCTGAAATTTACCTAGCATTCATTGAACATACATGTACTGGATGTCCACATCTTGATAGACATTATACTAGACTCTGGAGCTCCTTTGGAGCTTCTAATCTGGTGATGGTGAGAAACATTAAAAAATAATATAAATATATAATATGTGAGGTAGATGTATGATTATGAAGACAAAGCAAGGTAAGGGGAGTGAGAATTGTGGGACAGAATTTATTTATACAGACTGATCAGGGAAAACTTCTCAGTTAAGGTTAAATATGAAATATGGAAAGCTGAGGTTGGCTTTTTAATAACATACACAGAGACATTTAAAACAAAAGGTCTACAAGAGTGAGAAAAAAAATGAAACAGACAGAAATTCAAGAAATAAGAAACAAGGCATCCCTGGGAATGTGATAATAAACTCAGTTCTTCATATGCAAATTCATGGTTCTAGTTCCTCTTTCAAGGGGTCTATCTGTGTTTCCTGGCTATGCATCATTCCATTGTTATGCCCTTTGTGATTAAGCTGGGTATTATTTGCAACCAAATGTTACATGAATATATAATCACATTCACATAGTGAAACAGTTCTCAATTTGACTTATACTTCATGGAAGGCTCCCCTCTGCAGGCTGAGGTTCATAGAGGTAAATTAGTAAACTTATATGAATGAAAGATATTTTCCATTGTTCAGACATTTTCTTTTCTAGTCTTTCAGTAAACTTTGAACTACACTTTTGTCTTAGATTCTCTCTTCCTTTAGGATGTTCTCTTCATTAACACCTCCCTATACCACTCTACACACATAAACACACACACACACACACACACACACTCACACACACATACACACACACAAGATCTTAACTCTATAAAAATAATAAAACTACTTTACACTTTATACACACAGGAGGTTGCCCTGTGAGACCAAAGCATCAGTTTTTAAGACATTTCCAGAAACTTCTGGATCATAGATGACCTTGATATTTTTAATAATCGAAGACATTTTTAGTAAAAAGTTAACCTTAAAGAAATTAAATTTCTTTTCTTTACTATATTCTGAGAGAATTTGGGTACAATTAAATAGTTAGGAAAGAGCCCTGAAGCAAGAAACTGAAATAGGATGTCTCTAGCATGAAGATAGAAAAGGAAGAACAGAAAGAACAAAAATTATTGATTTGCCATTTTTCTCTAGACTTGGTTAAATGGGTTTTGGTCCCCCAACTAAACTTCAGCAGAAAAATAAATTGGGGGAACTAATTAAATACTATCATTTAATATATAAGTATAATAGGGCATAGATATCCAAATACTATCATTTAATATATAAGTATAATAGGGCATAGATCACCGAAACCTACTTTTTCCAGCAAAACAGGTAATAGTTGTGAGACTAGTATGTTTGTATTATACTTCTTGAAATAAAAATTTCTTTGTGCCTAGCACACAGTAACACTTCTATCACTGTTATCATCATTATCATCATCGTATTCCTCCTTCTCCTCATCATCTTTGGTATGTGTTAGCTGAGGATAAGATTTCAAGACATAGTAATAATAACTAAAGAGAAAAAATTTTCAGGAAGCATATGAGTTAATTAAATGGATGGAATTCCAATTGAATATAATTTTCCAAAGAATCTCTGAAAGTGAAACACCAGAAACCTACTGTGCTTAGTAATGCCACAGATTGCTGAAGTTAACAACTCTATGAAATAATAAAATTGCTTTATATTTTATAGAATTTATTATTTTACTTAGCATTACCACATATCTACTTTTTATTAAACATATGAACGATATTACTAGAATTACTGTTAATATTAGAAATTCGACCTTATTGGGAACATTGTTCAAAGATAGAAATGATAATAATTATTTTAATGATAGTTTTAATTTTTTTTGAGCTCAAATATTTCAAGCACAGTTTTAGTTTATCCATATTAAGTCATTAAGTCATTTACTCCTTATAAAATCCTCTGAATCCAGTATGGTTCTTTCTTCTGTCCATTTCATAGGTGAGAAAGCTGAGGCAAAGATATACTGAGCAACTTGCCCATTGTCACAAGGTGAAGTACCTTAGATTTTCACAGCCAGGCAATATGTCTCTATAGTAGATGCTACATAAATGTAATGTGAATACGAAAGACCTAATAGTAAAGGCACAAGAAGCTGCAGTAAGGTAATCTAAGCTCTATGTAACTCCATTTTAATTAAAACAATAATTCTCTTTAGAATAGTTAGGTCATATTTTCATTCTACTAAATAATGGCTTTATAATATACTTTTGGTAGGGATAAGATAGATATAAAATGAAAACCTTTCTTGAATAGGTAAATATTTTATTTAAGATAGATAATAGATTTAATAGATTCAAATACTGCTTCAGAAACATTAATTTTTTTCTCTTGCATTTTATTAGAGCTCTTTGAGTCTCATCAGTAATAGTGGAATGATGATAATATCTACCATCGGGCTGCTGTGGATTATAAATGAGATGACATGTGTGGAGCACAAGATGTTTTGTCTGTAGTTCAATAGAAATAATATACTTTCCTTTAACCCTTACTCAGATTTCAGTTATAATAACTAGGCTCCTAGTAAAACTTGAGAATAAATTTAATGGGATAAGACTCATAAATGGTAAGTAAAAGTGTAAAGACCTATGAACTGTAAAGCAGTATTTTTCCTCTTATCATTTTAAGGCTTAAGTTCAATAGATCATGGTTTTAGTATGTACAATACGTTTCTAGTATTTTTCTTACAGAGTGTTCACTAGGGAACCACAATCATTTGGAATACCTTCCTTTCAGTTAACTCATATGTTACCTGAAAACGGTTGCTTCTTTTTAGATATTATTTTTAATTCCTGACATTGTTGTCTAAGCAACTTTTTATTTTTGCCATTTCTCTAAACAGTACCCCTTCTCTATTCCTCTTCTTTTACTAGTCATCCTTTTATGCCTTTGTCCATATTTTAGACAATGACAGGAGTGTTCTCAGGATATTGTTAAGCATTTATAAGCTCTTCTAAATGTACATGAGGTTCAAAAATCTTCTGAAAAGTGTACTGAGAAATACACTAGTTAGAAGCACAGAATATTGGATCTAGAATAAAATTTAAACACACATTATGTCTTATTTACCTATTTGCTGTTCATTTAAATGATGTCTAATAATTATATAATGGTGAAAGTTGGCATAATGGATGCATCTGTAGGTCAAATTCCAGTTCTACCATCTCTGGTTCGTGTGAGCCTGGAGCAGTTACATAACCACTCATAAGCTTTATTTTCCTCAGTATCGAAATGATAGTAAGAGTATACTCATTATTGGGTTGTAAGAATTAAATGAGTTCAAATATAAAGATACTTGATACATATCAAGCAATAGGTAAAAATTAACTAACATTGGTATTTTCATTAATAATAGTTTATATTATTTAGCTGGTATTTCAAAGCACTGTCACATGTACTACCTCACTTATAATAATTCTGTTATCTGACAGAAGATGGCATAAATCTTATATTTTATAGGTAAAATCACTTGTTAGTGACTCATAAGTCTGGGACTAAAACTAGAAGCCATGGTTCTCGCCTTCTAATATTTTTTGTCCTTTTAAGTACTCAGTCACATGTCTGACTCAGTTTCCTGACACAGTAGTACATTCTGAAAATATCTAGGCAACCCATTCAGGACAAGTTTCTTCCCCATCTTTCAACCAAATGCTCATGACTATTCCTTTCATTTGACTTTTCAATGTCTCTAAAAGAGCTCCTTGTTAACTCAGAGGCTGGTGTAAGAGCAAGAGTTAAGGCTGACTAAATAAGTCTTTTCATACATTTCTATTACTCATTCAAACTGTTCAAAATATTCTGAAAAAAATATCATTTGAAGCTAATGAGTAATAAGAAAAAATAATTATGATGAAATTAATCCATGCAACATACATTTAATAAGGACCTATGTGAATATTTTTACTAAGCAGTACATTCCATTGGAACCCATGTTTAATTTGTTGGAGACATTATGAAGTCAATAAAACAAATTCTCCAAGCCTTTATAAATAGTATAATTTTAGACTATATTTATTATAAATGCTCTTCTATAAAGATCTCCATGAGTGTTCCGTATCACATTTAGAAAAAAAACTCTAAAGTATCCACGGTTAAATGCAATTCTGGCCATGCTGTTTTCAAGTTACTCTGAAACAAGAAAGCAGGAGACATTTTCAGCAAAGCTCATTTTCATGAGACTGCATTAACATCTTTGCTAACCAAACAGGTTTTGTCTAATAATATCTGCTTGGAAGGTTTTTTTTTATAAGTCTCCCCATACTGAATCACTATGTGGCTGAGAAAATGTTCTTATATATGAGAAGTGGTCCAAATACCACTCCCAGTTATACATATGATCTATGAAAACACTGGCTATCTAGTATACGTGCACACTACATTTCATGTTTCAGTTAATAAGAAATCAAATATTGATAAACTCCAGAGAAACACAGAGACTATTCATATAGCATACCCAACTGTAGTGACATTAGATAGCCATCCATTTGTAAATATCAAAGAGGTCACATTTCAAAGAAGCATATATTTATTACTGTGCAAAGTAAGTTAGGAACTGACACATGGTGGGCAAAGTAAAAGGCAATGCTAAAAATCATATTGCTGAGAAAAACTTGATTAATTATAAATGGAAATATATTTGAGCATGGCTATTTTTCCCTAAACTCCCTTAAGTATAACTGATTTACCAACTTATTATGAAAAGTATTTAAAGTATCATAAAACTTATATCATCACTAGAAACATGAAAAAGTGATGCGGTCCTTCAAAACATGTCAAAAATAATATGTCACTGTGATTGACATAGGTAAGGTTGTAGGGGGGTCCAAGGTAATGTACTCTGTGTTTGTGTGGAATTTCATACAAATTGTTTTATATATTATTTAATATACAAATAAATATATATTTATTGTTTATTAGAAAGGCATGTATATATATGATAGATAAAACATGAATAAAACATGTTATATGAATAATCCATGAATAGTATGCTAAATTGGAAAGTATAAAATACCTGCGTATCTTCCCAGTGGAGAGGGGAGGATATGATGAGGGAAAGGGAGGATCTGGGTTCTCTAAAATATACTTTAACCCAATGAAGAAGAATTTAGATTTAAAAAATCATGTAGTTGTATAATAAAATAATGAATGATAAATATTGGAGGCAATTAAAATAGAATTGTCTAATTTAATTTGAAAGAGGAACTATGTAACTGGAAAATAAATAAATGATAGAGAGACAGACCGAACACCTGGAAGGATACCAACCAAACTTGTAATAAAGAGAAAGATATAATGGAACAAGGGCCAGATGTGAATTAAATAACAACAGTCACAAAATTTTGCTAAGAAAGACTGACCAAAAAGGTGCCATATCCTACAGTTTGAAGGATTAACTTCACTGAACACATAAGAAAGAGAAAATTCTCATTTAATATAAAAACTTCAAGATCATAAAGAACAATGTTAAGTTTTCCAAAATTATTTTATGAAGCGAGAATTAAACTGGCTTAAACATTTTAAAGTTAGAGTTGAAAAACGAAAGCTACTTTCTAACCTTATTTGTGAATTCAGATTTTTTAATGCTAACATAAAATTATTAGCGAAATATGCCCACTATATGGCACTATGTATATGCAAACTATGATTTGAACTATGAAAAAGGTAATAGTAGGGAATAAAGGGTCACAGAAATGAGAGTAAACAGTTTAAGGGGACACATAATCATCCAAAAAATTGACTATGGCAAATCATTTCTGAAAATAAAGAATATTCTAATTTTGATTTTTAAATTTTTTGGAGAGTGCTATGCACAATGACACTTGTTGGCAAAGTTTGAATTAAAAAAAAAAAAAATCTGTATTTCTTGTTTGAGCTCTTACAGGAAAGAGAGAAAAGAGCCACCACAGAAGGTAAGGGTACAGCTTAAGAGCCATAAATGATGGAAAATGGATTAGAGTGCAGACTAACTTCTGAGTGGAATAAAAGAACTTTTAAAATCAATATTCATAATAAAGGTAAACCATGAAAGACTGTGGGAAGCTATATTGTCTATTAAGTGTAGAGGAGCCATAGAAAAGGTGGATATCAAAGGATGATAGCTCAGCAATATAAAAAATTATAATTTTCCATATTAATATATAAATTTAAAAATATATGATCTGAAAATTCTTAATTTGTTTAAGAATAATCATTTAAAAATCAAAACCTCTCAGTGAATACAACATCCCATTTAAATATGCAAGCCTCACCGTAACTCATAACTATATGTTTTAGACAATACAATAAATCATGAAGAGGAAATAAGACTTATAGTTACATAATATATATATGAAATTATTTTTGATATTTGATTTTCAAATCAGCAGAGAAAGAAAAGATTTTTAAAAAATAAATCATGTTGTCATAACATGATAATTTGAGATAATTAAATGAACATACCACCCTTGATATTCTTTAATAGTTTCAGATTATGTTCATATCATTGACATATCAGCTTTCAAATTTCTAATCCAGCTTAGGCTGTTAGGATAATATGACCCCTACAGAAGTCAAAATCCTGAAACCACTGAGGTTGCTCATGCCCAAGTCAGTTGTTACATGGACATTAGAGTACATTAGCCTCTACTAAATTATTTGTTATTATTTACAACTGAAAATATTAAGGGAGAGGAGTCTGATACTTTTTTTTTTTTTTACTTTTAGAGAGAAAGTGAGAAGTTCCACTATATATATTTCATCAGTTTACAGAGGGTTGAGTTCCATTTATTCATTCATTTATTAAATATTTATTGAATGATTAATATGTATGAGCCATGGTTTTAGTTTTCATGGTTTTATTTTGACTTGTTTTGTTCTCTTGGAATTTTCTACTTGAGAAGTGAGAAAATAAATATATCAGCAAACAAGGACCTCTACTATGTGAACAAAGTGATAGAGATAAGCAAATCTGGGCTTTCAAACTTTAGAATCCACTCTGCAATATATCCTCTCATAAGCAAATATCACAATCAAGACACATTATAATCAACCACTGCAAAACACTGCAAAATTCTGATCCCTTAAGAAACAAACATCTATTCTTAATGTTTACAAAGAAATGGAAATGTCTGAGTACAGTTGAGGAGACACTGAGTTTTGTATACCTATGTCAACGAGATTCTCAAAAGCAGATGGCAAATGGCTAATTATAACAAAATCGAGCACAGAAGAGAGAAAGGGAAAAAACATATGGACATTTGGAAGTACTTAAGGAGTGGGAGGTAATGGGAGCTACAGGAATAGCTAGCTACTTCTTTGCTTATTTACTTCAACTCCTGCTATATATTCTTTTGAATCAGTAGATCAGCAGTTTCAAAATTTCTAAATTTTCTCATCCTTCTTTACTCAGCGTATTGCTAACATAGCAACAAAAATTTATGATATTAATGCTAATTCCTAGGAATTATCATTTTTCTTTTATTCATAATACAAATATTACATAAGTGAAGTATTTATAGTTTAAGCTCAATTTATTTAATTTTGCCCTAAACATTTCAAAGTAATACCACCGATGTTAACTTATTTAATTTCTTCTCACTTTAACTTTTTAAGTACTACACATTTAGTATTAGGAGAACCCTTGCAAGAAATATTTGTGTAACTCAAAAATTTCCAAAGAAAAATTTATCAGTATACATGGTCTATGTATAGAGACAGCGATTTAAAAACAACAATCAAAATGGGCTTTTTATGGCTATTATTTCCTGAAGACCATATTACCGAAGGCGTCATAAGTGCTCTAGACAACTATCTGTGTACTCCCGGAGCTATGAATTCTCTCAGGTCCCCCAATCTTTGAATACTGCAATTATCTAACCCTATCTTTTAAGAATCTATGCTAAAATTTCTATCTAGCTTTTGAGTCCGAGAGAAGTAATATCTACTTCAGCTCAGCAAACCCGGGAATAGTTCCGCAATACCCTCAAAGCAATCCCTGATCTTTCGGGGCCCAGCGTGACCCTATGATTTTACTGAATTTCAGGATGAGATGGCAATGCATAAGCTCCCGGTGCCTAAACCCTCCCTGTTCAGCAGCTGTGCCTTATTTGATGACAGACCATATAGATGTCAGGACATTCCCAGAACTCCAACCCCCTGGATCCTTTTGCATCACCCTTCGGATTCTTGTTTTCCTCAACATTTCCGTTCACCCAGCTGTAAAGATGAAGTTAGAGTTCTCTAGTAGCAAAACTGCAGAAGCCCATCCAGCTCCCGCTTGCCATTTTTAAATGTTTAGGTGGAGTATTTGAGAAATTGAAGGTCATCTCTACTGACAAAATGTATCACATTACTCGGGACACTCCTCATACAGAGGCCCTCTTTCTACATATATTCATGAAGATGCTCACAGATACTGACGACATAGTGAAATCTGGGGATTCTTTCATTTTTCCCTCCCATTCAAAAAACGTAGCATCAACAAAGCACTTTCCTGTGAAAGAAATTCAAGAAATATACTAAAAAACTCTTGTGCCCAGGAGAATATTACTGCCTCAAATGCTTAAGATTTCACAATATTGCTCCCTTTATATGAGGTCCAATTAGATTCACCTCTAGTGAATCCCCCTAGTTAATCAGTACAGAAAAATTATATGGACGAGTGTTGGAGTCAATACGATGTGTTTTCTAAAACCTTGTCATTAAATAGCATTATCTTAGCCTTCTGCCATGCATCCTGGGAAATATACTGTTGTATAATTAGCAGGAACATAGTCATAGTAGGTTCATCCAGCTGGAATTGCTTCTGTAACAGCTCTCTTTCCACACATGGCTTAATTTGAATGTCCCAATAAAAATTACCTATGGCTACTTGGTGAAGACTCAGGGAGTTGCTTCAGGCTCTGTTTTCCTAGAATCCTGAGCCCTTTTGCTCTAGTTAGTTGCCTTATATGCAGCTTCTTCCTTAATGTTGTTCCATTTGAATGAACTCCAGATATTTTATTTTTGTAATTACCTTTAGTTCTATACTTTGCAGCTGGGAAATTATATGTGTCCAATTTCCTGGCTTTAATCCTGGCTACTGGGATCTTTTTCTATAGACTCTCAATTGTTTTTATAAATATAGATATCTAACATGATATTTAGAACTATTTATTTACATGTCAACTAGAAAGTAATCTCCACAAGAGGAGGAATACCTATACTGATGTGCCCCAACATCTGGAATGTGTATGTGCTTAGTATGTATTTGTGGAATGAGTAAATAGATGAGGAACCTGTGTTGCAAAAAGAAAATCTTCTGGAAACTGCACTGTTAATTAACAGCAGAACAAGAAGCAGAACCCAGGTGGCTGCTCAGGCACTGTCTAATAGATTTCATTGCCTATAGTTACCTTTATTTTTCTGGAGAGAAAAATAAATATATTCGCTAAAAAATATTTAATAAACCAACAAACACTAATTAGGGGGAATTAAATATACCTGGAGTAGGAATTTAAAGTATGAAATTGTAGTGACCAGCTTCTAAGATTGCTCCAATGACCCTGCCTCCTGGTAAGCAGGAGCTTGATTGTGGGCTGTACTCACTTCCGTTGAATGAATAGGTAAAAGCTACCTCTTGAGAGACCCTGAATCGGAATTACCTAGCTTCACCTAGTTATGCCACTCTCAGGTTTCTGACCCCTAGAATCTGTGTGACATAATACATTTGTGTTTTGAAGTTCTAAGCTGTGGGATAATTTGTTAAGCAACAATAGATAACTAATAAAATACATTTCTATAATTTTACCAGCACCAACAACCAAAACAATAAAAGTAAAATTTATTTATATATATAATATATGAATTATATTCAGTTAAGGCTCTCTATATATCACAACTGTTATTATATATTCTTATTAATATTTGTTATATATCTTTACAATAGATATTATAATATATATTATACATATGATATATATATATATAATCATAGAGGGAGAAATAGAATTTCTATCTCTATATCTATTACTATGTATATGATATATTTTCTAGATTTAAGGGCACTTCAAGACAAATAAGAACAGATAACACCATGGAGATATTCTGAACACTTACTCATCATTGTTTTCCTCTACCTTTGAACATATTGGCTTATCTGGGTATACATTACCACACTGACATGTATAGAAGTAAAACTTGGCGCTTTTACATATGTGGAAGTCAGGATATAAATGTAAATAGAATTTTACTTTTTTGTTTGTTTGTTTTATAAGTGTATTCTAGCCACCTACAGAAGACACTTTCCATGAAGCATTAGAGTCTGATGAAATAACAAAGAGAAAAACGTTTAATAAAGCTGGCTTTTGAATTCTAACTATGTCATTATTAGTTATGTGACCAAGAACAATGTAATCTATCATTTTGATCACATAATAAAGTGGATTTTAATTAAAAAGTCATAACAGAATTAACAATTATGAGGATAAACTAATATAATTTATGGGAAATATTTTTGTTGTGCTTTGTTTTTAAGTATGCTACTATTCAAACAGGAATTTACCGCTGTTCTTTGCAAACTTAAATTTAAACAGATGAATAGCAAAACATGTCTCATTAGTTGTTAATAATAAAGGAGGGAAGGAGTTCATACTCTTTGCCACAGAAGAGCTTTGTAGAGGACACAAACGAAAGCTTCTGATTGTTTATATTGTGAAGTTCTCAGAAAAGCCATTGTTTGCAAATATCTTCTCCCATTCGGTTGGTTGCCTCTTTGTTTTGTTGATGGTTTCTTTTGCTGTACAGAAACCTTTTAGTTTGATGTAGTCTCATCCATTTATTTTTGCTTTTACTTCCTTTGCTTTTGAGGTCAAATTCATAAAATCCTCTCTAAAGCCAAGGTCCATGAGTGTAGTACCTATGTTTTCTTCTATTCGATTTATTGTTCCAGGTTTTATATTTAGGTTTTTGATCCATCTCAAGTTAATTTTGGTGTATGGTGACAGCAATCTAGTTTCATTCTTTTGCATGTGGCATTCCAATTTTCTTAGCACTGCTTATTGAAGAAGCTTTCCTTTCTCCATTGTATGGTTCTGGCTTTTTATTGAAAATTATTTGCCCATATATACGAGGGTTTACTTCTGGACACTCAATTTTGTTCCATTGGTCTGTGTGTCTGTTTTTCTGTTAGTACCATGCTGTTTTGATTATTGTTTGTCACTTTGTAGTAAAATTTGATGTCAGGCAACGTGATACCTCCAGGCTTGTTCTTTTTTCTCAGGATGGATTTGGCTCTTCAGGGTCCTTTCGTGTTTCCATACAAATCTGATGATTTTTTGTTCTATTTCTTTAAAACAAATGCCATTGAGATTTTGACAGGATTTCATTAATACTGTATATTACTTTGGGTAATACGATCATTTTAAATATAGTCATTCATCTAATCCTTGAACACAGAATATCTTTCCATTTCTTCAGTTTCTTTTGATAATGTCTTATAGCTGGCAGTGTTTAGGTCCTTCACATGCTTCATTAGGTTAATTCTTAGGTATTTTATTCTTTTTGTTGCAAGTGCAAAAGGAATTTTTTTTTTTCACTTTTCTGAAAATTCATTGTTAGTGTATATGAATGCTATGGATTTTTGTTTTAGGCTTTGGATTCTTAATGAGAGAATATTAATAACTAAATTTGATCTTGGAACAATTAGCAAAGCTGAATAAACTAGAATGCAAATAAAAAAGTTTTAGCAATTCACTTTCAAACGTGATATTGGCCTAATATAATTTTTAAGACAAGCTTTTATATTTATATTCAATACATTTAACATTATTTAGCTTACAGATAAAAATTCAAATCTATTAATGACAATCCATTGTTAATTTAATAGAATAGAAGCTCACAAATGCATGCAAAGAACTCACTGTATGCAATCATGAATAGTGTTCACACAATCACTATCTATTCACATTCTTGCCTTTAATAGTGTACTGTGTTAGAAAGAGTTAAAATATCACAGTTTTGAAAATTTTCCCTTTCTTGTGTTATTTATTTTTTTCTAACTCTTATGCTTATGTGTTAAGGGTGTGGTTCTGGGCAAAGATATGCTAACAGCCAACTTCTGCTTCCGTAATCTGCTTGCTTGTTTGATGTTAACGAGGGTGTGGTTAATCTGTCTGCCTGTTTGATGTTAAACCAGGGTGTGGTTCTAGGCTTTATGAGCTGCCTCTTTTGGGAGCTCAGGGCTGATCTCCTCTAACCCTGTGTGGTAGAGAGTCAGTCGCTGGCCGGCTAATAAAGGCTCATAATTCATCTCAATGGGCTCCAGGGGTCTTAGGATTGATTGTGCCACAACATTATACATTATTATAAAGTTAAATAATTATTTTTCATACTGAGGAAAAAGGCAACATCTCATTTTCTAAAAGAATGTAGTGGCCAGGACAGAGACACTATGTGTGATCCCAACACAAACTGATTCTGCAAGTAAGAAATTCAAGGCCTTAATAAAAAAAAAAAAAAAGTGGTGGGGGAAGGAAGCATGTGGGAAAATGGTTAGGAACGAAAATAAAAACAGAAAAATAAAGGCGATCTTGGCTTGAAAAAGAAAGCATATTCAAACATGGGTGATAGTTACAAAGATATGGATATAATTGAAAGGATAGTAAAAGAGATGTTACAACAGAATATTGTCCTCTCCCCCAAGATATTAATGTCCTAATCTCAGGAGCTTGTGAATATGTTCTTTCACGGCAAAAGGAACTTCCCTGAGCTGCTGTAGGTTTTCAACAGTCATAAGACAGATATTTTTAGTGCTCCTTGTTGGGGAGGAGGAAAAATCCCCTCTATCTTTCTCAAGTTCTTAAGGCTGAACTTATAATAAAATTGACCCAAGACTAGACTGACAGGAGAAATACCAGTTTAATACATGCAAGGGGAGATCACAAATGATGCCCTCCAAAGTGATGAACCAGCCAGCTTTTTATCATTTTTAGACAAAGAAACAATAAATTTGTGAAGAAATAAAAGGACAAAGAAACTTGGGTTTTGGGTGCCCATTGGTAAGGAATTTAGAATTTGGGTTAGGTATTAAATTAGTAAAACAAAAACAAAAACAAAAACTAAACAAACAAACAAGGTTTGTTTATGTAAGTTTTTTGGCCCCAAATTCCTTAACTCTAGAGATAAAGGTGTCTCTTTTAGCCCTATCTGGAGCAAGGAGGGTACTTTCTAGGGAGGGATTTATTTCCGCATTCAAGGAGACAAGGAAGGGTCAACATGCCCTTCTTGCACTGGCTACTTGTAAATAATTTTAATTTAAAGTAATCAACAGGCCATTGTGGGATATTTGGGGGCAGCCTACCATGGGCTCCAACACCCTTCTCTGAGCAGTGTAATGTTTTTGGAAATAGGTGCAGTAGGAAGGGTCCAGAGATCCAGATGGGGTTCCATGCTTTTCCTGTAGTCCTTCACAAGAATTTCCTTAGGAATTGTGTCAGTCTTATTTATGAGCACTTATTTTCGTATGTGAAAAAGAACCTGTGCATTGGTGTGAAGAGTTCTATACTGTGACTAGTTCTCATTTAACATTTAACAGTATGTTACCATTTTTAGCTGAATTACTTTTAGTAATATATTCTACAGTCTGATCCAAGTAAGCATGTACTCACATCTCTTATATCATTGGAGGTGCTAGTTTTTATTTAGATTTTAGTTTAGTTGGTATGCAACCTAAGGAAAAAATCTTAATTATCTGGCATTATCTGTGAGTGTAAGTGTACATTTAAAAAAATAGTGTCATTTTGTGGGGGAGGTTAAACATTCTTCCCTTTACCTTTTTAGGTTTTTCGCTAAGACACCTTTCCTATAATAAAAAACAGATTAAGAGGAGAAAAACAAACAAGTTTAAATATATATATATTTTGTATACAAAGGCAATATCCAGGAAAATTGAATAACTCCTAGGAATGGCCCAAGCCATCGCCTTAAATACCATCTTTGGCCAATAACGAAAGAAAGATTGTAGCGAGGGGTGGGGAAAGGCATGCTAATGGAAGGGTACTAGGGAAGGAGCCATTAACAAGTAACAAGGATACGGCTGTTATGCTGTTGTAGCCGCCAGCCCCCAAAAGACACACGGACCATCAGAAATCAGTGAGTTATACGAAACATACTCTTTATTCGGCCAGTTGGGTCTGCCGGGGGTACGCAGACCCCAAATTAAGCAGCCCCGAAATGTAGAGGTACAGGGTTTTTAAGCCCTAAATCCCATTCCTCATTCTGTCTTAAACAGAAAGGTCTATTTTTCTCTTATTCACTACCTGTCAACCCACAGGTCGGTTGTGCAAGCGGGGATACAGAAGCAGAAAGTTTATTGTTAGAATGTTATGTTCCCATGGGCGATGGCCAAGCAGTAATTTTCCAGCCAGCACAATGCAGATCTAAATCCTTGCCTTCTCCATTGATAAGAGTTTCCTGTTATAGAGAGGGTGACACCCTTACAAATAGGGATTTCATTTATAAATGTAAATGAATCTTACAAAAGTGTAACTTCTACTTATTTTCAGAGCTTTTCCTATGTCTACTGTTCCTTAAAAATAGCCTAAAATAATCCTTAGCCAAAGAGGCAGACTTGGGGGGTGACAAATTCTGCTCCCCTTCAATTCCTAGCAATAGAAAGGTAATTAACATTTTACAATTGTATATCTCTATGTATGGTCAGCTTTCCCACTAAAATGCAAGCTCTGCTCTCTCTCTCTCTCTCTCTCTCTCTCTCTGTCTCTCTCTCTCTCTCATCTTTGAAGATGAGTTAATTATAAATATTTGTGCATACTCTATATTTAGTAAAGACAAACTGATTTAATTTTAAATATCCATCAAAACAGAGAATATATATATATGATTTAAGTAACTTAAAACACAGTTTTTGTATGGTGTGTGTTGTGACCGAAATAACCAGGCCCAACTCGAGTGCTCTAATCCAAGAGACAGTTTATTAGCCGGCGGCTGTCCTTGCAAAGGAGCAGCCCCGAGACGCAGGGGCACAAAGGTTTTAAGCCCTCGATCCCATCCCCCACATCCTTAATCTTTACACAAAAGACTATATCTCCTCCATTCATTAACTGATAACTAAGAGGTGGGTAAGCAAGCAGGGGTACAGAAGCAGAATGCATCATTGTTAAAATATTTTGTACCTATAGGCAGTGATCCGGCCAGTAAATCCCTTTAGTTAATAAATTTTTAGCAGATAACTAACTAGAAGTGAGACATGGCGGTTAGCACGTACCATGTCTTATCCTTAACCTATTGTTTCTAAAGGTGAGGTCACTACAGTGTGGAGAGGAATGAGAATGTTCAAGAGAATTTCACTGATTTAGTTATAATTATAAAAATGAGCCTCAATCTATGCAGAGATGGGGAAAACTTTTTGGCCAGTGCAGAGTTTCATAACCTATTGAGAAATATGAAAGTTCAAGGTTCGTGAGGACATTACTTTTATATCTCCTTACTCAAAGAAAAATAAAAATGTCCTAGAGAAACAAAAAATTAAGTCAAGTAAGGATATATCTGAAGGCTGACAAACTATTGAAAAACAAAGCTGCACCCCTAATTGTAACTGCACGGAAGCTTCATTTCTTTAATACAGTTTTTTTCTCTGATTCAAGCTGCTTTTGCCCAAATAATGGCATTGTGACTCACTTGCTCCCTCCCTTCCCCCATCCTCTCTCTCTCTCTGCCTGCTCCTTTAATCATTAAGCCTTAGGACATAAGATTAACCTAGACTCAGGTCTATAATCATGAGGACAATAGGTTTCAGTTGGACTTTAAGGATAACATTTTGGCTTTAGATGTGTTTCAGCCCCAGGCCCATTGAGGCCGAACAACAATCCCAGTGGCCACAGTACCAGACCAGGGGACCAGTCTGGATGGCACCATGGCTGATTCCAGACACAATGATCAACTACCACATCCACCTCCAATCATCCAATCAGTAGCACCCACAACCCCAACTCCCTAAATTTCGATGACTACTGATTTTTTTCTATATAATCTGTACTCCCAAGGTACCCAGGGAGCCATGTCTTTGAGCAATAGCTTGCCTGTGTCTTTGGGACTTGTAACTCTCCAATAAACCTTACTTTCTTTGTTGCAAAATTTATACTTATTTCTTCTTTGGCTTAGACACATGCAGACAGACAAATCTTTTTTTCTATCCTGATAATATAAGTTAATTCACAACATGACTGGTCTAGCACCACAAAAGAATAGTATATGATGAGATAGAAAGGAATCTATCTGTAAACTATGCTAAAGTTCCTTGGTTTGATAAGATTATACTATAGTATAACCCAGCTGAGGTGAATGGAATGGTTCTTTATTCCTGACCTCAGCAGATGAACTAATAATAGCAAAAAGATAATATTTCTGAAACTACAATATAGTTATAAGCTTAGGGGACCTATGAGGTCTCTAGATAGGCGTTAACTTCTAAGTCTTAAAAATAACATATAGCTCTAGTTTTGTTAAACCAAGTAAGGAGATTTTTGTGAATTAATCAACACCTCTCGTTATGCCTATGCAAATGAAATTGGTCAAATAAAACATACAGAAACTTGATAACTAGAGACTACAGGAAGAAAACTAACACATTTTTCTGCCAGCATTAGCAATAAGCATGATCAGCAAGTCGCTTGGTGGGAAGTGAGTGGAAAGCACCAAAAATAACAACAGAGTTTTTGTTTTAGTTCCCAAAGTTAATTCCTAATCTTTTCCTACAAGTTATTGATTCTCTAAGGAAAACCATTTTATTACTGACTTCTTCAATTCTGATAACTAAAGATGTATCTATACCTTTATAAATACGATAATAATGAGGAAAACATTTTTTCAGACCTTAAGAAACTAAAAGGTATTTCTGTGATTTTTCCTTTTAAATGCCATTTGTGTTTTCTATTTCATTACTCAGTCCTTCACTCTTATATTTCTGGTAAATGAATTTCTCTTTTGTAAATTCTTTTGTCCCTGAGTCATCCCTTCACACAAAACTAATCAAAACTCTTCTCTAGGATATTTCAAGACAGAATGAAGGCAAGAGATGCTCTTTGACATTGGAGATGAAGTTAAGAATGTGGGAGCCCAGAAATAATTGCTGAAGCCCAAGGTTTCTAGCCTGACAGTTGAAAAAAACAAAACAGCTGCAAGAAGGAAGTGGGCTTGTAGAAAGAAGTCAAGGCTACACAAAACTGACCAGTCCTGACAGGATTAGACCAGTTACATCCAGGAATTCCAGATTCCTTACTTCAACTCTTCAGTATGGTCATATCTCCCTTTCAGCCTAAATTACAAGTTTTTTCTAGTCCTTAAAACTCAGAGAGCTCTGACTAATAAAACAATATGGTTTACTCAGAAATGATCAGAGTGAGGGAAGCAGTTGTTGAGATAGGGAAGTCGAAAGAAACTAGTTGGACCTTGTGTTATCATAAGAGCAATAGAACTATTTAAACCAATTTTGCCAAGAATGAGGGTTATCGCTAAAATCTCACATATGAATATTGCTAAAACAGGGTTTATATCTGATATAATTGATTTTCATTTCTTTTTGGAAGTTCAGTTTGTTAACTGACAAATGGCAGAACTGAGAGCCCTAATGTGAAAAAAAAAAAAAAACAAAAAACAAACACCCCAATTGATTGATTTTTTTTGGGGGGGAGGATTTTATTTTTTGATAATTCTGCTGGAAGAGATTTAAGATTTTGCCTGAGTGGATCAGATGTCATCTGATTGGATCATTTTTATTTTTGGATGTCATGATTCATTTCTATTCCTGTGCATTTCAATCCAGTTGAGCTATTTATCTAATAGTTAAGGTGAATAGTGATTTGAGAAATATGTCAATGACTGACATGAGTGAAAAGAGAGTTCATAATACCTTCAAATTCATTAATATAGTCTTGTTTTTTTCATATTAGTGAACATAATTTCAGAATAGAAATAGCAATGTAGTTCTCTTTTTCTTGTCATTTACTTCTTAATAGAATATTTCTCAACTTCCCAAATTTAGTTATACTTTAAAATTTTATTGTTGAACTTTCCTGCTAATATTTTATCTTTTGAAATAGAACAGATGAGTAATAAACCAGTTAATTGGCTAAGGAGTTAGCTCTTAGGTGTCCATGACACACCAGAGTTTTGTAATTTTCCCCCTTAAAGAGAGAGAGGACAATAATTGACACAAATTAGCAGAATAAAGAAAAGTTGTTGAAACTGAGAAGTCTCTGATCTTGGGAGTAGATTGTTAAATGAGTCTTCCCAACCTAAAACCCTAGTAACTATATGCTCTCTGATCCAAATGCCCTTGAGGAAGTGAAATCATTATCCATATTATTCTAAATAAAAGCATAGCAGTAAGCTTGGTGCTCCTTTGGCATAGAATCCAGTTTCATTGCAAAAGACTTTCTACTGAAAAGGCAGGATAAATGTTTAATGGTTTGTCCTTTAGTTACTTTTTTTCAAATTAAAGAGTTTTTTAATAAACTAAATAGTAACACACTTTTTCTTGGCTTTCTAGACTGAAAATTTCACTTAATATCCTACATGTGTTAATCCATTAGAATTTTTGTTATTTTTAATCACTAATTTTTCCAAATAATTTTCTGTGTCCTTCTGACTCGATTCTGCTAATTTTGAAAATTTATTTCTTTTCTCATTTGAGAAGATATCTAGGCTTGTCTTGATTCTTTCTGCTACCAGACCTACAATCAACTAGTGTCTCAAGGAACTCAGGTTTCTTTCAGTGATGAATAAATGCTATTATAGAGCATCTTATATAGTTTCTATGTCTTATAGTTTCTGCTTTGTCAATTCATTGCTGATTTTTGTTCCATAATTATTAATAACTATATCTTTATAATTAGAGACCTCATCAATATAAAATACCTTTGTGTGATAAATGTCATACTCTGTCCTTCTTTTAGATTTGCATTTGTCTAATATATCTTTGCATATCCTTTTATGCAGGTTATTTTGTTGTAGATATGTCTCATATTCAACATAGTTTAATAGTAAGCCAATGGGAAATCTTTTTTTTTCTTTTTTGGTGTGTTAAGCCAATTTATTTTACATGGTATGACTTAAAAGTTTTCTTAAACTCTGTTGTATTATTTTGCTATGTTTAATATATATATTTACATATAAATAGCAAACCTAAAATAACATCTATTAATTAAACACAGTTGAACTCTGTGGTCTCTTCTTCAGTCTTCGAACTTCCAAATTTGGGACCATTTATATTTTTGTTCATATGGATATATACATATTATTTTTAGATAGCACCTGTTGGCTCCCTATTACGATTAACAATAAAATTGCCTAGTTATATCTTGCTTCTCTCTCCCTCCTTCTTGCTTCTTTCCTTGATCATTAAATTTAGCAAATAATAGTTTGTTGTTTGCTGTTCTCTTAAATATGTTTAAGCATTTACTTGTTAATTTGTTTGTTTAAAATATTACTTATTCTTAGATTTTATATGAGTTAATAAACTTATTTTATTTTTCATATATCTCTCTCCATTCTCTTTTGTTCTTTTTAATCTCCTGTATTCCTCTCCTACTTCTCCATATAACATTTGTAGTTATTTAATTTTAATTATTTGAATGTAGATTATTTTACATTCCTACACAATCATGTTTAAGACAATTATGATGGGTGTATTTCTTCCTTTATTTTCCTTATGCTTTTTTATTTCTTCTAATTTAACAAACTACAGTACAATTTTGAAAGAAGAATGTGTACAGGGGAAATGTAGGTATTATTCAGTTCCTGATCTCATGGGAAAATCTTTCAATAAACTTCTATTAAATATTATTTTTTATAAAATGTAATTTTAGTCATTATAAAGTTCAATTCTAGAAATTTTACTTGATCCTTCTTTTAATAACATTTATTGAGGTATAATTCATATACCTCAAATTTATCCTTTTAATGTGTACATTTTATTGTACATAATTTTTAAAGAAGTATTCTCAGTGTAACAGTGATTAACAATTCAGTCCTTTTTATTGCCAAATAATATTTCGCTGCTTGGATATACATTATGTTTATTCATTTATCGGTTGATGGACATTTGGGATATTTCCATTTTTAGCTATTATGAATAATGCTGTTGTAAACATTCATGTGCAAGTTTTTCTGTGGGCATATGCTTTCAACACCCTTGGGTGTATAGCTAGCTGTATAATTGCAAGTGAATATGGTAATGCTATTTTTAACATTTTGAAGGCTTGCCAGAGTCTTTTCCAAAGTAGTTGAGCCAATAAGTATTGGTTCCTTCCCCCAGGAGGCACTGAATAGTAAGTGTTAAATAAGTGTTCAAAATAATTATTTTAATAATTCATGAAAGGCACTATTGGCTGGAAGTTCAGATCAGATATTTTGGACTCACATATACAAGAATTGAAATCCTGATAATCTAGTTACCAGCAATATGCTTTATGTCAATTTTTTTTAAGTCTCTCCATATATCAATTTCCATAATTGTAAAGTAAAAACTATAATGGTATCTATATTATAGAGCTTTGAAGATATGTAAGTAAAGTAATGCATTTTCAGTGCTTAGCCTAGTACCTAACTTAAGAAAAAGGTTCAGTCACATGTTGCTATAGGCTACATATTTATCTTTTTTTCCTTGTGAGTCTCATAAGGATAGGGAGTTTAGAAAAAAAATTGTTTTTTTAAATACAGTTGTGAAAGAGGGAGATACATTGTGTGTGAATGCCCTGACATTGAAAATATTTGATGAGAACCTGTGAGATATACTATAAAGTCTATTTCTAAAGTCAGGCTTGGCTATCTATGAAGGCTTTTTTAATTTTAGGATTTTATGATGCTATGGTTGGTTCTATGTTCAATATCTAAGATTGAAAGACTTCATTTGAAGGGAATTTTATTATCCTAAATAGACCCATCAAAAAATTTAAAATATATTAGTTTTAAAATAGCAATAATGATAATAGTAGGAAAATTTACTGAGCACATACTATTTGTCAAGCACTATTGTAAGCTCTTTATACATATTATCTTACTTAAAACAAATTTATGATAATATGGGGGTTATTATCACAATTTTCTAAAATAAAAACATGATCTATACAGATATTACTTGCCCAAGATGGTATGCATCAAAAAGGTTTCAAACCCAGATCTGCTGACTCTAACCAATCTTTTTTCTTCTATATTTTCAAAAATTGGTCTATCAATGGATGTTCTGAACAAAAGTATTTCATTGTCAAAACTCTTTGAAGCCATTACTCTTTTATATCATAATGTTAGATTTTTTTTCAGCTGTCAACACAAATCAAATAAAATTAAATATAAGGAAATTTATTATCACACTTAACTGGAAATCTGAAGGAAGGGCAGCTTCAGGGTTGAATGAATTCTGAAGAATTTATTTTGGATCACTTCTCTATAATTCTCTCAGGTCAACCTCCTCTCAGCTTCGTCCTCAGGATAGTAGTCAAGAGGGATGACTATCTCACACCTAACCAACAATGTTCAAAAAACAAACATACAAAAAAAGTATAGTGTCTCTTCCTGGAGATCTATCATAAAAAAAAAAATTTACTAAGAGCTCGGAAAGCTTACTGTTACATTTCACTGAATTGCATGCCCATTGGTAAATACATTCCTACCTGAAGGCAGTGCTATGCTTTCCTTGACTTAGCTCTACGATCCTGAAAGAAAAAAAAAAAAATAATAACATGACCAGCTCAGGCCAATTAGAGTACAAAGCACCTTGGAACCTACTTTATAGCATAAAGGGAAAGAGGTAAAAGGACTTTGTGGAGATAAGGTCTATATTCCCTAAAACTCTTTTTGATTTTTATCACAAACATTAATATAAGAAGTATTTTGCAAACTCTTAAATTGAAGAAACCCATTTAATTTTAAATATCTCAATATTTCCACAAATTAAATGACTATGGTTCTTTGTTTCATAGGGTAGCTATTAGCATATCATGACACAATAATGTCCATTACAAAAATTTTAGGTATATTCTGTTCTACCTTAATAATTTTCAAAATAGATGATAGGAAATAGTAACTGTTTCCTACAAGGCACCCCCTCCCCTCCATACACACACACATACACACACCACAAATATTGGCAGAACTCTGTAAGGTCTGTGGTTAAAAGGTCTAGAGAAAGCTATCTATCATTTGGTTATGATGCATCGTCAAATTTGTGTAGTGCCTGAAATATATCTGAACAATGGTCTAAAACTCACTGAAATTGCAAAGATTTAATAATGATCAATTAGAAACAGAACAAATTCGCAAAACTAATTTAAAAATTCTGTCATTAAATCTTTTCAACTCAAATAATATCCTTGATTTATTTTCTTTCTTTCCACCCAGCATGCCTTCTACCCATCATCTAAAATCACTCAAAAAATAAATCTAGGAATGAAAAAAATTCTGAACTTGTGATGATTTGAATGTAGAAAATATGTCAGATTCAAACTGTGCTTTTGAATAATCTGATTGGTACTAATTGTAACCTTACAAGGTAGATGTTATTGTCTTCATTTTGCAGTCAAGGGACATTAAGCCACTTCTCTTTTCACAATGCAAAAAATACATTTTATTATAAAAATAAAGACATAAAAAGCAGGTGATCTATCAGATAATACATTCCAGATCTGGTATGAAAATGATTCTCTAAACATAAAACTGATATTTTTAATACCTGACCACATTTGATCAACAACCTATCCAGTTAGGATGAAACCTCTTCTGAAACTCAGGACCTCAGCATATCTGATACCATTCATTTGGAATGCTGAACAAAACATTTATATATAACAATAATAATGATTAAAATAAAACATACTGTGACAAGAACTATCTGCTGGTCACATACTATATACTAGATGCTTTATACACATTATATATCCTCTCATACTAATCCTACAGGTGTGGTACCATAAATCATCCAATGATAACTGATATAGTTAAATGTGAAGATGCAGAAAAATTTACACTCCCAGGATAAATCCTTATTCTAGAATGGAAGTCTATAAGTTATCAAATAATCTGAATTTTAAATTAAGTTTTGGTAAATTTATCAATTAATACTAATTTAAAAGTTAAAGAAAAAAATATTCCCCCCCCATGTAATCTAGACATAGACATGGTAGCTTATATTTCTTAACCCTATAGTCAATAGCAATCCCCCTCCCTAAACTGTAACAATCAATAATATTTTGCAATATTGCCAAATGTCCCTTCAGGGCCAAAATACTCTTTGGTATCCACTGGGTAATCTTGTAGAAAGGAGGAAGAGAATTACTCAGCATTTATTGAAAAGGTGAGAGGGAACAGGGAGAGAAAAATGATAAAAGAACAATTTATTTGAGAAAAAACTGAGATATGTGATACGGGGAAATAATATTCAAATAAAAAATAATAATATAATTTTCATAAATTTAAGTCAAGTCAGCAGATCGCTTGATCCAACAGAAGTCAAAAGTTCTTATGAGGAACTTTGAGGTTTTGAGGTCCATATCACAAAAATACATAATATAAAGTCTAATTCCAAAAAGCCACTGCCAGAATTTTCTAATTCATTCTGCCTTTCTAATAACATCAGTAGAAACTTCAGTTGATTCAATAGATAGAAATAAGAATATTGTTAAAAGAATTCATTTGAGAAATTATTAGATATTAGCATCACTTCTAGTTGATAGTATCTTGTATATAGAAGCAAGTGCTAAAAGATACATTTCAAACACTTAGATTCCTAGTTATGGGGGAAAAACTAACTTAGAAATCGCTGGGCAAGCATCTCATTTACAGATAAAAGAACTAAAGTGAATTTTAGAGCAAGTGCTGTAAATTCTCCTAAATGATACAGAGACCACCTGAGGAAAGATTGAAAGTCTTTACAACTATCTCACTGTACATAGCCTGATTCACAGATGCGGTACCTAAGTCTAACTGAAATTGTATAGTCATCCTTCTCTCAGAATGGTACTGCTTTAAGAAGGGGGCAGTATGTAGATACAAAAGCAACACAGTCTATTTGCAATTATAGTTTCAGAATTTCACACTATGAGGAATTAGGAAAGGTCTTGTTATTGGAGGAAGGACTAGAATTTTCTTTCATAGAGAGGATATTGTTTTTATTTCACTGTTTATTTGATTGTAATGGGTTAAGAGAAGTGAGGAAAATTAATGGGAAGATAAAGATGCTCTTTAAGATACCGTGTATCAGTCTGAATCCTCCAAAAAGCAAATGCCAGGATTAAAATAGATGTGCAAGAGATTTATTGGGGAAACATCTCTGAGTGACAAAGGGGAAAAAGCAATAGGCAAGAAGAGCCTTTAGGTTTTGATGCAAGCCAAGGAGCTGTGATAAGTATTTGGGAAGCAAGGGATTGCTCAGGAAGAGTCTTGGACCTAAAAGAAGTCAAAAATGTTTCATCAAAGCCTATGGTACATCCTCAAACCCAAAGAGCAATTGGAGCAGTCCAGCATTCCATTGGAATGGGCCAGTGACTGGTAATAGCCCAGGGGAAGCATAGTTTCAATGTACCAGTGTGGTAGTGTTCCAGAGGGGTGGAAGCTGGGACTAGGAGTTGCCTGTGCACTTGGTAGTAGGCTTTCTTGAAGGAGACCCCAAAAGCATGTTTCTATGGTTGTCACACATCCCTTCATGTGTGAAGGTATACTCTGTCACTGGCAAGGAATACTTTGACATTCTAGTAACTTTTAATCACTGAGTAGTGAGATAATTTTTAATTCTGTTTGACATTTTAAATTATGTGTATTTTCAATATTCCTTAAGTATATAGCTATTTTATGAAGAAAGTTACATTTGCTAAAATGGTATTTTTTGTGTTCAAAATTATTTATAGCTTTCCAAGTATTCTATACGTTGAAATTATTCCTTATTCTCTCTACAGCTATATGTAAGAAACTATTTGCTTAATATTCCAAGGCAAAATATTAATGTCTTGTGTGTTTGGTGTAAAATAGGCAATTGCTTTCCTTTTTCAATGTGACTGCTCTCCAGGGTAATTTTTAAAAAGCTGATGGCCATATGTATAATGATATAGTACTTTGTACTTTCTACATATTTGTTAGGTTGTCGGCATAATAAAATATTTCTTGGGATTCTGTTATTTTTAAATGTACTAATTATGATTTATTATTCAAACTAAGTACATAATTTATATTGGCTTATAATAGAATAAATTTTGGAGATTCTTATGACTTTCATAATATATAATGAAAATAATACCACACCAGAGTTGAAGAAGTTATACCTTTTAGAGAACTTTTGCACGAATCATATTTTTGAAGCTTTCTTTTTTAAATATGTTCGGGGAATCCAACTATGAATGTAAAGCACAGAGACACCTGCATACACAAGAAAGCCCAGGTTCAAAATTAGTACTAGCTTTTAATTTTAATGGCAGTGTATCTACAAACAAAAGCCAATGTCAGAAAAATGTAGGGTCCTGAGAAACAAATGGTGACGCTTGATAGAAAAACCTGAGAATCTTGTGCCTCCAGATTGCTCTGTAATAGCTATCTCTAGGATGACCATTCAATTCTCTTCTGATGCAAGCGCTTCACCATATAAAACTGATGCTCCTTAAGATCTGCTTCCATTACCCTCACTGCCTCTAGGTTGATTATGAAGAACAAGTCTCTTTATAGCCTGACTATGTGCCAAAGGAATTGTAGAAATCATAAGAATATGTATGAAAGGGAATTGAGAGTGTAGCTATACTAGCAGAATATAAGATTGGATATGGGGCACTCAACTCTCTCTCTGGAAAAGGGAGTCTATTCTCAAAGTCTGTAGCAATGGATCCTACTCAGGATTATAATAAGGAAATATAAAATATTCTCCTGATTATATTCTGAAGGGGTCATTTTCTATATCTTCATAATGAAAACTACATTTATTGTAGGTTATTTACATAATAGATAAAGTAATAAGTAGTATCCTTAATTTCAACCAAACTTTTGATTAGACATCATTATCCCTTTCCTAGGGATGAAGAAACTGAGGCTCAGAGAAATTAAATAATTTTACTAAAATAACACACCACTCTAAGCCTTGGGGTCAAATTCAGTTTCTTTAGGTCCAAACTGTGTGTTCTTTCCACTATCATTATCTAGTCATATTCTTGAACCATATCATGTTAAATATTATTTTAATATTTTTCATTATTAAGGAAATAAATTCTCACAATTGAAAATAGAAAGTATATAGAACATCAAAAGACAAAAATCCACTCTTGACTATTCATAGCTTAATAAGTTATCCATAATACCTCTAGTATGATGAGATTGAGAATCTCATATAAAAGAGCAACAATATTACAATAATAACAACAAATTCATGGAAAGCTCAAGGGCGCCATCAGAGATTCACAGTAAGATGGCTTAATTTCTCATCGGTCATAAGATGCTTTACTGCCCAAAGCTCACTGTTCAATGTACTCTCAAATGTCAGGGAAAATATATCAATAGAAATGCAAGTTCCAAAAAAAATGGTACCGTTTTTATTATCTCAGTGTCACTATAAAGGTTGACAATAAATTGTTTCTTATCAAGTTACATGCTACCAAATGGAATAAAGGAACTCTCCTCTGACCTGGAAAAATTGTTGAATTATATCTACGTGATAAAAATCAAGCCTTAGTTTTCCAATTCATATATAATTAGATATGATGACAATGTGAAAAGAATTTGGGTGGTTGGCAATATAGCTTATCTATTTAATTATTTGTCTCTCTCAAATTGCTTAGTGAATAATTCAGGATATTGTTGACATCTTCCATATTTTCTAATCATAAGATATCTTTATATATATTTGAAACAGATCAAAAACTTAGTTATTTATATATTTAGAAATTCTGCATGAAGTAATTAAATTCCAGTTTGATGGCCAACATACAAAAATGAGAAAAAAGTGAATAGAAATTATTCTACTTGACATTATTATAAGTAAACACATAGAAAAGTCATTTTTTTTGTTATGTTGAAAATAGAATGCCATGATAGATCACAAGTAAAAACAGTGATATATTAAGGTGAAAAATGATATATGAAGGCTCATAAAAACTACTTCCGAGTTTGTCAGAGTAAAATACTAAATGTAAAATTTTAGGAAAAACGTCCATCAACTAACAATGCTTTTTGTGCTCCTTAACTGTTATGCCACATCACTATCAGTTATCAGTTTTATTTTAGTTGAACTACTTCCTACACTGCTTTTTTTTTTTTTTTTTTTTTTGGTAGGGCTGTTGAGAAACTTTTGATCTGTTAAATTCAAGCACTGCCTAATCAATTTTTCAATCTTTATGAAACATGGTCAACACATCACCATAGGTTTTCCTGTCTTTAGTTAGTACAGTTGCTTTGCTATATGTTGGACATCCATATTTATCCTTTAAACATATACAGAAACAATGAAGAAATATTTTTGAAAAGATTTAAGCAGTGCCTAAGTATAGAGAGGAAACTATAAGACCCTCCTTTTCTATGTATTTTCACACTCTGAATCATTTAACCATAGTTTAGAGTTTAGTTTTGGTCCTTTTTTTCTTGACTTTTAAATTAATATGATTAAAATATATAGATGACATATACTTTCTGGAGCCAGACTGCATGGATTCGTGTGCCAGGCTTTCTACTTAATAGCTGTATAACACTGAGCAATTTATTTTTACCTCTTTGCATCTGTTTCCTCATCTGTAAGATGCTGATAATAATAAATATTCATTTATTAGGATTGCTGTGAGAATTAAATAATTGAGTACATTTAAAACACATAGGACAATGATAGGCAATCAGCAAGTGTTCAATACCACTATCATTATATACCTATGCATATATACTTTTTTGGTTTTATTGTCTAAATGAAGAGGTAATATTAAACACTAATTTTGCTTTTTATTTATTTTTCAAATATAATTGCCTTGAGGATATTTCCATATATATAACACATGTTATTTTCCCTGCTGTTTTAAATGAAGTAATTATCTTTTAAATCTCTTACACTTTGTATTAGTAGACACTAATCTTGCACCACTCACAAATCTTCAATAGTCCCTTCCCATTAATCCTCCTGCTATAATTTGCTCTGGTCTTATTTCTCCATCAATCAATTCACATCTGCTTTCTAATATTAATAAATACTTGGAAAAAAAATCTGCTAATGCTATTCTTCTTGCTATCTTATTGGAAAATACATATATTACTATGTGTATTTTGAACATATTTCCAGGGTTGTAAATAAATCTCCATGACATCATTTAAATGATTATTTGCTATTACTTTATATAGTTATCTAATGATTTACATAGTCAAATCTCTATGTTTTAACATCTATGTTTCTTCTAATTTTTCACTATAATATGTGATTCTCTTACAAGGCTGGGCACTGTAGTCAGATTACATGGGACATCAGTAGTAGTGGTGTTGTTCTTGTAGTAACAATGCCCTCAAGAATTAATAAGATAAGCAAAACATACAAACGGTGGCTTGTATTTAGTGAATACTCACTATTTTAGGTATTACTATAAAATTCCGTTAACCACATATGTATGTATATACAAATATAAATATATAAAGTACTATAAATATATAAATATATTAATAGAAATATATATATTTGCTCTTGTGATTAGTCTTCATACAATACATATCTAAAAGTAGTCTGAAGATCTAAGATAATTTAACATTTTGATAGGTCTTGTTGAATTTTCTTCCAGAAAAAACTGTACTACCTTATAATTCTATTTACAAACATATCAGAAAAACTGCCCATTCATTTCTGTACATCCTTATCATCTTTCTTTTTTTCCTTTCCCCTCTCCTCCCTTCCTTTTCTTTTTCCTTCCCTCCTACCTTCCTCCCTTCCTTCCTTCTTTCCTTCCTTCCTTCCTTCCTTCCTTCCTTCTTCTTCCTTCCTTCAGCCCTACATTCCTTCCTTCCTTCCTTCTTTTCTTCCTTTCCTAGTTATATTTTTTCCTTAGCATAAATTGAAATAAATATATCAACTTTTGGTTTGGAAAGACTTAAGAGATTTGAATAAACTACTTTAATTTTATCCAAATGAAAAATAATGTCAATCAAAATGCCAGGAAGCTAATAGGTGAGCTGAAGTCTCAAATCGTAACTGTAAAACCATGGCATGCAGTGGTCCATGTATGGGTGTTATTTGTTTACTTAACTTACTTTTTTTCTCAACATAATTTCTTTAAAATAAGGGAGCTAAAAATCATATTTCTGAACTTTTATGAACAAACCTGATACCTTTTTCCTCCTAAATCATCCTAACCTCATCTTTCTCATTTTAAAGTCCTAATGCAAGAATACCAAGCTGCCGAACATGGTTGTTTTCATGCTGATTCTGTTTTTGTTCTCTTTGCCTCCTAAGAATGACAATTAGGTTTCTTTATGCTGCATCAGGGTACCCATATGTAAGAAATTACAGTATATATGAGAAATCTGTACATTATCACTATGGTATGCTGTAGAAGAGAAAGACAAAAAGCTGTCCATCTTCAGCTAATAATATTTAACGAACAATAACAATATAGAAAAAAGGGGATGATCATAAGTGTTTTTCACAAAATAGAGCAGGAAGTATTTAAATTACATGGTTGCAATGGACTTTAATAATTCTTGTGTGCTAGTGATGACTGTGTTTCAGAAAATAAAAAACAAGAGATTTTTTAAAAAGTCAGACTTAGGTTAAGATTTCAGAAAGGATGGGAGCTGATATATTCAGGACTTTGGGAAATATTTGTCATGAAAAATGAAAAGGTGATTTGTTAACTAAAAACAAAGGATCTTATATATTAATAAGTATTAACTGAGCCAAACATACATAAATGCAGCTTCCTGAAGTCAAAAGTAAGACATATAGATAAAAATAATTTCTTTTAGAAAATGGCAATATATTCTAATTTACTAATTATTCCAGGAAGTAGTTTCTCATTAAAGAGACCTAGAATGGAGCTAATGCTGAGAGATTAAAAAGTTTTAATGAAATACTCTATGTAATGGGTCTAGCACAAAAGAACAAATGATGTTTTCTTAATAAATGTTTTCTTAATTTTCTGAATAAACAGGCAAAATCTTGACAATGTATAATTATTTTACTCTGGGGAAAATAAGGAATTGAAATATTTGATGGATATATTATGGGCCTATTCAGTAAATTACTTTTGAAGAAATGTTTTCTACCAGGTGGCATCAATTCCCATAACTCAAGTATTGCCTTTACACTAAATTGATTAGAACTGAGGCAGTACTATGATGAATGACTCGGTAACTTTCAGTATGTAAAGTATAAAGAAGTCTACTGTTGTTCTAATCCTGACATTTTTCTTCTTCTACACAGCAATTAGAATTTGTTTTCAAAAAGCCCAGCTCTCTATTAAATGTTTACCTGGATTGTTTCATATGATTTTACATATGATGTAAATACTATTGATGTAAATACTTTTGATGTACATACTATTTCTAATAATTCCCATTTGACAAATAGGACACCTGAATCACAGAAAATTTATATAATATAAACAGGGTTACACAGAGCAAGTAAGAAGAATGACTCGAATTTAAATCTGTCTCCAGAGCTCAAGTATCTTATGCAATTATGCATCTCATACATGAACATTCAAGCTCTTCATGATTTAGAATCTGTGAAATTCTACCTTCATCTCATACAGTTTATATTTAGTTTCCTCAGTGCATCCATCATCTATTTTGCATTGGGTTCCTCTTACAAGATTTTAAAGCAAGTCCTCTTCAATTATAAACCTCCTTGTCTAAAATCTGCTTATCAATTCTATTTTTTTTCCTGTTTTTAAATAGCAATATTCGGGTTTCTTCATTTAGATAGTGCAGGTAGAGTTGAAGGTATGGAGAGGCATCTTGATCTATCTGATAATTTCTTCAGAAAGCATTGTCTTCTTTTCATATTCAAATACAATATTTCATGGTACAGCTTGCACAGTAATAAAAGCATTTTGTTGAATATTTTAAATTGTAGACAGTGCCTTATTAAAAATGCCAAGGTTGAGCTAAGTTTTCCTGACGGTTTTGCCTTTACGTTGCGTTGATTGAACCAGTTTATTAATAGAACTGGGTAGACGAAATAGTTACTTATACTTTTAAATCAAAAACAAAACATTCCTTCCCTTTTTCATGAAATGATTATCTATTTTATCATATATATAATTGTAAATTTTAAATGATCTTTTTTTTACCTCCAGTAAACACGTATGATGACAGAATATGTTTAGAATTATTTTGCCTGAAAATTGTAGTATAAAGTGCATAGGTTTAGAGGCAAAATTGGGTTTACATATTAGCTCTGTCATTTACTACTTTGCAATTTAAAGCAATTTTTTGAGCTTGGGATTTTTTAAATTGTATATTCAAATGTTAACAGTTCTTCTAATAGTAAATGAAAATATAGACTATTATGGGCTCCACAGAAGCCTCTTCCTGCCCCCATCTACTCACTACCCCTACCTCTAAATGTATCCAGTGTATTTACTTCATCCTTGAAGAATAATCTGGGTTTTTATAATTCATGTAAATAGAATCATAGTACGGATACTTGTGTTAGGCTTATTTTATTAACATTATTTTTAAGATGCATGCTATTGTGTGCAGCGGTACTTTATTTTTATTTCTAAAAATTGTCCCATTGAATGAATGTATGATTTCTTTAGCCATGATTTCTTTATCCATTTTACTATTGATGAGCATCTGGTTTGTTAATTTATTTTCTATTAGAAAGGTATTGTTATTAGCCTTTACAAATGTGTCTTTTGTTGCACATTTGTGCACATTTTTGTGGGATAGCTTACAAGAAGTAGATTTTTTGACTTACAGAATATCTGTACCTATGTATGTATCTCTCTCTTTCTCTCATCAGCAAAGAATTTCTAAAGTTGCTAGAAAATTTAACCTTTTACAAGCACTGAAAGAGAGAGTTCCCAGTGTTCTCCTGAGTCTCCAACTTGTGTTATGCAGATATCCCTGCATATTCACAGTGGTTTATAAAGACTAACATTTACTATTCTTGCTGGAAGGTTTGTGAGTCAGCTGGCAAGGCTCTGCTTCAGGCTAAAGGTCTGACTGAGTTTTGCTTCGTGTGTTTTCATTCTCTTTGGACTAAGACATATAGTTCTCATAATGAATAGAAGGATCACAAGAGGAACAAGAAAAATCTTGCAATGACCTCTTAAGCTTTCTGCCCAGAATTGGCACAGTGTCATTTCTGCCCACGTTCCGTTGGCAAAAGCAAGTCATGAGGGCAGGCCAAAATCAATCGTCTAGAGTATGCAAACTCTTCCTACTTTAATGCGAAATATGGTAAAAAAAATCACATGGCTCATGGGTGAAAAATAGTAATAGAGAGAGTGCAGAAAAACCAGAAAATATTTTTCATTTTGCTCATTATGGTAGGAATGTACTGATATCTCATTGTTTTCAGTTGCATTTTATTTATAAGTATTGATGTTTATTATTTCAGATGCTCATTAGAGATTTGGATATTTTCTTTTGTGAAGTGGCTATAAAGTCCTTTGCCTTTTTTCAATTATTATTGTCTATCATTTATTCATTGACTTAAGAACATTATACATTCTTGGTATGAGTCTTTGTCAATTATACATTTCGAATATTTTCCCTATGATGTAGTTTAGATATTTGCCTTCTTAATGATATGTTGTGATGTCCTTCATTTTAATATAGTACAAATTATTCATATTTTCTTCCTTTTATGAAGTCTTTTTTAACCTGTTGAAGTTTTTTCTTAGTCAAAACTATATTTTTTGCTATAATTTTCACATGTAAATCTGTAATCCATCTGCAGTTGATTTTTGTATGTGATGTTAGTTACTTGGATGCATTATTTTTCAACATGAAATCCAAAGTGAACTAGCACCACTTATTGACAAGCTATTTTATTTTCCATTGAATTGCACTGGCAACTGTGTCAAAAATTAAGGATCAATATATCAGTAGGTATAATTCTGGATTCTTCATTCTGCGCTATTGCTCTATTTGTCTATAATTGCATAAATTACACTGTCCTAATATTAGTTGCTGGATAATGCCTTCATATCTGTTGATATAAAAACTATAGTTTCTTTTTTTCCCCTTTATTGTTACCTTTACTCTTCATGGTATTGTGTATTTCAATAGAAAATTTAGAATCAGCTTGCCAATATCTATAAAAATCTGCTGGGAGTTTGACTGGGGTTACACTGAAACTATAAATCAACTCGGAGGAAATTGATATCTTTGCATTATTAAGTCTTCCAATTAATAAAACTAGAACAACCTAAGAAGTCTATAACTAATTTATGAAAATTCATAACTAATTTATCAATGACATTTAATACAAAACAACAAATAAAATCAACTATATTTTATACTGTTTTCTAATATTTTGTATTACGTATAAAAATTTGAATATGTATTTTATAGCAATTATGATGATTTGAAGTGTGCTTTATTTTTATTTTGTATGTTATTAAGCATTTCCAGCTTTTTCAATTATTTAGTTTGCATTGCAAGCATTTATTTTTATTGAATTATGTATGATATTTCTATAACTTATAGATAATAAAAATCAAATAAATTATGGAGAAAGAAAATAAATAAAAATAACATTATCCCAAAATATTTTGAAAAATCACAATGCTGGATATTTTAAAATCTTTATGATTTTCTTATTTCTAAATGTTTCTTTTTCATAAATCACTGAATATAAAATAATTTGAATGTATTAAAGTATATTATTCCATGGGTTTCTATATGCATGTGCACTTTTCTAATGACATATTCTACTGTGATTTTCTTTTAACACCAAATAATTTAAATTAGAATTTTTTTGCAAGTTGTATATACATGCACACAGTAAAATATTTTAAATAACTTAACTAATGAATTAACATCATATTTGATATATGGCTATGAAATAAGTATTATATATGTATGTATTTATACACACACACACACACACACACACACACACACAATACTCCAATAAAAAGGTTCACAACAACTCTGTGAACTACCATCTTTCACCCCATAGGACTTAATATTGTTTTTGTTTGTCACCTCAGTACTTGTTACATAGATGTGCTTGTTTGCTAGGGCTGCCATAACGATTACCACAGGCTGGGTGACTTAAACAACAGAAATTTTTTTCACATTCCAGAGGATGAAGTTCAAGACCAAGGTGATGGCAGTGTTGATTTCCTCTAAGGTCTCTTTCTTTGGCTTGTAGATGGCCACCTTCTCCTCCCTGTGTCTTTATATGGATTTCACTCTGTACACGTCTGTGTCCAAATCTCTTCTTCTTAAGAGGATACCACTAGTATTTGATTAGAGTCCAACCTAAGGACCTCATTTTAACTTAACCACTTCTTTAAAGACCATATATCTCCAAATATAGTGACTTTCTGAGGCACCAGGTATTAGGACTTCTACACATGAATATGGATGGACACAACTCAGCCCATAACAACATATATATTCAGTTTGTGAAATTAATTGATCTATATACTTACCATTTGGATAAATATACTCACATACAGTAGAAATGTTTCAAATAAGAGTTCTCTGATCTTCTCTCTCCTGATCCTGCTCCGTTTACTCTGTCTGAACTTTTTCTTTTTCCTGAGCCAGCCCTCTTCAAATTGAATTCTAATCCTAGTAGTTTCATCCTCTGGATTCATCTCCATATTCTGGAAGATCTTCTTTTAAAATTATGTTTATTTGATTTCAGATGTCCTGAGGGCATAGACTGTGCTGCCTCATGACTCTCTAATTCAGTGGGTGCTACTGGTCATTTTGATCTCATAAACAATTTGGAGCCTTTGCAGTCCTCTATTAATCACACAGGCTTCCTTCAGACCTCCTCGTGGCGGCCTACACTCTCCTTACAGGAATTTTTTTTTTATTTCTGTCTTCTTTGGCCTATAGGATCACCAGAACTTCATTTGCTCCTCCTTTCACTATTTCAGCACAGCTTGTACTTGCTCAGGAGTGTTGCAGACTGTGTAGGTAGCGAACTTTTGACCTAACAGGCATTCGGAAGTACATCTTTATATGTCCCCTAGGTTACAAGAAGCCATTGTTTATATTTATTCTGTTCTTTTTGTTATAGCAGCTGAGATTCCTATTTTAAGAGAGGATTGGGAATGATTCTAAGTGTTAAATTATAGTCAAGATCTTATCTATGCAGTGAAGCTTTACTTTTATATTTTCTATTGTTTCTATTTTTTTAAATAATGGCACTATATTAATATCAGGAGCAGAGAAATGATAAGTGAACTTTGAGTGCTCAAAAATATATATGAAACAATCTAATTAAATTATATTTATAATGCTGGGATTGTGCATGGTTATAGTACCCTCAATCACATACCTGTCAGGTTTCTTAGCAAATGGACTGATAATACAAACTTCTAAACAACTAACAGTTATTAGGAGAGAGATGTTTTTTAATAGCAGGCACAGAGTTCAGTGGACTTTAGAGATTCAGCACATTTAATTCTCATCAAATACTAGGCCATATTTAACCTGAACTTATAATTTGAGAAAATAAGTCAACAAAGATAAAGCTTATGAATAGATGCCAAAATATGAATAGGAAATATATTATTATGTATTATATATTTTATTACATAAGACATACATATTGCATATATCATTTTGAGAATATATTTTAAATATATATAGATTTTTATTTTCAATATGTATGCTCATGATAATCTCCTCCTAACAGAATAAAGAGAATTTCAATTAAATATATGTTTCATTTGAGACCTAATCTCCTTTTTCTGACATAACTACTATTAATATTTATAGATAGACAAATTCCAGATTTTTAAGTGACATGAATATCAATATAGATTCATTTCATAAGTGGAAATATTTAATGCACTCTTCTGAATCTTGCCTTTCTTCTTTAATAGAAACTTAGGTATTTTTCATACTAGCATATAGCTCATTCTTCTATTACATGCATAATAATTCACTGAACAGGTGTCCCCATAATTTATTTGTGCCAGCCCTATCGAGGGATTTATCCATTGTTTATAGTAATCTGCTATTACAAATAATGCTACAATAAACATCCATTATGCAAATTGCATAGTTTTAAGGGTTAAAAATTTTCTCATCCAATTCGAATGCTTTATATTTTCAAAAAAAAAATCATAAAGTCCCTAAAACAGGTATCAAGAGTTATGAAAATAGACTGGGACAAACAAGGAAAAAAAGATAACAAAATAAAATAAAGAAAGAATCCATTCCAGAATTCACGACCAGAAGTGTACCTACTAAATATCCCTGGGGGATCTTAAAAGACTAACATGTAGAACCACTGTATCAAATATAGCAACCAAATTTTATATTAAATTGTTAAGATATTTAAGTTGTATGTAAAAAAAACAAAAAACGAAAAATAGTCTATAAAGATAAGCCTTAACTAAAGAACTCAGATGATTTTAGTATAAAAAAAATTGTCAAAGATATAGAAGCAATGCAATATTTCAAATATTAATATAGATAACAGTGTAATTCAAGACAAATCAATATACAAAGGAAATGAGTAATTTTGCTAAAATAGCTGAAGCACACTGAACATCAATTGAACATAAACCTTCAGTTAGCAAGAGCACAAAATATATAAAGTAAATATTTAGGAACTAAAGGGGGAAACTGACAGGGATATAATAGCGTCATTCTTTAATAATTTAATTTTAATAATAAATAACATATCTAGAACAGATGTAATAAATCCCCATGCATTCTGGGACTAAACAGGTAAAGTAGGTATGTGAAATAATCTTGTGTAAAAAAATAGAAACTACAAGGAGTGTGGTGAAATGCAGAATGATGCCTCCAAATGGTATGCAAATGAGAAAAAGAAAAAGAAAGTAAACATTGTATTTCCAAAACAAAATGCTTTCATAGGCTAGTAGGATAGTTAAATTGCATAACTTTATAACATTTCCATGCTCTCTCTGAAAGAGAATTCACTAAATTTATACAAGTAGAAAGATAAACTGGTTACTTTCTATGAACATATTAGTCTAAAAATTCATATTATAAGTGCATATATAATTGACAAGCGAAAACACAATACTCTGCTAAATAGCACTGCAGTCAAATAAGAACTTAAAAACTGCAATTTCAGATTATCTTATTTTTTCCTCTTTAGAAATAATAGAAAATATGTGACTGATGGGGAGAAATAGGTGAAATGAGATATAAACAACCAAGCCATTTTTTTTCCCCCTCAGAAGAAGCCTAAGCCCTTAAACTGAACAAATAATTGAGTGCACACAATATGACATACAAGCATATCCACCACTCTGGAGTAAAATACACAAACAAATTGTTTAAAATACCACAGTAGGAAAGCAGAGCTCAGGTTCTTCACAGTGGTTTCCCTTAAGTACTCCTTTCACTCTCCCTGTCTCTCCAAGGTTTCAGACTACTAATTCCTTAAACCTAATTTTCGAGTTTCAGAAGAGAGTGAAACAATTTTCTGAAAATTTATCATTATCCTGAAGAGGAATTCATCATCATTCTTTAAAGCAAATAGAAGAGTTTCTAAAAGGATTTCCATTATAGAACATATATTAATAAAAAGCACTCTGTTATAGCAAGAGAATTTTAGCATTTATTCCTGACTTTATGCTCATATTCATAAAAACTACATAAAAATTCTTGCACATATTAAAGATAAGTCTATATAACACTGGAGAAATTTATATTATATAAGTTTAGGAAAAATTTACTCTACAGTATAATTTAACATTGATCAATACTCAATAAATAATTATTGAACATGTCAAATACAATAATATGCACTGGTAGTTCTAGATAATGTACTCCTTAAAGGTCTAAATTTATAACTGAAACTGATAAAATTACAAGTTCTGCACATAACACTATATCTAGGAAATATAAGAAAATCAGCTAGGAAAAGGTCATTTTAGGGCATGAAAGATCAGTAAGATAAATAGATAATAAATAAATATAGAAAAATGTACAAACATATATTTGCAGTCTTCATTAAGAAATTGAACTAGAAAAATAAGAACTCATTCATAATGACAAGTGAAATATAAAATACCCTATGTATAGATTTTAGAATAGATATTAATACATCACTAAACTATAATAAGGAAAATAAGAAAATTGAAAAACCAAATAAGCCTATCATGTTCTTGGGTAAGAAGAGTATATATAGTAAAATATCAATTAAAAATTATACACATAATATGTAAAAATGTAATTTCAAAAGAATTTTTAAAAAGTTGAAATTTGATATCAGGAAGATACATAAAAAATGTCAAAAAAATTTTTAAAAGGTATTGAGGGATGAGCTTCATACCGTTAAACAGTTAAATAAGATCTAAATCTCTAATAGCTTAAAATGTGAAACCTGAACTATGCTGGTCAGATAGAGAAATGAAACTGAATGAAATGGAAAAAGCAGTATGTACACGCATGCATGTGTGTGTGTGTGTGTGTGTGTGTGTGTAAGTGTTTTCCTATTTGCATATGTACATGTGTAGGCTTTCTAAAACATATAATCAATAGTAATTATGGAAATAGAGGCAAATAAATTTATTTAATTAATTGTGTTTAGATAATTTTTTTAAAACTCTGTAAAATTAACCATTTTAGACTGTCTAAACATGATAAAATTAAAGACTATAAAAAAATATAAATGATTTCTGTGCTCTTACACGAAGGAAATACAATAAAAGTGTAATATAAAGTAAGGTTAGAGTCATTGAGTTTTCAAAGTTAAGAATTTTTTTTTTAGGTTTTTCTGTATGAAGTCAGGACAAGTATGAAGTCATTATTTTCAAAACTGTAATACACATTCCTCTTTGTCTATTCAGCGGTTGCCAAGGCATAATGCTTTTTCATTTCACCTACATGTTGCTGATGGGATTATACAGTATGCTACTGCCAGTTGCAGCGTTGTCACCCATCCGTGTTAGGCTGTGCAATTTCTATACCCTGTCCGTCATTTGTGTAAAAGGGAATGATTGTTTTCTCTGACATCCCTGGGGACAAGGTGGGCAGGCAGTCTGGCAACAGAACAGCAGTGACTGACATTAACCATAATTCAACTGCTGACAAGGATTGGTTGATCAATAAAAGCAGTCTTTTGACACAGATGACAATTAATCTTCATTGACTGTCAGGTGATGAGTGATATCCTGCATCTACCATTCTTGCTTCTTATGCATTATCCCATGGCTCTGCACCTGGTCTAAACTAATTCTTGACTCTGACTGCAGGTTTCCTGCCTTATTCAAAGTGGGGAAGACAGTTTTTTATTCTCACTTTATTCACACATTAACGTTTGAAATTTAATTCATATAACCAGACTCGATATGCTTTTCAAAGATTTTCCAGAATATGCTGCTTTCAATGATTACAAAACATTCATCTAGCTGGCTCTTTTTTTGCAGCATTAGGGCAATACTTCCAAGTACACTTCAGTTAACCTTATAATTGTTACTTGGGGACCTCAAGGGCTATTTTAGGGTTGTTACCACGATGTTAATATAATATTATAATATAATACTATTCTACTTTATCTTCCCTTTGATTTATTTTCTAAATGTCACATGGTGCCTGTAGGAGGTTCTTTGACACTCTGGTGACTGCCTATGCAGGAATCTCCAGATACAAAGGAGGTAAGTCTAAATATTACAACCTTGAGGACTGAACTATGTTCCCCAAACTAACATACGAGTTATCAGTGTGATAGATTAACTGTCCCCCTGATGACTGCTACCTCTAGAACTCAATGACACACACAAGCAGAGGTGTGGAATTGTTTGTTCGACAACATCTCCCTTCATTCTCTGCTTATAGGTCCTTTTTTTCCAGGGTATGCAAATTCCTCAGGGGTCCAATCTTAGTAACATGCATGACTTTGTCAGAATTACCTTTCTCTACAGAGAATTGAGGCTTTGCTATGGAACGATGCTTACCTGTGTCAAGTCTCTTTTCTGTTCTCCTCAAGAGTGACCTAGTGAACCCATATGGAAATAGACGCACAGGAGAATCTCTGGGTTAGCTAGTTAACCATACTTCGGTATACCTGACAGAATTTCTATTGAAATTGGGAGCCTGGCTCTATTTATCTTCTTAAAATATTATTTTCCATTTAATAGACAATTAATAGAGAATTGCTGTAGAAAACTGAAATACTTATAACAAAAATAAGAAAAGACATACAACCTTATGTCTCAGAAATAATTAGTAACTTTGTGTGATTTAACATTTGATGAAAATAGAAAAAAAAACCATCTAGTTTTATGTAGCAAGATAGATATAATTTATACAGTGTTGTGATAGGTTAATGAATAAATGGAATCATATATATTATAACATTTATTTTTAAGTTAATATTATAACATGAAAGCTAGTCTATGTTAATAAATATTATTCAATGTCAATATTAGTAGCATTCTTATTAACAATAATTGTAATAGTATAATCATAGCTAACATTTGATGTATGTTTTTATATGCCAGACTCTATCATAGCTAACATTTGATGTATGTTTTTATATGCCAACTGCTTTACGTACACTAACTCATTTGTTTGCCTGAATGTCCCTATGAGTCAAATGCTATTATTTACTATCTTAGAGATATAGAGTTAGAATTTGGGATTTTCTAGGTATTGCATAATAGTTTTCAGATGGCAACTGTCCATTCATAGAGAAAATATAGAACTATTCAATAAAATATAACAACCAGGCCTACTAATAATTAAAAATGTAAATTAAAATAATAATGTATCTTCAATTCATCCACAATACTTTCAACTTAAGAATCTATTTTTATAGTGTAGTGTAGGCTTAGAGTTATCCTTGTATAATGTAAACATGTAAATGACAATAATAATTTGGAATTATAAATTAAAATTTAATTCGTAGAATTTTATACCTAATATATTTGGACACGTGTGCAAATACTATGCAATAGACTGTGTATTGCATCACTCTTGATAATGTGCTAAAGTTAGAAATAAGTTAAATATTTACTAGTTGTACAATGGTTACATAAATTATGTTCCATTCATACAAATGAATATCGTAAAACCATCCATTACTGTCATAAATATATTTAATTGTGTTGATGAACAGAATACAGTGATGCATGAAAAAAGCAGGGTTAAAATTCTGTGTTTGATATTATTCATGCTGTTAAAATATGAGAGTGTATATGCATCGCAAGGACTCTGGAAAACACATTCACTAGAGATAAAACAGCAAGATCTGTTGTTGAGTGGTGGCATTCACATAATTCTACTACTTTTTTATACTTTTGTATCTTTTTGAATGCAACAGCAAAGAAAAAAATATATTAATTCTGTAAAAAATGTCATTTCTACTTCCTCAAATTTTATATTCAATGATTTCATCTAATGTTCTTGTGTCTCAAATTAAAAAATATATATATATGTATGAAATGATCTGGAAATTTCATATGGAGGTTCGAAATGTATATTTAAGTATATTCTTTAAAAATGGATAACTAGTTTACTCCAATGCTTTCACAGAAATTTCTGCCATCATCACTATTTAATGATGCCTCCTTGACCATATATTATATATTTTATATTCTCTTTCTGGGTATTCTACAAAATTACCTATCTATTATACTGCCTCAGCTACACACTATTTTCATTAATTCCTTAAATGATAATTTCAAGAGGTTTCTAGCTGGTAAAATGTCATGTTCCCGTATTCATTATTAAGTTTTTATTTCTAATTCTGATAATCTTATCTTATGCTTTAATTACAGGAAATAATTCATTACACCTGCCCAGTAACTTGATATTTACAAAGCATATTCCTATACACCATCCTACAAGCTCTTATAAAAACATTGTCAATGAGCTGCTGTTACGTTTTTTTAGCAATAAGCAAACTGAAGCTCAGAGAGGTTACTACCTCATGAGGAAATTATTACTTTGTAAATATGGATTCATATCAAATTTATGTATTTCACTGAATTTAATATGACATTAATGTAATATCTACCAATATTTTATACATCAAAAATAAGACATTGCTAATTAAACTGTGAAAAAAGTATTCATATCACTTCAACATGCAAATTACTTTGTTTGAATGCTGAATTTTTGTATTTCTAAAAATATTTTAAGTAAAAATGAATCCCTACTCTCCTTCTCTCTATATGTGTGTTCGTATAATATATATGTGTATGTGTGTACACATAAATAATTTCAATGATGGCATTATGAACAAATTTGACCACATGCATAGAAAATGGAAAGAATATGATTTAACTGACCAACAAACTATGGGTTTAAATTGTTATTGATTACAAGGCAAATCCCAGTTGGTATAATAAAATGCCAAAAAAAAAATGCTGATTTTTGAAAAACTGAGATAAAGTGTTTTTATGCTTTTATCTCTTCGTCAAATACATTTACTATCTAGTATCATCTCCAGATCAAAATCACTTACCTCCTATCTAGTATCATCAAGCCCTCGTGGAAGAATTTGAAAAAAAAAGTTAAAAAGGCATAGAAACATGAGATGAGCAGCTCTGAATTTCATTCTTCTATAGCATTTAACATATTTAAGTGTCTCACATTTGCCAAGGAATGAATTCCTAGTTTCCAGAGCTTTTTTCTGAGAAGTCATGTGTGTTATGCCATATCCTTCTTCAAAAATATTATATGAATCCTGAAACCTATGAAAATGTCATTTTTTAAATTTATCACATTTATTTCCATAATATTGTGTAACTGAATGTTTTGGTTTAATCTCAAGCTATTTTTCTGTCCAATTTCTATGCTGCAGCTAATTCAATTCAGCTCTCCTGCGCCTGTTTTCTTGTTGTGAAGATGAGTGTGATTATTTCTAAACCGTTTACCTGTGGGAGCTGCAACCAAAAGTCTCAAATCATTTTTAATGACATAGCAAAATATTCTGCATAAAATTTTCAATGAAAATAAACCAAATAACAAAATTCCCATTAATGATAGCTTTATTGCCAGTCAAATAAATGACAAACAAACAGGAAAAATGACCTGAAACTAAATAAAACAAAGTGCTAATAGTGGCAATATCCTGGTTTCACTTTTTTATTTTTCTTTTATGTATACTTGCTTTTTCACATTAAACATATATTAAATATCATCGGACAAATGTACGTTAAAATGTTTCAGTATAATGGTTTTGAGGAAAACTAGAGAAATGTATTTAAATATGCCATAGGAAAGTGGGATAAAGCTTTCATTACACTGCATATTGAAAATATAGTCTCATTTTTACATAATCTTGAAGATGAGGACATTTTTCCTGTTTGTTGCATTCTCCAGCAACTTGTGATATTTCCATTTACTTCATCCCTTCCAGAACTTGGTATTCTCAGTTTTATAATGATAATGATGATGATACCTTGATTTTAGCCATTGTAATGTGTATAGTGCTATTTCTTTGTAATGTTAGCTTGTATTTTCCTAATCACTAATGATGTTGAATACCTTTACAAGTGCTCATTTTCCATTGATATATCTTTTTGGTAACCTGTCTGTTCTAATAGTTTGACCTCTTTTTTTTTTTAATTAGGTAGTTTGTGTTTTTATTATTGAGTTTTGAAATTTTTAAATATATTCTGGACACAAGTATGTGTGCCTATATATACACACATACTTATATATATAAATACTTATATACTTATATACTTATATACTTATATATTATAAGTATATATATAAATAAATTATGCAACTACTTCCTCCCAATCTGAGACTTGCATTTCATTTCTTTTTGAAGAACAGTTCTTAATTATAATGAGGTTATTTATCATTTTTATTTTATGAACCATGCGACTGGTAATATTAAGAAATCTTGAGCTGAAACTCATGAGGATTGAATACTTTCTCTTACATTTCTTTCCAGATGTTTTATAATTTTAGGTATTACATTGTGAAGTATATACATTTTGAATTATCTTCTTTATATGATACATGATCTAAATAAAGTATCGGTCAATGTTTTCTTTCTTCCATACTTCTACCGTGTAGATTTTTAAATATTATAACTTGTTGAGAAAAAAAATCATTTCCTCATTGAATTGGTTTGTATATTTGTCAAAATCAATTGGCCATATATATGTCTATTTCTGGACTTTTGATTAAATTCCATTATTATTTGTGTCTATACGTTTACCAATACTGTCTGGATCACTGTAGGCTTACAGTAATTCTTTAGTACAGTATTATACACATTACAACTTTTTATCTTCATTTGCAAAAGTATTTTGGCTATCTTAATTCCTTTGATTTTTATAGAAACTTTAGAATCATATTATTACTACAAAAATCTGAGATCTTGAAAATAAAATCAAACTGATATATGAATCATTTATTACACTATAACATTATTACATTATGATTATTACAAAAAAAGTTAATGTACTAAATATTCTAATAGAAACACAGGTTGCCAGGATAGACAAAAGTGCAAAAACAAAACATTTTTATGCTGTCTGTAAGAGATACACTTTAAATAAAAACCAAAAAATACGTTGAAAGTAGATAGACTGAAAAATACGTTGAAAGTAGATAGACAGAAGGCTGGAGTAGTTATATTAATATCTAATAAAGTTAGATTTCAATATAATACGTATTAACAGAAAGAGACATTTTATTATAATATAGAATAAATTCATTTAGAAGACAACATAATAATTGTTTATGTATCCAATATCAAAGCTTCAAATTACATGCAGCAAAAATTAATAGAACCAAAGAGAAAAACAGATCATTCCTCAATTGTAACTGAATATTTTGTAGACCTGACTCAGCAATTGATAGAATTGGCCAAAAAATAAATTGTTGTCATTGCATATCTGAGCATCATTTGTAACCAATTTGTCCTAATTGATATTCAGTATACACTACACCAAATAACTTCAATATAAACATTCTTTTCAGACAATATGATATGTTCATTAGGATATACCATATGTTGTGCTCAATTGTCATGGTTCTTTTTGAAGCAGAAACATTAACAGTCCTTTGTTCTGGGCAATTTTTTTAAGACTGTTTATATTGTGAAGAGTCATAGAAGATATAGTGACTCTTCTCAAAACAAAGGACAATAATCCTGTTGCCCATAATAACAATTTTGGGTTCCCTAGGACAAAGTTGCTCACCTGTAGCTGCTTGGATAGGCATCTCTTTGAGTTCATCCATATCACCCTGTGGGATTTGGGAACAAGAAGAATTGATGTGATGTGATGCTGTACTTAATGCTTGCTGTGTTATGAGTAACGAAGTCTTTGTTTTTGATCCAAGAGTTGCATATCTTCTACAGGTAAGTATAAAGCTAACTTGTTAGCACATGAATAGGGTAAAATCTATTCACAGTTCTTGATAATTTGGGCAACGGTGATGGGATGTTGTCTTAGTAGAAGAGGAAAGTTGAGGGTCTTGTGAATGACTGACAGGATCTGAGGTAAGTTCAAGGAGTAAGCAGTAAACGTGTTGATAACAATTATATGGCCAACTGGATAATAAAGGACCCTCTGCTTTATTGCCTATCAGTGAGGAGGTACTGGTTGGTGGTTATAGGCCAAATACCAGAGAATAGTTTTTTCAGATGGAGTCCTCTTTCTGCTAACATTTCACTAAATAGGGAGAAGATGTCTTTCTCACTAATCTGGCAGTCACTCTTAGATCTGCTCCATAAAGTTTCATCCTGAATATTCAGAATGTTCATCTTTTTCAAAAGATAGTTATGAAGATGTGAACCGACAATGAGCTTAAAATTAGGGAAATCTGTTACCACCATGTACAGAAACAAGGTGAATCAGTAGAACTTTGGATCAACTGGCATATAAGGGATGGGGAGAAAATGCTTGTTTTTGATGAACATCTAGAGCCCCATTCTGCTGTCTATTATGACAACTTTAGATTGATTTGAAGACAACAGAAAATGTCTCAGAGTTGTATGTATGTGTGTATGTGTTGCTTTGTTTAGTTTTATTTGTTTTCAGTGGGCCATGCTTCCTATAAGGGAGATTTGGCCTCTCAGGTAGATTTTTCCAAAACAGATAGACTCTCATGCTAAACTATAGGTGAGGCATTAATTAATATTCACATTGGATGTACAATGCTGTTGAATGAGACTTACCGGAGAATGAAAAACTGACCCAAATAATTCTTGATAAATCTTCAATCATCTAAACTTTCTGGAAAACTCCTATAGCCCTCATGTTAAAATTTGGTGAGAGCCTAAAAGATGTTATCATTACATCTGGACAACAGATGATTCTAATTAAAGCAGATTCCTTAAAAAATGTCACTACGGTATGAGACAAGCCTGAGTCAGCCAAAGGATATAAACCCTGTTGGCCCACTCACAATATGGCTATGACTACAGAGTCAGAGGTCCTGGAAGAGAAAATAAATTGTGTCAGTAGTGATGATTTTTTCACCAGATATATGATTTTGGGAAACATTAGAAAGTCCTTTTGTTGACCTGCAATAAGCTGCTGAAATGTTTGAAAAGTAAATGAAACTTGCTTAACTGTGTGAAACTGGTCTCCCCCTTTGAGTACCCTGATTGCTCACTCCCTCCTTATTCTAAACTCAGCTGCTTTAAGGAAGCAGACTATTAGCAGTGGGGATGAGTTCTTCCTGTCTCCTAGAGGCATTTAGGGTCATATGCAACCATCCACATATGCTGGGAAATTTCAGAGAACAGAGAAAATGAAACTTTTATTGTTCTGTTGGATATAAACATGCAAGCCACCTCTCTATGAGGTTCCACTGGGGAATGGAATACCTGACTGAGCTAATGGAGTTTGGTCAATGTTCACATAAGCTAAAATGACCTTGTGGGCCTCTTGGGCCAATTCAGTATACTGATACCATTTCCATATCTTAACACTAGTAGAAATTGATGTTTTATAGCTATACCTCTGCATCCCATAAATACCAGAAAGAATTTGCCCATTTGGAAAAGAACATATTGAGAAAAGTGCAAGTAGGGCAGGGATAATTAGACTGCCTGCCGTTGGTCATCAGGGAGCATGTCAGGATTTAGCATAAGTATCTCTACCCTCTCATATACAAACTCTTCACTGTACAAATACCGTCCTTTTGCTTGGCAAGTCAGAAGCCTCAGTCTCACTAAACTTGGAGTGTTGTCTGTAGTGCTATCACACCTCTACCAGCAAGGATGGTTGATAAATCCTACCAAAATTCAGAAGACTGCTAGTTAAGTATAATTCCTTGGGATTAAGTGGGAAGATTCATAATGGTCGACCTCTTCAGTGGTTAAAGAAAATTTTGCTGTGTGTTTATTCTTATCACCAAAAAAGAGGAGCCCCAGAATCTTATTGGGCTCTGTGTATTGGAACCAGTATGTGCTTCACTTGAGCTTTCTGTTTGATCATGTATACTGATTAACTCACAAATCAGAAATCTTTGAGTAGAATACAAACCAGCGGGCTATGTTGGAAGCTGTCAGAGGTAAGCTGTGGCACACTTTCTACATTTGAAGCCTACCTACATTCAATAAACTCTTTAAGTTGCAATCTCTGTAACTGATGATTTTGCAGATTGCGTACCTTGCCAAAAGAAGGCAACCTTTACCCAAAGGTGCCTTTTATCCAACGAAAATTTAAGTGCTGTTTCTTTATTAGTTGGTGCAATACCAGAACTGTGAGAGTGAAGACACAGAAGACAAAATATAACCAAACTGGCTATTGCTTCAGCACAGACATAACCAGTCATTTATCCATGTGAGATAGCACTGTGTCTCATATCTGGCTACTAGAGAAGGACTGGAGGGGTGATTTATCTGTATTTCCCTCCCATCTTCTCTCCTTCATTGATTAACCTTCACTCCTCTGCAATTATAGGTCACATCACCTGGTTCCTTAAGCTCTCTCTGGGAAAGAGAGATACCATGGCCTGTGGCCTAGTGCTTCATGTGTCTCTGAAAATGAGAGGAAGAGACAGCCACCACTCTTGATGGTGATATAATCATGAGCATCAGCAAGAGTCAGTCTCTAGAGAGGTCCCTGGAGAGGAGGAAGGAACCAGGTGAGGCTCAGAGATGAGAGGCAGCACATTAGGGGTGTCTGTTATACATTCCATGACTGTTCTCGTTTTTTATTTCCTGACATGAGTTGTGAACATAAATATAGGGTAGAGAATGCCATAAAGCACTATTAAAAAGTCAAAATTCATTTGAAATCTCTTTTATCACTTAAATTACAGAAGTATATGTATCATTACTTTTTCCACTTACTGAAATCACTTAAAGGTCTCTTGAAAGGACATTTCCTATTGCATGAGAGAAGTAGAACAAGGAAATATATTCCCTCAGAAAGGCATTTCTGTATGAAATAATTTAGTTCCTTTTCTTAGGCAATATGGAATTATATTCCAGAATATAATTTGCCTGCTATTATTAAATCCCAAGGGAGTGTCGGACCAATATTAAATAGTGAGAGGAAATTTCTGTACTTTTTGTCTTTTCTAACTATGACAAACATTTGATAAACTGATCAGAATCATGTCGGGGTCGACTAGTAGTATTGTACATAATTCTTAAGACTTTTATTCCTTATCTCTCCTAAGAACTGTTAACAATATTAAAAGGAATTATTTGACGATTTATGTCATTCAATGTGGCAATTTTCTTTACCAACTTTTAGTTTCTGTGTCATATGTATTTACACCTTTTATGACTATAGCTGGGAATATGTGTGGCATGGAACAAAGTAAAGAGACTTCTGTTCTCATCTCAAGAATCTCATTTAGGGTATAATTTGAATGACATGAAACGTTATAAATATGCTTGTTTATCTGCCTAAGGAAGGAAAAGCAACTCAAGCATTTAAAATGTTGAACTGTTTCCTCATGCAGTCAATATTCAATATTTAAAAATATCAGTATCCTTAGTAAAAATGAACTCCTGTTCATCCATTTTAAAAAAATTCAAATTACCTCTTTAGCAGTATCACATTTAATCATAATTTAATCACTGAACTTGTGAAGTATCTCATTTAAAAATTGACAATAAAAAGTGAAATGCAGAGTAAAATTATCATATTTTCGATGACTATATCAAAATATTTAAAGGAAATACTAACCACAATTTTATTTTATCTTATTTACCACTATAATAATCTCTAGTTTCTCTTCTAAGAAACCAAACAGAATTGACTGTAACCATGTTATCAAGTTTGTGCCTTCCATACTCCCAGTAAAACTTTTTACAATGAATATTTGTTAGTAATTTCAAGACAAGTACTGCATCTCAAAAGAGTCTTAAATCATGGTCACCAAGTCAAATATTACAAAATTACTGCTTCTTAGTCATCTGCATTGAGTTGGCAGATTTTCTCAGTAAGAAGGTAGAGTCAAAATAGCAGTGGAACTCGTAGAAGGAGAAAGTAGAATGGTGACTGCCAAGGACTGAGAGAGAGAGAAAATAGGTGAGATCTTGATCAAAGGGTATAAAGTTTCAGTTATGCAAGATGAATAAGTTCTGGAGATCTAATGTACGGTAATTTGACTATAGTTTAAAATACTGTATTATAAATCTGAAACCTAAGAGGATAAATCTTAAGTGTTCTCAACACACACACACACACACACACACACACACACACACACACACACACGAAAAAGAAAATGGTATCTGTGAGGTGACAGATATGCTAATTTGCTTTACTGTGGTAATTATTTCACCATGTATATGTAAATAAAAACATTAGGTATTCCTGAAGAACAATTGCCTTTTGAGAGCAACATCATTCAATATTTCAATGACACCATTTGTAAAATGTGAAGCATCCTCTCCACCTCTACCCTCTCCAACCAAAGCTTCCCATATACTTCCCTTTTGATCTGCATGTCATCTAAGTCCTGGTACAAGTAATTCATTACATTCCAGCACTATATTGCAGTTGGTAGTGCATCCAGAAGGGGTCATTTCTAAGGAAAAAAAATAGGAAGGCCTTCACAGCCTGCTTTCTTCATGGTGAATGCATCAGCTTTGAGAAAACTTGTTGAGTGTGACATGCAACACTCTTAAGTCTCACCTGTTCTTTTTCTAGCTCCTCCATATACTCTATATACTCTTAACTTATAAAGTCAGAGATTATTTTTTAATAAACAGAGAAATTTGTATTCATATTCTATAGTCAGATATGTATTTAATACTATAAATGAGAGAACATATATAGTTTTCAACATTTCTATTATTTATTGAACTCATCCCACTTATATCATTTTCAGTTCTCATACTAATTTTGCGAGGAACAAATTTGCATGTTTTTATTTTTACAATATTGCAATGATTCCTTTCACAGTATTGCTAACATGCAGATCATCATAGAAATATGTAGCTCAAGCATATCCCTGAGCTCTGTCTAACTTTTTAGAGTAGTGTTGGCAGTAGAACTTTCTGCAATGACAGAATTGTCCCATGGTGACCATTAGCCACATATGACTATTAAAGACATGAAATGTAATCTGAGTTTTTAAAATTTTAACTAATTAAAATATAAATGTAAATAGCTACATTTGCCTAATATACAAGGTAGCAGAGTTTTAAAGAATAAATTCTATTTTCAAAAGCACCATTTAAAAAAATAGTCCATAAACCAAGTAAGCACAGTATAGTCCACAATTTAACCCAATTATTTATAATATATAAACTCCATTTCTTGCAATGTAAGAATTTTGGATTAGTTATTGTTTTCAAAGTGGATTAGCACATTTTACTGTAAAAACAGGTAACTGATTATTTATCTTCCTATGTTCTAACTGTGAGCTCCTTTAAACAAAAGCTTTCACCTCTTAAGAGAAAAGAACAAGGAAACATTTGAAAATACCAATTCTCATTTTGTATAGTTCAACACCCCACTCTTCTTTTTTTGAGTAAGCAAAGCAAGGACTAGACAAGGTCTCGTGACTACACAGTGATAGTGTGAGTGTCCATGGCAGTCAAGTATACTGGCTTCTACTTAGCTCTCTTTGGGCTAAATATATTTAATGCCAAACAGTCAGTGTAAAGAGTTGCTTTTCTGCAAAGAGAAAATGCAAAACAACAACAACAAAAACAGATTTAAATTTTTAGGAAAGAATAAAAATTACATATTTCTAAAAGTACTGTTTTGAATAGCAGAGATTTTTATGAATGTTTTTATGAATACTTTTTATAAATGTTTTTACCCAAGAACTTGGTATATAAGGTAACTAAAATGTCTTTAAGCATTGCGCTTTGGGTCCTACTTGCAAACATACCACCATGTTGTAAGAGTCTAGGAGTCATTATAAAAACAAAGTGGATTTATAGACTCAGTTTATTTATAATTTCACAGAGAAGCATTTGTTTTCTCTCCATATATGTTTATATGTTGATATGTATCTTGTTTTTATTATTTAGTAATATTTTATTACTAAAATTTCTAAAACAAAACTGCCAAAATCTTATGCTTGTTAATTATTGGATGTGAGAACACAGGTGTTTTTTAAGTTTTTACTGTTTTCCTTTTTCCTACATTCTAAAATATTTAAAACAATAAAAAGATATTTATATCTATCTATCTATATATATATATATATATGATATATGATATATCACCAAAGAAAGACAAATATGTGAATATTTTGTTAACTGGATGGTGGAAATTCTTTCACAATGTATACATATGTCCAATTACCACAATGTACATTTTAAATGTCTTACAAATACATCTGTCAATTATACTTCAATAAAGCAATGAATGATTCTGAATTGGATCATCTTACTATAAAGGATATTATTGGGAGAGTTGGTGATATTTTGAGTCTGAGAGTTAGATGTTAGTAACGTATCAATGTTAATGTTTGATCGTTGGATTATGTGGGTCCTTTATTTCTTTTCTTTCTTTCTCTTTACTTCTCTCCTTCCTCTCCCTTCCTCCATGTTATCTCCCTCCCTCTTTCCCTCTTCCCTCTCTCTCTCCTCTTCCTTCTTTCCTTCCTTCCTTCCTTCCTTCCTTCTTTCCTTCCTTCCTTACCTCACTCTCCATCTCTCCTTCCCTCCCTCCCTCCTTTCCATCCATGTACCTTCCTACCTACTGCCTACCTACCAGAATGTCCATGTTTCTAGGAAAATCACACTATAGTATTTAGGGATGATGAGGCATCAGGTCAGCAATTTATACTTAATAGTTAAAAAGACTTTTTTATATTGTACTTTTAACTTTTCTATAGATTTGTGACAGTTTTACATTTTAAAAATAATTAACAAAGTAATATTTAAATAAAGAGAAATGGGGACACTATTCGGTGTTATGATATAAGAAAACAACAAATAGAATAGAGTTAAATATACTATAACATTCTGAATAAATTTTTAAGCACATGTAAACATCAGACATCATTAATATGTCTACAGAATTTATGAGGCAATTTAATGATTTCTAATTATATGCCTAAATAGTTCTCATACAATCTGTTTATATATATTTAATTTAATTATATAGTCAATGAGTTTCTTTCATATATCCTGAATAATCCTCATCAATTTCTTCTCAATGAATACATGATAATTTGGTTAGACAAATACCTTAACCATTATATATTAATGAAGACTATGCACTAAATATTCACAGTGAATTCCATCTCAGAGAAAACTAAAAATTAAAGTTGTAGGTACCTATCTCACACAATCTATCTCTGCCTTTGTAATTCTTAACCTCTTTTCAAGAGCATAAGTAAATTTAATGAGTGTCTTTCCTCCTCACAGGATTGTGTACCTGTTGTCTTCTGAAGTCTTTTTCTGTGAAGATACAGGAAGGTTCCTCTTGAAGCTTTGGTACACAAATAGTTCCAATTACCTTGAGGGGAGTTCAGTATTTAGACAGGATAATAAGAACTAAGGAAATAGGTCTCCAATCTAAAACTGTGAGAAAACCCTTATAGTCTGTGGGCCTCATGGAGTGAAAACTGAATTCTTTGACAGGGACAGGTTTATATCCCTGTCAAATGTCTTACGGTCTTAAACTATAAAGCAGTTTATAAGGGTTCTGTCTTTCATCTAGTTAGGCTTTTAGCTCTCTTTCCATCTACCCACCAAAAATGTTCTTATCAAGGTCACTGTGACCATCACATTGCTAAATTAAATTGATGCTTTAAAGACCTACTTATATAAAAATATATCTAAATCATTATTACAGTAATCACTATGATAATAAATAATAATGAAGCCATTAGATCACATCTACTGTGACCATCATTATTAACTCTAAATCTGTATGCCCTGCAAATACCAGGAAAAAAAAAATCTTCATGCTGTCTGGGTTGGTGATATAAAATAGAATAACTGTCCGAGAATACAAATAACATTTTCTAATCATGTAGAGGGCACAGCATTTTCTTTAATATGAAACCAGATGCAAGTGATGTAATAGGCTCCTAGTATTGGGGTATCACTGAAGTAAAACAAAAAATCGAAGAGAAAACACCCACTAACTTGTTACCTTGAACTTTTTAATTTCAATTACCCTGAAAGATTTTAAAATATAAAATCAAGACTGACCCACACTATTGACTTAGTTTGGTCATATTCTATTAAAAATGCTGAATGATCATGCAGTAAATATGTGAGTTCATTAAAAATTAAAAAAGTGACAACCATGCCTGTATCATTTGTCATGTAGACCATAGGAAATGTACAGGCAAAATAATATGTTTACATTTCTAAAAATTCCTAATATGCCTCATAATAGCCAAAAAACTGGAAACAATCTAAACCACCAACAGATGAATGAGTGATTGTGGCATATCCATACAATGGAATACTAATCAGTAAAAGATAGAGATGGACTAGTGACATATGTCTCAACGTGAATAAACCTCAAAATAATAATTCGAAGTGAAAGAAATCAGAAAAAGGAGTATACACTACAAGAATCTTTGGATATAAAATTTTAGAAAATATAAACTAATCTCTAGTAACAGAAAATTGATCAGCAGTTCTTGAGGACAAAATGAGATGAGCAAGAAGAGTTGCAGTTTCATGAGGAAACGTGGTTTATTATTTTGATAGTGGTGATGGTTGTACAGGCATATACATACGTCAATACGTAACAAGGTGTATACTTTACTATATCAACTATATCAGTATATCAACCAAATCTCCATAAAAGATTTAAAAAAGGAGACATTGAAACAAATTCCTAACATACCTTCAGGTAAAGATGGGTCTTCCCATTTTATAGATTAAAACATTGACGTGGTTAGTGATGAATTGCTTGATATTTGAATAGCAGTCCATTTATTTGTAATTAAAAATGCTCCATCAGTGTCTATCCTCTCCAACTAAATTTGACTCTCTTGCCCACACTGGCAAGCCACATATCTATTGTGTTAACTGATTTGAGCTCAGATTTATGTTCTGAGTGGCCCCATTAACCAGGTTGAAGTTTTTATTCCATGAAGATAATGGCATCTGTGACATCACAGATAGAGGACTTCTTAACAGAAGAAAGTGCCAGAGAAACTATTTGTAAAAAAAAGATAATGATTCAAAAAAGGTGAGGTAAAATTCTTAAAGTGTTGGATGTCCCCTACAGCTTAATTAATGGGGTCAAGCACCCATTTATCTATGCAAATTATGTTTCCCTTTTCATGTTCTGCTCTCTTATACTTGGTAATTAGTAAAGATGAGTTTCTTTTGTGTCCTTTATTTTTCATGTTTTAAAAAATGGACTTCACTTTAACAGAAGTTAAAGGAGGTGGAATATAAGCAATGTCATAATAAAAGTATGTAATCAATTTCTACTTATCTATGAATGGGTCAGATCTACTTTGCATTTTCTTTAGTAAAGTCAATCTAACTTTCCTTAGCATGTAAATATTTTTTAGTATGTGTTCTAATGTACTCATATGATTTTAGCAGATGTAACTTGACATCAAAATAAGTCACAATGACTTTGTGTAATTCATTCTACTTGAATTTTGGATGTAAAAATTCTATTTATTTACTGATTTTTGCAAAGATATTTTTCTAAAGCCTCTCTTTATTAATCAGTATTTAATATTTAATTGATAAATTCTATGTGTGAAAGAAATAAGCATCTATTGTGTTTGTTTTCATGTTACTCATAATGAGAGCTGAGTTTAACTTAATATATGGAGATAGGTCCAGACATTTCTCACAATGCTATTTATAGTCAGCACATAGTAACTTGTGAGTGAATATTTTTCTCTCTTTCTCAAGAGTGTAGAAAAGAATGATACTCTAATGACTAGAACTGCACATTTCCATTTGTAACTTTATTATAACTAGATCTCAAAATATTCTTTAAAAAATTAAAGAGCATGATTTGCCTTTGTATTTTGGGATAACAGGTAATTTACTGAAATTTCTGTCCTGATTATTACATGTATGTAAACTCTACAATGTGCCTCCCAATTTAGAGAAGTCTCAGTTTCAGACTTCCTTCCAATATAGGCTGGATCTCAGCCCATTTCCCCTATCAATAAAATAGGAATAATAGTACCTCTCATATGGCTATTGAAAGGGTTATATAAAATATTTTTAAACAATTGCTTACACAGTATCTATTAGTGCTGAGTATTTATTTAATATTAGTTCACATAATCTTAAAGCAACCTGTTATTATTTCCATAGTATATGTCAGAAGATAGAAGCACAGAGAGATAAAGTAACTTGTCTAATGTTTGACAGCTAGTTAGTGTTTCAATCCAGGCATTCTGTCCCCAGTCTCTGTATTTGACTCTGTGCTGCTCATATGCTATCTGACCTCGATGACCTTAATGTTTCAGCATGACTGAAGATTTAGAAAAATCTTTTCCTGATTATAAGCCCTTGACCTCCCTTTTTTAAGAGAACTTTTGCCCCTCTTGATATATCAATCTTCTTCCACACTCTCCTGTGTTAAAAAACCCAGGAATGTCTTTCTCAAGGATTAATGAGTCATCCTTTTGAAATGTAATCAATAAAGATAGTTCAAAAACTAATAACCTGATTAAAAAATGGGAAAAGGGCATGAATAGATACTTCTCCAAAGGAGACATAAATGGCAAAAAGGTACATGAAAAAGTGCTCAGCATCATTAGTCATCAGGGAAATGCAAATTGAAACCACAATGAGATACCACCTCACATCTGTTAAGATGGTTATTATTTTTAAAAAATATTAAAATTATAATGAGTATTGATGAGAATGTAGAGAAAAGGTAACTCTGGTACATTGCCAGTGGCAATATTAATTAGTATAGCCATTATAGAAAAGAGTATGACAATTCATTAAAAATTAAACATAAAGCTACCATAAAATACCTTAAATCTCACTTTTGGATATTTATCCAAATGAATAGAAATTGAGATCTTAAAGAGATATCTGTGCTCCCATGTTAATTGCAGCATTGCTCACAATAGACAAGCTATAGAAATAGCCTACATATCCAATTGATAGGTGAGAGGATAAAGCAAATTCAGTAAATTCATACAATGGAATATTACTCAGCCTTACAGAAGAAGGGATTCTTGCCATTTGCAACAGCATAGATGGACGTAGAGGACGACATGCTAAGTGAAATAAGCCAGACAGAGAGAGATAAACCTTGTATAATCTCACTTTATGTGGAATCTAAAATAGTCATACTGAAGCCGAGTGTATAAAGGGGGTTGTCAGTGGCTGAGAGAGGGAGAAAGGAGAAACAGTTAAAGGGTACGAAGTTTCAATTACACAAGATGAATAAGTTCTGAAGATCTGTTATCTAGCATAGTGGCTGCAAGAAGCAATATTGTATTATATATTTAAATTTTTCTAAGAGCAGATTTTTAAAAGTGTTCTTGCTACTACTACTAACACTAATAACAATAGGAATGAGAGGAAGCTGGGAGGCTATGGATACGTCAATAGCCTTGATGATGGTGATGGTTTCACATGTACATATTTACCCTTAAACTCGCTTTGTTGTATACGTTAAATATGTAAAGCTTTTCCCATATCAATTATACCTCAATAAAATAGTTTAAAAGAAAAGATGGTGCTCTTATTTCCCAATTTCTGTGAGAGGATAGGAGTCTAATTTTTATAGGCACCAATTTGCAAATACAGATGGTCTAATTGCATTGGTCAGCCTCCCCACCTTACCTCCTCCAGTAGTTTTCCACTAACTCACCCTAGCACATAAAAAAGTCTCCCTCCTTTTGTTTCAGTTGAATTCAATCTCTCTCCCCTACTGTAATAATCTTGACCTCTATTGCAATCGTCTTTGAATAAAGTTTTCCTTGCCTGTTGAACCCTATCCAGCACAATTTTTCTTTGGCAATATCTCACAGCGTGATATATAGTAAATACTCTAAACCTGTTAACTATTATTATGTGATTTCATATTAAAATGGTATCATTGTTTTTGCTTTTAAAATATTCTTCATGGGCCATGATTTCAAGTTAAAGGTTTTCCAATAAAGGTTCTCTTCTAAATGTTCTCCGGTGTGTTGATGTCACTGGAAGTGAAATGCCGTGACTGGAAGTATTATTCAAAATGTCTTAGGGAAGCAGAGAACAGCAAGATTATTTCTGCTGCCCCAGACCTAAGGATTACATTTCAATGCATGCAGCTTAGCCACGTTACTATTTCTTAATATTAAGTTTATGGTCAAATAAATTACTAAGCCAATTTTTACATTTGCATCTACTCAGCCATGGTTTCCACACTTCATAAACTTTGATAGTAAGCAGCTTTCTTACAACTCTGTCCAGCTGCATGCAACCACAGGCATCAAAGAATCAGTGCATACGTTCAATATAAAATAGCCTCCTGCAAAAACAAATTATAGCTAAAAAAATGGCAAATATTTTATTTGTGAGTGATACGGACATTTTAAATCAGACTATAATTTGTGTTACAGACTACAATTTGTATTACAAAATTACTATTATTCTTTTTTCTTTTTTCAATATATCAACATTTTAGTACAATTAAGATCTAGAGAGAAAAATTGTTTGCTGTATCCTGTATTTGAGACTAGTTTTCTATGTCACAGAGATTAAATAACTACCCTGAGATTCCATAGGTTTCAAATCCTTATCTGCCTGACTATAGAATTTTTTCAATTTTCCAGTGGGAAAAATATTAATATAGTAGTACAGGCTTGAGAATGAAATGAGATAACTTATATCAGGTATCTAAATGCATTCTCAATAAATGTCACTTTCCTCCCTTGCCACCAAATAAGCCCTCCATCCATGGTTTCTCCAATAATTCCTCAACTAAAGAATGGTGGCTGGACTTTATGTCAAGATTTCTACTGTCATAACTTTTCAAATCATTTTTCAAGACAATATTGAATTTAAATAATAAAATTACAAATAGGATTTTTTGTAATTTTAATTCAAATGAATGGACCTCTTAGTCTATAAACTACTTAAACAACTAATGGAACAGTATATGGATAGGTACAAGGATAAAAACCCATATGTATGAAAGATAATTATAAAGAAATACTTGGAATACAGATTTCTGCTTTTCTAACTTGAAGTCCATGGTATTTTTTATGCTGTCTCTTTGTATGTAATTTGTCTTTTCTCCTTCCTTTGGCTACTTTCAAGATATTTGTTGCTATCATTATTGTTGAATACATATCATTAATTTTCCACAATTTGATTTTGATCAGCCTTGGCATAGTTTGTGTGTGTGTGTGTATGTGCGTATGACTGCAGTTCATTGAGCTTCTTGGATTTGTGGGATTATTCACTTTATCAAATTTTATTCCTAGGCACAGTTAGATGCCTCTCATATGTACACAAATCGATTGCTACTAATTTGAAACATCAAGGGGAATCATCCACTGATATGTGGTTTGAAATCACACATCTGTGTGTGTTTGTACCTAACTTTTCTTCAGGAGTTTGCCATCCAAATCCTACCTGCATTTATCTCCCCGAACTCCAATGTCAGTCTTTTCAATTCTACGAAATCATAAACTTTTTTTTTCAGTTGTCCCTCACTGCACTCTAGACTGCAAACTATCTACAAGCAGTAAGCTAGGAACTCACAGGGCTCTACTTGTTTTTATTCTATTCATCAGAGCCCTGCACTAACTGTTGTCCAATGTCTCAAAACCATTGCTTCATATATTTTCCCCACTTTCTAGTTATGTAAGGATAAATATGGTCCATTAACCATAGCTAGATGAATTTTGCATTTCTTTAACTCTGTCATTTATGACTTCATTTATTTTGAAATTTTGTATTAGGTATACACATATTTAAGGATTGTCATACCTTGATGAATGAACACCTTTATTATTACGAATTGGAATATTCTTTTTTTAGCCTGATTTTTCTGACATTAATATACTTTCTATAACTTCCTTATTAGTGTCTGCATAGGATTTGTCTTTCTAAACTTTTAATCTAGTTATGACTTAAAAATATATCTGCTTTTCTTATAGGCAACATATAATTGTGTTTGAATTTTTCATCAAATTTGATTATATCTATATTTTAATTACAATGTTTAAACCTTTAGAAAATTTTGTGATCATCACTAAGTTTAGATATAAATCTCTGTGTGTGTGTGTGTGTGTGTGTGTGTGTGTGTGTGTGTGTGTGTGTATGTGTATCCAATCTTACTATAAATTTCGCTATTTGATTCCAATTTGTTTCGTTGGGTCTTTGCCTCCCCCCCTTTTTTCTTTTCCGTCAGCTTTTGGATTAATTATATTTGTATCCATTTTTTAATTACTGGATAGTTAGCAAATTTTCTTTGTTTTAATTTTAGTTTTCTAGATATTACAGTATGCATTTTCAATTTATCACATTTCACTTTCAAAAATATCATGTTAATTTTCTTATAAATTTAAGAATCTTATATTACATTGTCAGTTCTCCCTCCCACACTTTTGGAACTGTTGCCATGTTTTTCTTCTATGCATTTGAAACCGCATTTGCATTTGCATTTTTTTTGCTTTAGTCTATCAGTTCTATTTTTTATAATAGATTCTATATTTTTTAGGGACATTTTTGGTTAAAAGCAAAATTGAGTGAAAAGTACAAAGATTTTCCATCTATACCGTGCCGGCATATATACAAAATTTACCCACTACTAACATCCTTTATCATAGTAGTATGTTTCTTACAATCTATGAACCTACACTGACACATTATCACCCAGAGATCATAGATTACATCAGGGTTCACTTCTTGCTTTTGTACATTCTATAGTTTTTGACAAACGTACTATGACATATATCCACCATTATAATATAGAATAGTTTCACTGCCCTAAAAAATTCTATGTGCTCCACCTATTCATCTCTCACTGCCCCCTCAACCTTGATACCCACTGATATTTTCACTGTCTCCACAGTTTGCCTTTTCCTGAATGTCATACAGCCTTTTCAGACTGGCTTCTTTAATGGATTGTGCTTTTGGAATTATATATAAAAAGGTATTGCCAAACCCAAGGCCATCGATATTCTTCCTATGTTATCTTCTAGGAATTTCATAGTTCTGCATTTTACATTAGCTCTACTATCCATTTTGAGTTAAATGTTGTGAAGCATGTAAGTCTGTGCCTAAATTCATTGTTTTGCCTATGGATGTTCAGTTGTTCCAGCATCATTTCCCGAAAAAAAAAAAAGTTGTTTTTTTTTCCTTTTTACCGACTTCCACTATCGAGAATTTGTCTCCAGGCGAAAAGTTTTGCTAATCCTGATTAAGAAGATCTTCACACAGAATGGTAGCCCAGCCATGAGATCATGGAGCCCAAAGGTTGTAAAAGCCGTCTATGAGGAAGAATAACTCAAAGTGCAATTCGGAGACTGAGAAGGATCAAGAGAATGTCTACATGGGAAGAAGTCAAAGAAAGGGTGACATGGCTTCTGAAAACAAATTCCTGCATTTACTCTTGTCCGATGTTTGTGAACAGCTTTCTTTGTCACCATTTTTTGTCTAATTTACCAGTTGTTTGTGATACAATGTATGTTCCTTAGAAATTATGCCTTCATGGATAGAAGTAGAAATCCTATTTATATTTTTCCATTTGTTTCTATATATTTAAAGCCATAAGTTCATACTAATACCACTAATGCTGATCTAATAATTTTCTTTCTTTTGATAACTCTCTTCCCGAACAATGAGAAACATACTGCCATTATCTTTAATATGTTCATTTATTTGATCCATCCTCCTAAAAACCCTTTTTCCTTTGCTAGAGCCCTTTGCAATCCCACCAAGGCTCTAATTACCACCCCCAGAAATTCCTTCCCCATAAAAACATTCTCATTACCAACCTTCCTCTACCTGATGGGACTCTGACACATCACAATGGACCTTCCGCTTCTACGTGCATTCTTTGTCCTACCTGCACCCTGACACCTTACACTGGCTGCCCCGACTTGTGGATGTTTCCGTTACTCATTCGGACTCTAAATAACTTTGCTAGGTTGCTCTCCCTTATGGAAACCTTCTTCAGCATTTTTAGGTTCTGTCATTTGTTCACTGGGCTTTCTTCCCACATAAGCACCCTCCTGTTCCTTCTCAGACTCTAAACAGTCACTCTGGGAAGTACTTTGCAAACTTTGGGCTCCAACACCCTGTGCCTCAGCATCACTCTATGCGAAGACCTGCCTCACCATCCTGGGGCTCTGACACCATATGTCTGGCCACAGTTCCACAAGGTTGCTTTTCTCCCCTCACTCAGGCTCTGACTCTTCATGCTAGGTCATCTTAAAATCTGTCGTCCCATTTCAGGCCACCTCCATGAGTTTTTAGAGTTATCCTCTGCTCCTCTGTCTCTATCTTGCTCTTAACTTTCACACCCCGTTTTGCTTTATCCATTTTCAAGGAGGTCCTTCTCAACCAACATAGAATGTGACACCCCATACCAGGCCTTCTTCCAGTATAAATGCCCCGTGTAACTCTCTCAGGTTTTGATAATTCACATTTAGCTACTGATATGCTCACTTTACTTGGGTTTGCCTCTCCAAAGCAGGTTATCCCCTTGCAGTGACAAATTGTTCATTACACTTTGGCTCTGCCATCCCAGGCTGGATATCCACCTTCTTTTCCTCACTGGGCACTGCCAACTACACCGGGCTGTCCATGGACTTGGATAACCTCTTTAGTCTACTTGGTTTCTGACATCCCTTATTGGGGGGATGCCTTCTTGACTCAACCTGGACTCTGACTCCTCATGGCAGGTTATATGCTGTGTGGGCACCATCTTTACTCCACTAGCATTCCAAAAGCCCATGCCAGGCTCATTCTCCATGTGGATGCATCCTGTACTCTCACTTGACTTTTACATTTTATGCCAAGCAGCTTCTAAATATAGATGTCTTTGCCACTCTGCTTGGGCTGTGATACCTAAACCAAGAGACACCCCTCAAAAAATATCCATGTTGCTCTGCCCCCAACTAATGGCTTTAGGGTAGAATGATTCATAGAAAAGGAAAGGCAGAGAAAAAGAAAAAGGAGAGAAGGATTATAAGAGGAAAACCCATAATAGTAACTGAAGGTTTAAAATTATATACCATAATCTTGGCAAAGTATGTAGAGATTGCTCATGAATCGAGTAGTTGTATTATGGATCACTATGTATTTATTCTTCTTCTAATTCCAGATAATTTCAAAATTTTTGATAATAAAATACTTTTTTATAATACTAAAGTATAATAATCATCAGAAAAGGAAAAGTATATGTTTTCAAGAGATTATTTTTATTATTTTAATGAAAATATTTATATTTGCTGACAAATACTGATGCTTAAAAACTCCAGTTGGTCAAAGAGATCCACGATTATTTAAATCTGGTGATCATTACATGTCTATTGGCACTTGTACTATAGAAAATTTATAATTATAATTCTATATATTCAATTAAAATCTAAGTGACTGCCCATACTTGGCTGAATCTATTGATTCAATCTTGCTATGTTAGAAATAGATGAAAGGTTGATTGCAGTATCTTTTATTCTATCAACAAAAACTAATAAAAATAAAAAAAAACAGAATTTGTGACACCATATTTGTGGAAACAAAATCAATTATTTCATGGCACAAATCCAATGACATGCTAAGTATTAAGATAATTCAATTTTTCTTAATATTTTGCAATGAAGATAACTTGAATATATTATACATATAGAAGGGGAAACATATCCATTCATGGCAAGAGAAAATACTGTCAATGTTGTCCTAGTGACCAATTGAGTATTTTAAGTTAGTTATTTGATCCTCAATGTGCTTTCATCCTTCCCTCAGAAACCATTGCAAGAGTCCAACACTCGGCATTGGAGACTTCCTTTGTCTCTGTCAAATCTTTCTGACTTCCATAAATTAAAGAAAGGGATTTTTGACTGGGCGTGGTAAATTTTCTGTCAGCTTTAAGAAGTGGTAGTTTGAGCAGTAACTGCAGACAGCTTTTCAGGTGAGTAGAGTAGTGAATGATCCTACAGTTACATTTACTCCCATTAGGATTGGAGGTAGAAAGTAAATAAGTAAGTTCAGTGGGCATTCTTTTATGAATCACACTTAAATTGTATTCTTATATGTTGTGGACTATTAATAAAAAATGTTACTTTACTCTGCTGGAATTAAAATAATTTCATTTTAAATTAAAGAAAATAAAAGTAACATTTATAAGCCCATAATATGTGTCTGATATTGAATAACTCATTTACATATATCACTTAACTTTATCATCACACTTAAATCCTGTTTACAATCCATATAAGTGGTATAGACAACAACTGGCAAATGCCAGAGCTGAAACTACAATCTAGATATGGCTGAATTCAAAATCTATTTCTCTAATGAATTATGTTTAACGTTCTTGATTTTAACTTGCAATTAAGTATTAAGGACATGAAAGATTTCTGTTAGAAATATTTGGATTTTTAAAAGGATTTATACTCTGTTTAGCCAATTTCCTTTAGAAATTTCAACATCCATACCATATCAGTGAACTCTCAACCTTCACGCTGCTATTGTAACTCATTGAATTAATCAATACAATCAATGCAGTGTCTGAATTATAAATATACATCCATGTACACTCATGCCATTATTATATGTTTGGGGCATCTAGTTGATCAAATTAAGTAATAAAGTCAGTAATTCTAATAGCACAGATATATGAATGTTGAATGTCTTTTGAAATATTCCTCTTTAATGTATGTAAAATCAATATTTTATCACCTATAGAGGCTAGGTACTCATTATCTCAGGTAGCAGACATACTTGGATCCCTCTGGCATAAAACTCTGCCTTCACTTAAACACAAATCTATATTTGAAATATTTATCTAAAATGGACATTAATCCCCTTACCCATGACAGGCTTTCAAATACTGAAGAGATATATTTAATTCCTTTGTGAGCACACTCCTTGCTATTTCAAAACGCCATGCTACCTTCCATCATGTGACTTGTGAAATAATTTAGAGTCCCTCGAATTCTTCTTCATTTTTATCTGAATGAATTCCATTTTTATATACCTGACATTGAACAAAACATCTGAGGAAATGTCATACACTTAATTCCCTCAGCCAGCGAATCATGTCATTCATCATACACAATTATAAATCTGTTCAGGGTCTTATCATTTTGTAGTATCTACAGAATCTAGTAAAATGCACACTGTCATATTTTTTAATGTTAACTAGAAGATTACACATTTTAAAACATTATTAATTATGCTTCAATAAGAGTTAACTGTAGAAAATGAAAATATATAAGACATAGATGAATAGTTATCAAATGTTTGCTTTCTGGCAGTTATATCAGTCACATGAATGAATGTATTAGTTTATTTAAACATTATTTTCAAGCTGACTTAGGTGAGCAAGTAATCTGCATGACTTTTCTACAAAATGTCCATTTTGGAGATTCAATATACCTTTCTTCAATAATGAGAAAATGGTTACATAGTTCAATAGAACTACTAAGGTCAGACCTCATATAACAGAGATTCTCAAATTGTTCTTTTAAGCTTCTTCTCCTTTTAAGGTTTTTATGTGTACTAGGAGTTTTAAATCAAAACCAATTAGAATAAAATAAAATCCAATTGTATGGAACATGGAGAACCATACAATTTCATTTATCATTACAGAATCTCTCCCACTTAGATCTCTCTTGGACATTTCATTCCTAGGGAATATCTTTTTTCCAACTGCATCAGTAAACTAATATTGTAACACTGTTCAATTTTTCTTGTAAGCACTTTGTTCTTATCTGACATCAGCTGAAGTCAGTTGTCAGTCTCCAAGATGCAATGAGAACTACCTTTTGCCATACAGAATGTCTTGACATAGATATTATAATACCAATGAAAGCTTTCTCTGGAGGATACATTTTCTGAACATCTGATAAATGTAATCTTTTTAAAATGTTTTTTTCCACATGAATTTCCTTTTGAAGAATTCTCATGACCGACTAATTTCAAAGGAAAAATGCAGACTTCTAAGTTTACTATTTAGAAGTGGTCGCAGACATTTAACCAAAATAATAAGTAATACCTTAAAATTAATTTTGTTTTCCTTTTGTAGCAAAAGAAACAAAATATAAATTAGCATATTAGTTCATTTACATTTGATACTAAATACGGCCTTGAGACCAAATATTAAAAAATACATATAGTGGATTACAAAATTACGTGAATTCTTGTGCTTTGGAGTCTAAATAAATGTAATATAAAGAAAATGTAAAAGGCACAAAACTTGCAACTCAGCTATCAGCTGGGATCACCCTATTCCCTACCAACTAAGTAAGTTAGACTGAACACCCATTTTACGGTCTATAGAAAGAATAATGACATCTCAAAGATTTCTACAAAAGATGAGATGGTCAGCTCTAGCTCTGCTACTCTCATTTATTAAATTTCCTTTCTTTGCTTATGCTCTTTTACTTTGGTAACAATTACAAGCATTCTTTTGCCTTGAAATTTCCCTGTCCTCGACTAGATCAAGAAAATACAAAAAAAAAAATTTTTCAAGAAGATTTTTAAGGTCCATCAGTCATGAAAAAGGAATTATGTTGCTGCAGCTTTAAGTATTATTTATCAGATAACACTTTTCTTAAAAAGTCTCAGGGATATGTTTACCACTGGCCATATCAACTACTGTCATACTTTGGCTCAAGTCTCTAAACTCCACTTTAATTGCACATTTCCTGTAAGGATGTTCCAAATGCGTTCTCATTATTTAGTCTCTTCCTAGAACTCTCAGTATAATGTTACAAAAAGTACAATAGAATAACTGTTGGGTACTTTCTGATCTTTTGCCAATAAGAAAAACAATTCTTTTCTCCTTTAAAATAATCCTTCTAGTTTAGAAGATAGTAATATTTTAAAAACATTATCTCTTTAGTTGATTCAAATAATTTGTAGTATGGTAGAAATAACACGTGGCAGAGAATTATAAGATTTCTAATCTTAGCTCTGACCGCTGACCATTGAGCTTTAGAAAATTGTAGTAAGCAGAAAAATAATCCCCTAAAAATGAGGTCCTAATCCCTTGAACCTGTGAATGTGTTACTTTACATGAAAAAAGAAAAGGGATATTGCAAGTATGATTATGGTCAAAGACCTGAGATGGATAGATAATCCTGGATTATCTGGGTGGGTTCAATCTAATCATCTGAGTTCTTGAATGACTCTTTCTTGATTGCAGCCAGAATAATGACACTATAGAAGAATGATCAGAAAGATGCAATGTTGCTGACTTTGAGGGTGGAATAAGGAGGACCTAACTAAATAATCTTGGTGGCCTCTAGAACCTGGAAAAGGAAAGAAAGCCTATCCTCTAGAGCAGGGATTTCCAACCCACAGGCCTCAACCTGTTAGGAACAGGGCCGCACAGCAGGAGGTGAGCGGCAGACCAGTGAGAGAAGGAAGCTTCATCTGTATTTGCAGCTGCTCCCCAGTGCTAGCATCACCGGCCTCAGTTCCACCTCAGATCATCAGGCTTTAGATTCTCATAGGAGCACCCATCCCTGCTGCCAAAAAGTTTGGGGACCACTGCCTAGTGGCTCCAGAAAGAAACATAGTTCTGCTGATGCCCCAATTTTAGCACAGTGAGACACATGTTAGACTTTTAACCTACAGGAGTCATTTAAATAAAATAAATAAATAAATAATAAAATTATGTTGTTTTAAATTAATAAGTTTGTGGTGATTTCCTACAGCAGCAATGGAAAACTAGTATAGAAGTCATTTGTTTTTATTCCTTTGACATTTAAAGAGATGATGAGAATGAAGAGTCTCCAAGATCTTCTCAGATCTCAGCTGTCTGGTGAACATGCCTACCGTGGTAAATTGGGAAGGCTCATCTTTATTTTTTTTCCTGTGGAAACATCAGTCAATATAAACTTATAGTTACTGGCTGTTCCTACACAGATGTGCACTTTACAATGTACTGTACTCAGATACTCCTTAGAGTATTGAGATTGAAGAATCTCCAAACCAACACTTTCAGTCTCACACAGCACAGCCCTCTTAAAAGGATCACTGACTATATATCTGGGAGTGATCTTTTCAAGGTTTTCTAGTGCTCACTTGGACCCTGGCCGCCTCATTGCTGTTTGAAAATCAGGCAATCACTTCTCTTTTTATAGGTTAATAATAGCTTTTAATATAAAAGAGATGGGGAATAAACTTTATAGGTTATAGATTTATTTGCCCAGACTAGTGGAAATATCCCAGCAGGCCCAGGCTTCACGTGCTTACAGGAATCTTGTGATTGATATTCCCCGTTCCTTATTGCTGTTAACATGAACTCTTTCTTCAGTCTTTCCAAGTATTCACTTGCCCATTTTCAGTTAACTCTTAAGTTATTTACAACACCCATCTTTCTTATTTTTGTAGTCCTCCAGAGAAGAGGTTAGTTCTCAAAAATGCTTTACCCACTATAAAAGTATACATTTACAGCTTTTAACACTACATATGTGGCCCCTTTGCTTCCCTCCGATACATGCATTTTCAATACTGGTGATAATCCAAATGCCTTGTGAGTTTCAGAAAGCACTTTTCATAACAATAATATACCCATTGAGCAGTTAACTTCAGTAAGTTAAAAAAAAAAAAAAGAAGTCAAGGTGTAATGTAAGGCGAATAACAAATACATGTTTGTTATTTGTTACTAAGGCATTCTGCCTTTTAAAAAACAGCTGAGCTCAGCAGCCTGTGCCTGATTCAAATAAATCAAGAAGAGCAAATGAATAACTATACTGTCAAATAACTGACAAGGAACACTTAAACTTACAGTTAAAGCCCAGATTGTATTAAATCTGGCAGAAGATCCCCATTTCATACTTTTTAGCCATTGATGCTTATTAAAACATCTGGAATTATATTTATTCTATTAATATCCTTTGAGTTAGGCACCTAGACAGAGTGTAAACAAGATATAAAAAGCTCATATTGTTGTGGAATTTGATGTCTAGATTTGCTTTTCTGTATCGTTCAGCTCAGTTTTTAGTGTATTTGACTTAGGTACCTGCACCAATGGGAAATGAATATGACCTGACACTACATCTACTCCCTGGTTTGAGGTGGACTCTCCCTAAGTCAAATCTACTTAGATAGACTTAAGAGTTGGGATGGGAGTTCATTAAAACATGAAGAACACAGTGAGTGTAGGGCGAGATGAAAAAGAACAATTTCCACGTCAAGTTGTAGGGACAGGGCAACTGCATGGGAAACACAACAAAACCTAATATTTTTAAATTGATTAACTTATTCAATAAACGCATACTGAGAATCTGTGACTTGCCAGGCCCTAAAGTTCACACAGGCAATCAAGCTGTAGGAATTTTTTCAGAAATAATAAGATTTTACTTTAATCTATGCTCTAAAATGCTCATACATTGCTAATAGTTTTAATGGTAATACATTCCCTCAGCATTGTTTCTCTGAAAATAGTCTGTATTTCACTCTACATTTGAAAATTATTTTGCCAGGAATTTAGGTTTCAGAGGTTTATTATTATTATTATTATTATTATTATTATTGCTCTTTAAAGATGTCACTGCATTATCTTCTGGCTTGCATCATTTCTAGTGAAAATTATGCTTTGATATTCTCTATGTAATGTATATTTTTCCTTTAACTACTTTCAACATTTCTTTTTATCTTTGGTTTTAGCAGTTTGAATAGGACATGTTTTGTTTTCTAATTACTATTTATTATGCTTTAGTTTCTCTTTTTGAGTCTGTGATTTGATATTTTTCATTATTTTTGGAAAATTTTAGGTCCTTATATCTATCTTCAAATATTTCTTCTACCCTGTTATCTCTGATTTCTTCTTCAGGGATTCTCATTAGATGTATATTATCCCACAACCCTTTAATATTTTGTTTTTTTTTTTTCTACTCTTTTTTTCTGTTTCTTCAGTTTAGGTAGTTTCTATTTCACATGTGTTCATGTGTGCTACCAAGCTTTCCCACTAGAGCCTTTAAGATATTAATTACAGCTATTTTAAATTCTCCGATAGTTTTAATATATACAATTCAACACTGAGTCTGATGACCACTTTGTCTCTTAAGGTTTTTGCTTCTTTATGTATTTTATAATTTTGATTGAATAACAGACATTCTGTGCAGAACTGTGAAAACTTAAGTAAACAGTATTTATGTCTAGAAAGGCACGTACCTCTTCTGCTAGGTTGTTAAGTGTACATAAGATCATTTACTATAATATCAATATGCAATAGTAAATGTTGGAAAGTTATCAAATGTTCGTCCATAGGACACTGCTTTGATAAATTTTGTTGCATTTATACTATAGAGTACTAAATAACCATAAAAAATTTGAGCAAGATATCTACAGAATATTAAGAAAGTTTTCAAACCAAGGTACAAAAACAATTATATGATATAGTACTTTTCATTTCCTAAAGCAAGAAAAATAGCATATAAACATATTCACTTATTTATCAACAGGAAACACAAGAAAGTTAAAAGATAAATCAACCAAAATGGTTACCTATAAGAGGTGACAGATAATAGAGTATAGAGGTTTCGTGGGATGGAGACAAGATCTGTTTTTCAGAGAGGAAGGCTTATTTTTTTAATTTCCCTTATAGCTTTCAGTGTTGAATCACATATGTATTTATATTTTCAACATATAAAATTAAAGTGATTATAAGAAGTTACAGCAATCTTAAAAATAAAAAAGGAATAAAAGCATATACATAAATGCTCCTAACAACCTTGTCATAATACCCAACATATGAAGACAATCCAAAATTTCATCAATAAGAAAATAGAGACTCAGGGATTTCTATACAGTGGAATACAATTCAGCAATAAAAAGGAACAATCTATGATACATGTAGTGTTATGAATGAATCTCAAAAACAATATGGTAAGAAAAAGAAGCCTGACACAAAAGGTACATACTATAGTATTCCATTTATATAAAACCTAGGACAGGTAAAACTGGTCCAGTGTGACAGAAATCAGATACATGGTCTGTTGGGGTTAGGGATCAGTGAAATTAACTTAAAAATGTATAATTCATTATGCATATACTCTCATATATTGAAATATATTGATCTTGGTAGTGGTAGCATGGTTGTCAAAGTCCATTAAAACTGTAAGTGTAAAATTGTGCATTTCATTACATGTAATTTGACCCCGATAAATTGATTTTAAAAGCAAAAAGAAAGTGAAAGAGAAATGAAAGACAGCATGTTAGAGTGAAATCCCAATTACATCTGTTTTTCAGAGAGGAAGGCTTATTTTTTAAGATTCCAATTGTTCTAAGGTTAGAATAAAGGATTTCATCATGCTTAAAAACGTGCAGGTAATTTATATGTCACTTTGCATATTATAAAAATAACTTCCTATTTGGACTACTAGCATACATGTTTGAGATTCTCTAAGGAATATAATCAATATTCATGTGTATATTTATAATATCTCAATTATACTGGACAGTGACGATAGAAACAATCCTTTTGTTCCAATATAGAAATAGAAGATTTCAATTTTAATCATATCTAGGGTTTTGTATAAACTGCTTTCTTCTAATATATTGCTTTTGAGCCAATTTTACTTGGTTTTATATTTTGTAAACACTGAAATAAGTAATATTACTATGAAATGCCAGCAGATCAAGTCAGAGAAATCAAGAAAAATATATCCTAGCATAAATCTTTGCCATGTTCTATATTAAACTTTAGATAATCATAGATAATTTTTAACATTTAAAAGATAAAAAATAAATCAAAACCTTTATGAGTGTGCACCTTTCATGGCTATAAATATCATTACTAAATAATAGATAATACATCCCCTTTCATTTTACTTTTACCTGTCCATGTTTTGCAATTTAAAATTTTAGAAACTAAATTAAATGATTTAATTTTATTGATTTTACCTAGATTTTCCAAGTGCTTTGGGAACCTCTTAGAGAAAGAACATATTCCAGGAGACTAATATTACTCTTGATCATAAGTTAAAGATTGATTCTTTATAATCCCACATGACTCTTTTTATTTTACTTCTGAAGTTACTGATGAGATGCACATTAATTGTTAGAAAAGTACAATGTGGAGACTCAGTGAACATGTTTTCAGTTCTTTACATTTCAGTAGTTAAAAAAATTTCTAGTTCCTTTTTCTCTGAAATAGTCCTTTTATTCTAAAGTGGCAGAAATTAGTGACAATGTAAGTCATGATTACATTGTACTGCATATTGGCAATTTTAACAATTTTCTTCTTTCAAAAATGTCTTTACAGTTCATTCATTTTTCCCTTTATTCCTAGAGTTACAAGTGCACCGGAAGTACTTTCAAATATTATATTCATGGTCTTGTTCTCCCTTTTCCTGATTGTAGCATATCTTTGACCACATCAGTGTCCAGTTCTGCAAGAATCCTAAACCATTTAATCTCCCATATCTAATACAACAAAATACAAAGAACAGTGCTCTCAAACACCATGCAAAATAACCTCCCCAGGTTTAAGTTGAAACAGAGTCTTTACGTAATGTTCACATTAAAATAAAGTAACAAGTAATCTCTTCCTGTTACATAATGAATTTGGGGGTGGAGCTAGCCATTGGCTTGTCTAGTCTAGTGTCCAAGATTAATTTTAGGGCAGCAAGGAGTTATGTAATTTAAATCTCACCAAATGTGGGTCAGAATCATCACCATCACCTGCTAGATGGAACATGCCTTGTGCTGAATATGTGGAACACAGTTTCATGTGGTGGAAACAGAATGAACTTTGAAGTCAGAAAACCTGTATTTAAATCTGAGCTTTGTCATTTTCTCACTGTGTTCTCTAAAATTTACTAATCTGTGAAAATCAAATGGGCTAATATTTATAAATGTCCAAAGATTTTACCTCAGCCGTAGACATTTCTTAACACATTTTAAGCTTGTTTCCTTGATTCTCATTTTGGTAGCTACCCTATCCTTCCCAAAGCAACTATATTTGATTATGTACATTTCTATACTATGTAATATATAATATGTAATTATATATAGCATATATATGATGTTCCTAATTACTAATTATGAATTAGAAACATATTAGAAAATATATATATGAACATTTTATTGTTATAAGGTATCTTCACTGCATGTGAAGCAGTATACTAAAACATACTAAAAAAGGAGAGTAAATTAAATCTGAATTAAGCAGAAGAGAAACAATAAGAATTGAAATAGAAGTCAATGAAATTAAAAACATTAAAAAATAGAGAAAAATCAATGAAACAAAAAGCTAGTTCTTTGAAAAGATCAATAAAATCGGTCAGAGTCTAGTCAGACTAAGAAAAAAAGAGAGGACCAAAATTATTAGTAAAAAAATGAAAAAGGAGATACTGAGCTTATAGTCATTAAAATAATTATAAAGAAATATGAACAACTCTATGCCCACAAATTTGAATACCTAGATGAAATGGACTAATTCCTTGAAAGACACAATCTGCCAAAATTCACACAAGAAAAAACAGACAATCTAAATAAGCCCATATCTATGAAAAAAACTGAATCAATAATTAATAACTTTCCAAAACAGAAAGCACCAGGCCCAGATGGCTTCACTAGTGAGGTCTACCAAACATTTAGAAATAAATTATACCAATTCTTTGAGGATGAAGCAGAGGGAATACTAAAAGTAACTGAGAAATGCTGAAGCAAATTCAGAGTATCAGTTCTATCATAATTCTGGAGAGAAATAATTCTTGCCTTGGATTATCTAGCAAGAATAAGAACAGTTCTTATTTTCATATGTATTGCTATACATAATTTCAGGCATAAAATTATCATTGACATTTTAAGTCAAAAAATGAAGTAAAATGTATGTCAATTAGTAGGCAATAATAATCTTCCTAAAGTAAAGTACACAAATGATTGACTTTGCAAAAATAATCATCAAGATATAACTGGTCTCTCAGCATTTATCAAGCTTCTCCCTCCTCAATCCATCAGAACTGTGACAGACTTCATGGCCAGCTGTCATAATTGACTGAATCTTTTTCAGCTGACAGATATAAAGTACCTGGGAGAATTTCTAGATGATATGATGGCCAGCACTACCTTCTGTCAGGAAACTGCAAGATAGATTGAGTAAGGATTCATTTTACCTATGACAAATAATTATTTTGGTTCCTTAATGTATATTAGTTCCTTAAAGTTACAAAATGAAATTTTCTCCATTATCCATTGTCCTGCGCATTAGGAGATTTTTTTACATTTTATCTACAAATCTTGCAGCATATTTTGCTTTATTTCTGTTACAGAAGTCTGTCCATCTTTTGAAATGTCTGCATAACATTAGTTAAGCAGACCACTTTGATTCAGTACTAAGAAGGTATTCCTCAATTTCGTTTCCGCAGTTTATACTTTCCTCAATAAAAATGTTTTCAGCTTCTCCAGTGCATTAACTTTTATCTTAAAGAATTCAGAGTCTGATAAGATAAATATAGAAAAAAGTATTACCATGCAGAATATTATATGTAAAATGGACTTAAAAACTAAGTTAGCATTAAATAATTAGTAGTGGGTGATTAACTCTCTTAAGGGTGAGAGAAGTCTTCTTGAAAAGCAAAGCTTACATTTTGTTGGAAATGAGTTTCAATTTGAAAATCAGATATAAGTGTTTATCACATGAATGAGGATGTTTCCATCTCATTTATATAGCCACAGTAAAATTAGACACGCACAAAAGCCTAGGTTTTCAGTAGCAAAGCCTCCACATTGGCTTTTACACTAGAATTTGTCCAAAAACTGCTTTTGTCTTGGCTGCAATATTTGGTACCTCAAATAGAGAAATAGCTAAATAAATATTTTTATATCACTGAATATCAACCATTTTTTAATCCATGTCAAAAAAAATTTTATGCACACAATAAAATTAAGATGCAGATAAAAAATTCAGCTAATTGCCCTACTATTTTATCACTAACTCCAAGGTATAAGGGCTAATCTTTCCCAAATGATTTTGTAAAAATATTAAGTTATTTATATCTATATCTATATCTATCTAATATGCTTACAATACCTTTTTAATATATATACCTATATATAATAAGTATATCTCTATATTTATATATTTAAACAAATATAAACAAATTCTACTTATAATTTAGATATTATATATAAATATATATATATATCTTCATGAGAATTCCATTTTCACTACTGACTAAATCTCAAGTTCTAGAGGTAAATCAGAGAAATGTTTTTACCTTAGTCAGTTTACTAAAGATGAAGTAATCTAGTTACATTCCTATCAAACTAACTATATTAGCAATCATAGTGAAAATCTATTTTATCTACCCATACCTCAGTGGAAAATGAGCAACTAGCATGGCAAAATGCAAAGGCTGGTGCCTCCAAGAACATTCTAGCTGCTATTAGTGTGAAGAAATTATCATGAGGCTTTCAATAGTCAATTGTTTTTAAAATTTCAATGAATGACCTTGGCTAATATTATCAACTGTTTAGCATCTTTGGTAAAACCACATGGTTTAGCTTCTAAAATTTATTAACATAATAAATTATATTGTTAAATCTCCTAATGTTGATTCACCTTTGAAGTCCTAGAATAAATCCTGATTATCTATTAAATAAGTTGACAGATTCTATTTATTTTTATTTTATTTTTACACATAATCATAAATATTTAGTAGTTTTACTGAATTAAATTTATTAAATTGTCATTAAATATTGTTATTTAGGTTAATAAAGTTAATTAGGAAGAGTTTATGTTTTTCATAGTCTTCAATGTTTTCGATTATATCGGATTCAAAGACTATTGAAAAATTAAGTAGAATCCATCTGGAATATCATCTAGTAAGTGTGGTTTTAAAGAATGAACTTCCAATCATCTTCACAATTTCTTTTATTTGATTTATCAAATTCTTTGTTCTTCTTGTAGCAGTATTGGTAATTTAACTGTCAGTAAAAAAATCATGTATTTCCTCCAGATTTTTAAATTTCTTGCCCTAGAGTTTACAAGTAATATTCTCTTTAAAATCTATTAACTTTTTCTATGTCTGTAAATACATTTGTTTTCATTCTTAAACTTCAAAATTTCACTCTATTTTTAGTCAAGTACATAAATCAGCCTTTCATTAATTTATCCCTTCCAATATTTTTTTCTATTTCATTATATTTTATGTCTGCTTTTACCATTATTACTTTCTATTTAATTATTTATAAAAATTGTGTTGTGTGCTTTCTTAAAATAAGTATTAAGATTCTTCCTTCACAATGGATGACATAATGGTATATACACTAGTCTCAACTTGATATGATGGATTCACTCTTACCTACGCTAGGGAGAAGCTCCTACTACTATAATTATCCTTTAACAAAAGATATTTTTATAGCAGAATAAGTCTACAACAAAGATGAAAACTCACAGCCTAGTTACCAGCCCCGCCCTCCCCCAATATATATATATATATATATATATATATATATATATATATATATATATATAGCCAATGTTGAGGCTTTAGTACTGAAAACCTAGGCTTATGTGCATGTCTTTTTACTGTGGCTGTATAAACAAGATGGAAGCATCTTCATTCATGTGATTATGAATATTTATTTATATACACATATACATACAATCGCCTAACCCAGGTATATGTGAATGTGACTTTATTTGGAAATGGAATCTTTGCAGATGTAATTAAGTTAAGATGAGATCATTAGAGTTGGCCCTATAACTCAATATCAATGGAATTCTTGTAAGAAGAGGAAAATACTATATGGAGACAAAAAGGGAAAATGCCATGACAATGGAGGCAAAGATTGAGATGCTGTAGCTGAGAGCTAAGGTATGCCAAAGATTGCTGGCAAACCACTAGAAACTAGGAAGAGGCAAGGAAAATTCACCTACACTGATTCCAGAGGAAGTGTGACCCTAACATCTTGCTTTTGGATGTCTAACACCCAGAACTGTGAAACAAAAAATTTCTATTGTTTTAAGCCACTCAGTTTGTGGTACTTCGTTATGGCAGCCTTAGGAAACCAGCACACTCACCCAAGACAAACCACAGACTTTTCAGTTATTTTCTACCTGAAACAGTCAGGCTATTACTCTTTCAGTACTGCTGCTATAATTTCAAAAAATGTATAAATTTATGTTGTTTCAAATGGGCTCCCAGAGGAAAGATCCTTATCACAAGTGAGATATCTCTTCTTGCCTCTGTAAGTTACAGGACATGAGGAGGATTTACCTGACACTTTCTTGGTAATCAAAAATGTGAGTCATTCTTTCATAACTTTTTTCAAGCTTTTCTATCTTCTGGTTTATCTATCAGAATCACCTTAATGTGTATGTTGGTTTGAGGCTAATCCTCAATTTCAGTAAAGATAAAAATTCACACCATTTTTGTTTGATTTGGTCATATTTTTGACGCATATGAAAATTTCATGTTTCCATAATCTTACACTTCCTCTTACTTCCCAAAGTAACCTTTTTGATAGGAGGAATTATGCTTATTTATCTTCATAACTTTCATCTCTAAAAAAGTACTTGGAATACCGTAAGCATAAAAAAATGTATTACAGGAATGAATATTACCCATTTCTTCATTCATCAAATGACAAAGTGAAAAAAAATTCCCAGTGGTATACAGTATTTGACAATATATGATTTGACAGTGTTTCATAGGACCTTTCATTATACAAAAAGATATTTAAGATATGACATCCAGTGTGAAAAGAAAGTGAATTTTTTAGCGCAGGTTGGCTATTTTTAAGGGATGTTTTATTATTCGTTTCTGAGAGTAGTATATATTTTTAATGGGTATTTTCATAATTTCTGAATTTTTACATAGTAATTTTTACCAGAGTAATAGTAGCCGCATTACTATTGAAAATTAGGATTTGGAACCCAAGTTCCATTTCTATTAATCCTAGTGCATTAGTGTTTTCCAGTCAATTAAACAGGGCAGCACCATACTCACCCACAACTGATGTGAAGACAGCATTTAGTTTTAGAATTCTTGATGGATAAATGATAGCAATCCATGAACCCCACTGAGCCTACATACAGCATCAGAATCAATCATTCAAACTCCCTTTTATCCATTACCTACCTAATAGCTAGAAAGTCCATTATAATAGCTAGTTATTAGAGACTTGCCTTGGAAAAGAATAAAGAATACCTATTTAGGCAAATGACATTTGCCTTTAATTATTATTTTATTTTCCTGTTCTCATTTAATTTAAGGACTTTTAAAAAAATATAAATGTAATTAGCATTTCTTAAAAGCACCCGATTAGATTTTATAAAAATCACTGACCATATATTTTGTGATTGCTTGTCCAACTTTCGCAAATAAAATACATAAATAAAAATTAAAAGAAAATACAGATCATAGATCCTCCAAGAGAGTTAACGGGAAGCCAAAGCAAAAAGCAAAAAGAAATCTCTGCAGAAATATCAGTAATGTTATTATACACTAAAACACTACTATTTTTATGGGGTTGTGATCTCTCCTATGCATTGAACACTCTTTTTTTTTAGGGTGGGGGGTGTGCGTATTTTTCTGACTGACTGGAATTGACTCATATATATTTTTGACTGCTTTTTTTGAAATTATCCATTCAGATATAATGCTCCTTACTAGTGAAGACATAACAGTGTAATCTGGCCAGACAGATGCTTTCATCCTAAGAAATCTGAATCTTGAGGTTAGTGATACAAGCATGGAGTGGATTCATCTCGTCAAAATCCACTTTTGAGACTGATCTGCATCTTTGATGCAGATAACTCTTTTGTCACTCTGACTCTTCAATTCTTTCTTTTTTTAATCTCTAATATATTTCTATGTTATTCCAATTTAAATTTTTTCGTACTAAGAAGACTCAGAGAAGATAACTTAGGAGAAAAATCTAAATTATCTTGGGTTTGGCTATGACTTCTTAAATAAAATGCCAAAGCAATTTATATGAAGAAAAAATTGAAAGTTGGATTTCATTAAAATTAAGAACTTTTGCTCTGCCAAATTTTAGTTAAGAGAATAAAATGACATACCACATATTGGGGGAATATATTTTCAAAACCAATGTGTGATTAAAGACTGCTATCCAAATATACAAAGAATTCTTAAAATTCATTATTAAAACACAATGCAGTCAACAAATGCGCAAAAGATCTGAAAGGACATTTTAGTAAAGAAGATGTACTGATGTCAAATAGCATATGAAAGGTTACTAAATACCATGTCATTAGGGAAATGTAAACTAAAACAATGAGATACCAATGACACCTATTAAAATGGCTAAAAACCAACATACTGACACCACCAAATACTGGAGAGGGATCTGAGCAACAGGAACTCTCTCTCTTATTCATTGCTGTGGCAATGCAGAATGATGCAACCACTTTGGAAGGAAGTTTGATCAGTTTCATACAAAACTAAATATTTTCTTAACTATATGAACCAGCAATCATGCTCCTTGGTATTTATCCAAATGAACCGAGAGCTTTTGTCCACACAGAAACTGCACACAAATGTTTGCAGCAGCTTTATATAATTTTAATAACTGCTCAAACTTGGAAGCAACCAAGACGTCCTTCAATATGCGAATGAATTAGCAAACTGTGATATAGCCATACAATGAAATATTATTCAGTGATAAAATTTAATGAGTTATTAAGTACAGAAAAGACACTGAGGAAACTTAAATGCATATTACTAAGTGAAAGAAGCCAGTCTGAAAATGCTACATACTATATGATTTCAAGTTTACGACATTGTGGAAGGGCAAAACTACGGGGACAGTGAAAATGCTGGTTGCCAGGAGAAAAGGAGAAATGAATAGGTGAAACAGAGCATTTTCAGAGTAGTGAAAATTTTCTGTATGTTATGGTAATGATGGGTACATGTCATACATTTGTCAAATCCTTAGAGTATATAACACAAAGAATACATCTTAATGTAAATTATGGACTTTTTAAATAATAATGTATGGATACTGTTTTGTCAATTGCAGCAAATGTACCACGCTAATGTAAGATGTTAGTAACAGGAGAATCTAGGAGTGGTTATAAAGAGGTATATGGGAACTCTGTGCTTTCTGCTCAATTTTTCTATAAACTTAAAATTTCTCAAAATAATTTTTTACTTTAAAAATTGTTCAATATTAAAAATTAAATAAGTATAAAATAAATTTAATAATTTTTAACATGACATATTTGTACTATTTGTATTTTGAGATTATTAAAGCAAAAGAATTATAGTGACACTTTTAGAATAATCTGTATATAATCTCATTAGACTCTACTATAAAATTTGAAAACTGAAACCAGTCTATATTGAGAAATGTGATGATAATGAAAAATGGTCTATTATTGTAAGTGATAATAACGACTCCACAAATTATACGTGAAAATTATTCTTTTGTCCATCTGCTTCTTACCAATGTAAATGCAATCCTAAAAACAACATATCTAGAAAGAAATATCCAGCACTATTAACTCCCAGCTCTGTATAGGCACATTATAGTATACTTTGAGCAAAACCCTTGCCCCTAAAATAATGTTTATGGCTGTGCTTCTGTTCCTTTTGTTGCTCCTGCCTGAAAGGTCTCATTTTTTAAAAAAATTAAGTTTATTGGGGTAACATTGGTTAATACAATTATATAATTTTCAGGCATACATTATAATTTGATATCTGTATATTCTATTGTGTGTATACCACCCAGAGTCCAGTTTCCTTCAGCTACCATATATTTTATCCGCTTTACCCACTTCACCCTACCTCTACTCCCCTATATTTGACTCCCTTTACTCCATCTACCATCATCCTCCTTCCCCACCCCCTATCCTCTGGTAACCACTAGTCTATTGGGGGAAGATATTTACTCAGACTTCTTAGATTAGATTGACAATTCCCTTTTTTTTGCCATCTCTAGATTCTCTTCTGTCTTTTATTATAACTATAATAAATAGGCAAACACATATCTGTCTGTTTAGTACCTTTTCATCAATATGAAACAATTGTTTCATCTCACATTAATAGACTATTTATATCTAGAAATGAATTTCACTGTCTTCCTCCAACTTGTCTTTGCCCAGTTTCCTCAGTTTGATCCAATTTTATAAAGTGTTAATGACAGATCTATTACAGGAATGAATAAAACTAAAAAATAAGTAAAATTAGAGTTGCATTGTAACTGTAGAGCACTCATGCTTTCTATTATTTCAGGTGATGTTAACTTATTGATTTATAATCGATCTAGATACAAAAAAGAGAAAAACTAAAATGGTGTTATGCTATACTCAACATATCCAAGGCATAAAATTTGATAGGAAAAACTGATACGAAAATAAACTTATTGTGCAAAACAGAGTTGGTGCATTGAATATATATAATGAAGTTTTGTATGACTGAAAAGTTATCCATATGCTACAGTAAATTTCTGCATCTGGATCAGACAGACTTTGGATACAGTCAATTTACTGCAGACCACTGCGGCAGTCTATATGACAGTACAGTAAATTTGACGAAGAAAAGTATGAGAATTTATGAAGTAGTAATAAATTGATAATCTTCTCAAAACTTCTATACTGAGGAGAAATAAAAGCAAATAATAACTCAAAAAATGTTATTATACAGTTGAATTTTCCATGAGAATTTAATAAAAGTAAAATTGAGGATTAATTTGTAATTCATATTAATGTATATATTTCTGAAATGTATTTCTAAGTTAGGCAATACCATATTTTTATATATTTGATATCCAGCACAAGTTATATGATCAGGAAGGAGTAGTGACTTGGAATTAGTTCTCATTGTTTTTTGCATCAGATGATGAAATTCCTAATATTTGCCAGCTGTTTTCCATTTGATGATAAAGTTGCTATTTTATTCTTTCAAAAATAGGAAAGACCCCAAATAGTCAAAGCAATCCTGAGAAAGAACTGACCAGGAAGTATGACATTTCTTCATATCAAATTATATTACAAACATATATCAACCAACACAACATGGGATTGGCATAAAAACAGACACATAGACCAATGGTACAGAAGAGAAAGTCCAGAAAAAAAAACAGGTATATATAGTCAGCTAATTTTCAGCAAAGTTGCTAAGAATACAAAAAAGAGAAAGATTCGACTCTTCAGTAAATGATGCTAGGAAGACTGGATATCCATATGCAAAAGAATTAAGTTGGACACTTATCTTACATCATACACAAAAATTAACTCAAAATTAATTAAAGACTTAAACATAAAAACTGAAACTATAAAATCCTAGAATAAAACATAGAGAAAAATCTCCTTGACAATGGCCTTGGCAATGATTTTTTTGATATGGCACTAAAAGCACAGACAACAAAAGTAAAAATAAACAAGTAGGACTATACCAAACTAAAAAGTTTCTGCACAGCAAAGAAAACGATCAGCAAAATGAAAATAAATGGGAGAAAATATTTGAAAACTATATACCTATAAAGGGTTAATATTCAAAATATATAAGGAATTCAAATAATTGAATAACGAAAACTCAATTAAAAATGGGCAAATGGCCTAAATAGACATTCTTCCAAGGAAGACACACAAATGGTAAATAATTATATGAGAAGGTACTCAACATCTCTAATTATCAGAGAAATACAAATCAAAGACAAAATGAGGTATCATCTCACACCTATTATGATGGCTATTACCAAAAATAAATAAAATATAATACTTATCTTTTAAAATAAATAAATAATAAATATAAATAAAAGATAATACATAATATATACGTGTATATATAATAATTTCATCTAACAAAAGGAAATCCTGTGATTTGCAACATGGATTAGCCTGGAGGACATTATGCTAAGTAAAATAAGCCAAAAAGAAAAAAAAATGGAAAGGTCTCATTTACATATGAAATCTAAAAAGGTTAAATACATAGAAGCAGAGAGTAGAAACATGGTTACCAGAGGTGGCGAGGTGGGAAAAACAGGAACATGTTGGTTAAAGGGTCAAAGTTGAAGTTACATAAGATGGACACGTCTAGACATTTATGTAAAGCGTGATGACTGTAGTTTAGTTTACTATTACTATAGTAATAATTTACTAAATACTGAAAATTTATCTAGAGAGTAGATTTTGGGGCTCTCATCATACACAAAAATGGCAAGAATGTGAGAATATATGTTAATTAGCTTGACTGTAGTAATCATATCACTATATACATGTATATCCAACCATCATATTCTACACCTTAAACATACACCATTTTTTGTAAAAAATTAAATTTAAAAAATAGGAATAGTCAACTTTACAAATTTTTGTAGATTATTTGATTCACTCTTGACTTGAAAGTTCAGGTAATTCTCTTGAGTTTTTGAGTTATTTCATTGGGGTTTTGTTGTTGTTTCTTTGTTTATTGTTCACTACCATAGATTCTAGGGTAATTTTGAACGTTGTACTATAATGTTGTGGAATCTTTCCACTAAACCACTCCAGGTTTCACCTTTTCTCCAATGCTGACAATCAGGTTCCCCAGGTTTAATGCAGTCTAGAATCAAGCATCTGTAATATGTAAATGTTAAAAGAGCTTTAAAAAAGTATATATGCTGAAACACATTTTAATGTGCAATCTTTATTGTGGACAAGAGAGAATGACTGCATATATATATATATCAATATGGCAATAAAGCAGTATATGTTATTTTGGCCAGAGGTGTTTTAAGTAAAAACAAGATGTTTAAGTTGTAAGCTTCATATCTCCTTATTTATTTTATAAAATAAAAAGGAATTAAAACAAAAATATAGTAGGCAAAGCGAAAACCGTTTCCTTTTTATTTGTGACAAAACATGATTTATAGTAATAAGATTGACACTAATATTTGGTAATATTACAATCTCCAAGAATCAAGAATAACAGATGAAGGATTTCAAAAATAAGAGGACGAGAGAACATTTGATAATAAATTGTTTACATGTGGCTTGGTTAGTACTTGGATGGGAGACCACCTAGGAAGACCAGGTGCTGTAGGCATAAAAAATAAATAAAAAATTGAGGGATTGTAAACTGACAAGGTACTTGCAATCTGTGAGGTCAACCAAGGGTTGTCTTGCCTAAAAAAAGAAATTGTTTATATGTGAATCTCATGCTCACGTTTAACTTAAAATAGTCACTCTAAGAAGTCATTTAATTGGCTAGAAAGCAATGACAATAAATGACATATCAATGACAATGACATATCAATCAGTCAAAATTAGTGACCACTCAATAAATGGTATTAATGTTTTACTAATAATTATTAATAACATAAATATATTATCTATACACAGTATTGGATTGCAACTCAAAGCAAAAATAAATACTGTGAGTCCATACTGAGGCAAATAAATAATTAAATACATAGGAGTAAAGAAAACTATTTTTCTGATGAAAGAATCCAAATGATTTATGTACTTTCCTCTTCAGGAGGCTAAGCTTAATCACCTCTCCTTTCCCTTAAGTGCAGCGACACTTAATTACTAGCTTCCAAGTAATAGAATATGTCAAAATGTAACTTCAAAGTAGAGAAAATTAGCAAAAACTACTTCAGCCAAGGGAATCAGGTTAACATCATCACTAATAATTTATGCTAATAGTATGTACTCTGACCTGATATGATAAAAGAGTACTTCATCTTTGTTTTGTTTTGTTTAAAAAAAAAACAAACCATAATCTCAATATAATCCATAGTCCATAATCAAGAGGACTATAAGAGAAAAACCTAAATTAATGCACATTCTATGAAATACCTAAAAATATCTCAAATCTGTCAAGGTAATGAAAAATGAAGAAAGGGGAAACTGTTACAGGCTGGAGAAACTGACATGACAACTACATTCAATGTGGTATCTTGGATGGGATCTTGAAACAGAAACTGTACATTTAGTGGGAAATTGAGTGAAATCTGAATGAAGTGTGGAATTTAGTTAATAATAATGTAGCAAGGTTTGTTTCTTAGTTATAATACACCATGTTACTGTTAGATATTAACTATAAGTGAAAATGGTGAGGGGTACACAGGAACTCTTTGTACCTGAAAAGATGTGTATGTGCTACTGTTGGGAAGAGTGTTTGTTCTTATAATTATTAATTAGATTGAGTTGGTTAGTGGTGGTGTTGAGACCTCTGTATCCTGACTGATTTTCTATTTGCTGTGTCAGTTACTGAAGGAGGACGGTTGATGTCTAAAACTGGATTTTTAAAATTCTTTTTGTTATTGTTCCATCAAGTTTACCATCTTGCAATTGAAAGTTCTACTCTTAGGTGCATGAAATAATTAATATTAGGTCTCTTTGCTGAATACAGTCTTTTCCTATTGTACACTATCCCTCCTCATGTCTTGTTATAGCCCTTGATCTGAAGCTTGCTTTGTCTGATATTAAAATAGCCTCTCCAGCTTCCTCTCGATTTATTTTTCATGGTGTTTTTTCCCTCTCTTTAAAATGGACTTCTTGTGTAAAATATACAGCAGGGTCTTGCTTTTATCACCAACCTGACAATCACTGCCTTTTTATTAGGATGCTCAGGCCATTTACACTTGAAACAATTATTGATATGTTTGGATATAAATATACCTTGATAGTTGATTTTCATGTTTTTCTATCAGTTCTTTTTCTCCATTTCTTTTTCTACCTGATTTTAAACTATGTGTATTTTTTATATGGTTTTATTTCATTTTTTAATTTGCTAGTTACACTTCTTTTTCTAATTGTTTTATTGGTCACTCTAAGTTTTATAATATATATCTTTAACCTATCATAGGAGTTATACAAATATTATGCATTTTTGTCTACATTATATGAATATTATGGCAATGTATTTTCAATTTATTTCCCCACGTTTTGTCTTTGTTATATATTTTAAATTAACATGATATAAAGTCCACAATTATTTTCAATTTTGCTTTAGATGATCAATTATCTTTATGAGTAGTTAAAAATAAGGCTAAATGCCTTTTATATTTACTTTTCATGATTTCTGGAACTGTTTGTTTCTTCATGCAAATCCAAGTTTCTCTGGTAAAAATTTTGGTATAAACTTGCTTTACCATTCCTTATGGTGCATGTTGGCAGACAATTTATTCTCTCAATTGTTTGTCTGAAAATCTTTGTATTATTTGCAGCTGTGAAAAATATTTATAGTCAGTATAAAATTATAACTTTTCAGAACTTTCCACCCAGTACTTCAGAATCACTCCATCATTTTCTGGTTTGCAGGATTTCTAATAAAAAACGTGTCATTGTTATATATTTTTCTGTATTTGATATGTCTTTTGTATCTGGCTGACTTCAAGATTTTCCTTTCATCTTGTCAGCTATCTGAATATTACTCGTCCTGTGTGTTTATGTTTAGTGTGTGTGTGTGTGTGTGTGTGTGTGTGTGTGTGCAGTGGTGCCTGTGCTTTGATATTTATCTTTGATTTTTCACTTTTGGGGTTCATTGATTTCTTTCATTTTTTTTTTGAAATTTCTTGGCAATTATCAATTCAAATATTTCTTTTCTCTTTCTGGAATTCCAATTTTATATATGTTAAACTGACTACTTGATGATCTGTTCTCCCACTGCCCTTTTTTTTCTCTTTATATTTCAATAATTTGTATTGACCTACGTTCAATTTCTGTATTTTTTTCTTCAACTCTGTTGAATCTACTGAATGAGCACGTCAAAGGAGATCACCACTATTACTGATTTTTTGGTAGCATTTCCTTTTAACTTTTTCCTCTGCTTCTCATATCTTTTCTGAAATTCCCTATGTGTTCATGCACATTGTTAGCTATTTCCACTAGATTCTTTAACATTTTAATCTAATTTATTTGAAATCCACATCTAATACCTGTGTCATCTCAGTCTGGTTCTTTAGATTGTCTGATATACATTTTTGTTTGTTTGTTTTTAGAGTTTCTCAAAAATTTTAACTAAATGCTAAATATCTACATATAACGATAGATAATAAGGTAGGTGATATTTATGCCTGGAAATGGGGAGTCTCTTTTCAGGCAGGTAGCAGAGGAGGTTGAAGCAATATGTTCAGGAGTTGACCAATATTTGGAGTTTTGTTTACTACGGTTATTTTCAATGTACCTAAAGTAGGTTTTCCTTGGAATTAGAGCTCTCCCCACTGGTTTGAGCCCATTCTTTAAGCCTGCACCTCATGAGGTGTGTTCTCTCCCTGCTCTTATTCCTCCCCTAGTGGTAGACTGTTCCTGCTTGTTTTGGTGCTTGCTAGGCTTGCAGTTGGGGTACATGTGTTTTGGGATATTCTCCATTGTCCCTGTAACTGTGAGCTCTGTGTAACTGCATCTCAGGTGTACAGCTTTCTCAGTATTCCTACAGCCCCTTCCCAGGGCAATGAAGTTGTTCAGACTATCTGTGGTGAGTCTTGTGATTGAGTTTCCCACCTTTCCCCAATGATAGGAGACCGCTAATAATTTTAGCATAGGAACCTAAACTCAAATTTATTTCCTATCCCTTCTCCAGAAGTAACATAGCTTTTTCTTTATCTCTACTAACAACGTGTCTTTACCTGTTCCCAGGAAAGATAAAATTTTCTCTCTCCCAGAGGCTTAAGGCTTTGAGAAAAGCCTCTGAGAAGATTAGAAGAGTTTATGCTTTTTCAGGGTACATCTTACCCTCCCCACACCTGCACCAGGAAGAGATGCTCCCCATGGTCTCTTGCACCCCCTACAAGCTTTTTAAAAGCACCTGGTGAGAATCCATAGTAGTCTAGGAGTAGCTAAACCCTATTCTTTTGGTGTCTCTCACAGGTTGCATATACTATCACCCTAGCCCAAACTCTGTCTTTAGCAATTTGTTAAAATTTTAGCTGATTTCTTCTTATCTGTTTGTATTGAGGTTCTGATTTCTTACCACATTCTATGAGAGGCAAGACAAACTAAGTAACCCATCTCTTCTTATAGGGAGGGGTGCTGTCCTTTCTTGTTAGATTCCAGGCTACTCTTTTCCTTGCAATTTAGCTCACTGAAGGGATTACGAACAATTGTGCTTTTTCCCCTTATTTTTGGAGTGAATGAAATATTATTTTCACCTTCCTACATTCTAGGAGGAAATAAAATTGGATATATTTTAAAAAGTATTGGATACATTTAATATATTACATATATGCATACACACATGTATGTACAATATGTATTACAATGCTTTAAGGTTTGTACTTCTCAGTAACTAGAAATAAAAGCATTTCATAAATAGTTTGTCATCATTACCTACATCACTAAAACCCTGTTCTATATATTGTGCCTTTATTTTATTGATTCTACATTTCCAAATTGTCCCTCATTCTTTGTATATGTAATGCCCTGGTAAATGACACTATCTCTGCGGCTTTTAGTGGAAATTCCTGTCTAAATCTAGAAAACTTGCACTTCAATCCCCGACTAGTTTATTGTAAAAAAATGAGTCAAATATTTATGTAGCTTATATTTTATAGTATTTGTTTAATCACAGACAAATTTGTCATAAGTTTCATTCACTAATAAAATTTATAAAATATATTCACATCAAATATTCCCAATAAAGTTGTTATAATATCTAGTAGAGAAAAAAAATTCAATGAAGAGGCCACTATTTAAAATGTGTTCTATTTTAAGCTGGTTGTTAATATTTTTTAAAAGAAGATCTCTGTTCTTTTAGTCATTGAAACATAGGCCCTTACTTCTTGTCAGAAACTCTTCCTGTCAACTCAGAAGATTTGACAGGATCCAGAGGTCAGTTATTTCTTAGCACCATTTTTTCAACCTACATTTCTATTAGTATCCTTTGGCCTGAAATTCTCTTTCAATTCAGGTCAGCTTCCAATTTAACTTGCCACAACTCTTTCTGATATCGTGAATCACACATTCCTCACTGTACCTCTTTCAACAGCTGAGGCTCTCATTGGATTCATGTTAATCAACTGTGTTCTAAAATTTCAGAATCTGAAAAGAGCTTGTATCTCTTCACACTACAGTTTCATATAAATTATTACATCTTAACCCAAAATGAAATTAGACCTATTTACATGTTATATGACAAAAATTGATCTTTATCCCAATGAGATATTGGTAAGAAACAGCTGCTTAATAAAAGGAGAAAATTCTCTCAGAACCTCCAGCATCTGTTTAAATTAGAGAAAGGTGTAGTAAAAAGGAAAAGTTAGAAGGTGTGGGCTTATTAGGTAGCTACATTCAGGTACTGCCTTTCTACCCTGGGACTTTGTCCTCAATATTTGCTATCACCATCCTCTCTTACGCTTATCCTAGTTTAGAAATTCATTATTTCTAAATGGTAAATTATTGATAAATTCCCTCTATTTCTTGACCTCTAAAATAAAGTTTTTACATTATGTACCAGCATTCAGAAAAAGAATGTCCGACATCAAAGTCCTATTAATTTATGGTGCAATTATAGATGTTATCTATTTGACTGACAATCTCTTCTCCCAACTATCTCACTGAAGCACTAAGTCCACCATGTATGACAATGGAAGACTACTTTAGCAAAATAGTTATGCATTCCTTCACTGCAATACTTCTTTTATTCCTCACCTTACAGTGTTTGATATTATTAGCAGAGGCTTATTAGTTCCTTAAAAATCATTTTTAAAAAAGAGAAGTGGCTATTTTTCACAAATACACATTATTCACATTCTAATTTCTTTGAAAAGCTATGAATACTTTCAAAAGAACACATGAAGATGGAAAGTTTGTCAGAACATAACAAGTGGCACTTACAGTGTAGTTAGTAAGCCTTTAATCTGAGTTTATAGCTGTTCAGTCATATACACAGAATAAACTCAAATAATCTATCAAGAATTCTGAAGGATTATAGGTTTTACTACACTTGCAAGATAACAATTTGTTGAACCACAGTTTCCTTGAGGATGGCCTAAGTCATGAGATGCTTGAGTCAAAGACATGATTACTTAGGACATGATTAGCAGTTCTCACCTTTAAATATGTATGGATACTTATAATTTAATATTTACACCTATTATCATGTGTTTATTATATGCATTTCTACATTATTTCTATATATTTCAACTATATTATGTTTTACCAACTTCTTTATTTAATATAACATTTGCCTTCAAAACATTGATATTCTCACATAGAATGAAGGCACTCTCTAAAACTTTTGCTTCCATGTTAGTATTAGTTGTATAATTTTCCATGTCCTTTGGCATGTTAATGTGAAAAAGAAATACTAATTTTTCTCTGTAATACTATGTGAAATTTTGATGTATGCAGTTTACATTTGATACGTGTCTATTGAAAGAATTGCCAAATATCTGAATAGATGTCACAGATTGACAAATAAAATAACAAAATAAAACGTTCTGTTGTCAAAAGACTATTATAAAGAGAAATCTGAGTTCTAGACATCTATTTTATTCAATGTATGCATAAAGAGAGGAAATATCAGACATCACACAACTAGTTTCTATATCTGTGAGAAAAGTAGAGCATCTTATGTGTAGACTTATTTTCTTAATATCAGAAATCTCCAAAACAACAATTTCAATGACCTATATGGACATATTGCTCTACTAGTTAATAGCTATGTGAGTTGCATGGTAGATAGTTAGGGAATATATACTAAACTTATTTGAAACGTAGTATGATTACTGTCCTGGAGAAGATCAAGAATATTTAAATGCGAAGATAAAAAAATTGCTCAAATATGAGGAATTACATAAACTTTATAACAGGTATTCAGAAATACTATTTTTCACAGAAAAGGACTGAGAAATAAAAATATCACCTTAACTTCCCACGATCCATCCCCTTTGATATATTATAGAACATGCAGTCAATGTATAAAGAAATGAGAACTTTGCTAGAAAAAGAAGAAATGTTGAACAAATGGATTAACTGAAGTGAGTTTGGGTTGATCGACTGAAGCTTCAGGTTGTGAATCCTTTGGTAGTGAATGAGTCAGTCTTAAGGTAAGACATGAGTGAAAAAAAAAGCCATGGAGATATTTGAGGAACATAATACATACATACATATTTTGAAAAACATCTGCATGGGAAACTTGCTTGTAGTCTTCCAATGTAGGCTCAAAGACTCAAATAGCAGAGTCTTCTGCTTTACATGCAAAATTTTTAATCAGTTCTTGGGAAATAAAGCATTTTATTTCAAGTAATATGTGCCCTTCAACAAATTATAATGGATGAGTAAAAAAATAAACATGTAGATATCTGATTTTGTTTTTTTTTGGAAAAAGAAATAATTATAATACTGCAACCAATCAATGTTGAGAATGAAAGATATAGGTAAGGATCTATCTGTGTATGTCACTTGTAATACTGATTCTTTTGGAAATGCAAAACATAAATTTCATGATTTTAATAGAAGAAAAACATAGGAAAACTTTCCAGAAAATATTTTACATATATAAATGCACACCATAAAATAGGAACTTTACTAAATCTAGGCGTAAATGCTGATTAGGAAAGTTTGTTCAAAGATAAATTTGTTCCCATTCTAGCTCAATGGGCAGGTGCTAAAATTCCTATAAGAAAAGCCATTATAAAGATAAGTAGCTTTAAATCCCATGTCATTTTCATCATTCAAAAGTGCTGTTTGCACTTACATTAGTATACATTTGCTTTGTTGATTTATTTTGCTATTTTCTCCCATGTGAGAGAATAAAACTGCTACAATGATTCCCTTCAGCCATTTCAGCACCATTAGAAATGCTTCACCTATTAACTACATCCTCCAACCCACGACAACCACTGAATGTTGAATGTCTTTATAGTTTTGTCTATTCTAGAATGTCATATTAATGAAATCATAGCATGTAGCCTTTCCAAACTAGCGTCTTTGATTTAGCAATATCATTTGTGATTCATTCATGTCTTTTCATGGCTCATTCCTATTTATTGCTGAGGAGTATTCTATTTTATAGATGTACCACAGATTTTTCTTTTCCATTTATAAATCAAAGGACATATTGATACCTTCTAGTTTTTGGAGATTATGAAACTGCTACAAATTATCATGTACAGGATTTTGTGTGGACATCAGTTTACAAATAGGTTCAGTATATACCTAGGAGCATGAGTTCTGGATCATATGATAAGACAATTTTTAGCTTGATAAAATATTGTCAAAGGTCTTCCAAAATGGATGTACCATTTGCATTCTCACTAGACTCAAATGAGGGTTGCTATCGTTCCACATTCTTGCCATTGAGTTGTATTGTAAGATTTTGAAATTTTAGCCATACTAATAGCTATATCTTAGTATTTTGCTGTTTTATTTTGCATTTACCTGACAATGATATTGAGTACCTTTTCATATGCTTATTTTCCATTTATATTTTCTTTTGTGGGGTATTTGTTCAGATCTTTTGAGCTTTAAGACCTCTTTAGATATTTTGGATACAAGTGCTGACCTTGCATAACTTGAACAAATAACTTGCAATTTGTAAACATCTGTATTAGTATATGAAAAAGAGTACTGATAACTGTCCTTATTTTCAGGGTTACTTAAAAGCTAAATTAGTTACAATGAATAGAAACATGCCTATCACAATGTTTGAAACAGAAGATTCATTAAATATTAGCTAATGTTTATTATGTGCACTGTTCTATGCACTTGTTACATATGAACTAGATTCTTATTTCAATCCAATGCAATTAATATATTACTTTCAACCTGATAAAAGAAACCATTTCCAAGAGGCAAAGCATTTATTTGGAAACTAAGAATTGAAATTCAGGAACTAAAGATTCAAGTGGAAACCTAAATCGTGTCCTGATTACAGGGTGAAAGCAAGGAGTTTTTTTATACAAAAAAGGAAAAGAATAATAACATGAAAGGAAAGAAATTGATGCTGAGAAACTGAGCTATTCTTGCTTATGCGCGATTGGTTACTGAATCTTTCTTCAGATAGAAGGTTCATAATTAGCAGCTTTTGTGATCAGGACGATCATTTTCCTACTGAGTTTATAAACAATTGTTTATAAAACAACTGTGGTTCAGCCCAGTCCAAAAGTTCAAGGAACAAGACAAACAGTGCATTTCCTCTGGAATGGCTGCTCTGTCTCCATTTTAAAATGGCTCCATTTATGTCCATTTCTTTCTTTCACATTATCATTATCATTAGTATTTATTATCATTATTCTTATTCTCATTACACAAATACACAAAGTGAGAAAAAGGGAGATGAAGAAGCTAGAGTTTAAACAGTTCATAAGTGATAGAGGCATTCTGATGTTCTACATCTAAAATTTTTAACCATCATGCTTTATTTCTCTTCCCATAAACTACAAAAATTTCAGGCTATTATTATTTTTATTAAGGTACTGTCACCATAAAAATGTTATATTAGTTTCAGGTATACAGCATAGTTTTTCAACATTTATATACCTAACAAAGTAATCACCACAATAAATCTAGCAACCATCTGTCATTGTACAAACGTATTATGATATTACTGATGATATTCCTTATGCTGTACATTACGTCCCCAAGACTTATTTATTTTATAAGTGAAAGTTTGTAATTCTTATTCCTCTTTACCTTTTTCATCCAATCCCCCACTCCTTCCCATATGGCAACCATCAGTTTATTCTCTATATCTGTGATTCTGATTCTGTTTTGTTTGTTTTGTTTTTTATATTACAAATACGAGTGAAATGATACAGTAGCTATCCTTCTCAGTCTGGCTTATCTCACTTAGCACAATACCCTCTAGGTCCATCCATGTTGTCCCAAATGGCAAAATTTCATTCTTTCTTATGACTGAATAACATTCCATTGTATATACATACAGTATCTTTATCCATTTATCTATAGATAGACACTAAGGTTGCTCCCATATCTTAGCTACTGTAAACACTGCAATAAAATTCACATTTCATTTTGAATTACTGTTTTCATTTTCTTCAGGCAGATACCCAAAAGTGAAATTGTTGGGTCATATTGTAATTCTATTTTTTAACTTCTTGAGGAAACTCCATGCTGTTTTCTACAGTGGTTGCACCAAGTTGCAATCCTATCGACCATGCCCAAGGGTTTCCTTTACTCCATATCCTAGTCAACACTTATTTCTTGATTTGTTCGTTTGTTTGTTTTTTATAATAGTCGATCTGACCATTGTGAAATGATTTTTCATTGTGGTTTTGATTTATATTTTCCTAATGATTAGTAATATTGGGTATTTTTTCATGTGCCTGTTGGCCATCTGTATGTCTTCTTTGGAAAAATGCCTATCAGGTTCTCTGTCCATTTTTTAATTAAATAGTTTTTTTTTTTTATGTTGGGTATATACATTTTTAAAAAATAAATTTATCCCTTATAGGATACATCATTTGCAAATGTCTCCTCCCACTCAGTGGGTTAACTTTTCATTTTGTTGATGGTTTTGTTGTGTTCTCCTCCCTCCCTCCCTCCTTCCTTCCTTCCTTCCTTCCTTTTTTGTGTGCATAGCTGTCCAATTTTCCGCACACCATTTGTTGACCAGAGTGTCTTTTCCCCATTGTATACTCCTGCCTCCTTTGTTGTATATTAATTGACCATATAAGTGTGGGTTTATTACTGGGTTCTTTATTCTGTTCCATTACTTTGTGTGTCTGTTTTTATACCAGTACCACCATACTGTTTTGATACTATAGTTTGAAATCATGGAGCATGATACCTCCAAATTTGTTCTTTCTCAATATTGCTTTGGATATTTGTTGCGTGTGTGTGTGTGTGTGTGTGAGATTCCATACCAATTTTAGAATTTTTACTTTTAGCTCTCTGAAAAATGCCATTGGCATATTGATAGGGATTGTACTGAACCTGTAGAATGCTTTGGGTAGCATGGACATTTTAACAATCAATATTAATTCTTCCAATCTATAAGCATGGTATATTCTCCTGTTATTTGTGTTGTCTTCATTTATTTATTTATTTATTTATTTATTTATTTATTTATTTATTTATTTTAAATCAATATCCTATCGTTTTCAGAGTATAGGTCTTTTACCTTCTTGGTTAAATTTTTTCCTAGGCATTTTATTCTTTTTGATGTAATTTTAAATGCAGTAGTTTCCTGATTTCTCTTTCAAATAGTTTGTTCTTAGTGTATAGAAAAGCATACTTCTGATGTTCAGTAAGGCAGCCTTATGACTATTACTTTGAACTCTTTATTTAGTAGACTGCTTATCTCCATTTAATTTAGTTCTCTCTCTGAAGTTTTTTCCCCCCATTTGGAATATATTCCTTTGTCTCTTCCATATTTTTTTCTATGTTTTAGTAGATCAGCTACATCTTGCAGAAAGAGTGGCCTTATATAGAGGATATCCTGTGGAGCCTAGTAGCACAATCCCCCGTTGGTCACCAGAGCCATATGCTCCAAGGGTGTCCCTTGTGTGGGCTGTGTGTACCCTCCTGTTGTGGTTAGGCCATGTCTGTTTTGGGTGGCTATTGGGCAGGCCTGGCACTCAACCTGGTGTGAGGCCCAGCCATGACTACTACCTGTACATGATGTGCTGGGCTTATTCAGGCCATGACTACTACAAGTATACTGATAGGACAGGCTGAACTCTGGTCTGGCTGGTTGCAAGGCCCCATTGCTACTGTTGTGGCCACACTGGTGTGCGAGGCAGACCCCTGGCACAGCTGGCTGCCGGGTTCAGCTGCAACTGCCCTCCAGTGTGGGTGGCTGAGAGGCCCAGCCTCTATTGCTGTGGGTATATTGGTGTGTGGGCACTGGTCCCTGGAGCAGGGTGCCATTTTGGTATTGCCCACAAGGTGCTGGGGACTAATGTGCTGCTTTAGAAGGACTACAAAATGTGCTGTCCAGAGCAGGCAGATTGAGCTAGATGGGTTTTCAGGGGAACAGGGGGATGGGGAGAAAAATTAGTAGGTTAATGGAGGGTGTCAGAACTGATGTCCCCCAGTACTAGGTGGAAGGAATATAAAGCAAAGCAAACCAAATGAAAAAGGTGTCCTCCATTGCTGGAGAAAGTTCCAACATACCCCTGCCCCTCTGGCATAAACCTTAAAATCAATCAGTGTATCTCCTTCATGTATGACCCAGATGCTTTTCAAACTCTATGCTCTGAGCTGAGACTTGGAGTGAATGAATTTGTATGGGGGCCCTTTAAGAGAGGAGTCTTGGTTTCCTACAACCTTTAGCCCTTCCAGGATATAAACTTCACTGGATTTTAAAATCAGATGGTACAGGTTTCCTCTTCCTGGTGTAGGTCCCCCAGGGTCAGGGAGCTTAGTGTGGGTCTCTGACCCTTCACTCTTCAGGGGGCCCATTGCAATTGTGATATTCTTCCAGCTTGTGGGACACCGCACCAGGGTGTGGGTCCTGAGTAGACCATGTCTCCGCCCCTTCTATCATCTCCATGTGTCTTTTTCTTTACATCATGCATTGTAGAGAATCTGTTCTGCTGGTCTTCAGGTCATTCTCAGAGATAGTTTCTCTATATGTAGTTATAATTTCTGTGTGTTCATGGGAGGAGGTGAGCCCAGGATCTTTCTGCTCCATCATTTTGATCCTGCCACAGGCTATTACTATTTGGGGAAAATTGTCAAGATTTTAAAATATGTTGTTAGCCTTTTCCCTCCCTCTCTAGCCCTATTTTCTTTGTGATTTATCAGAGGATTGTAGTGCATTGAGTCTCTTAAGATACATTTTTGCTCTTATGACAAGCAATGACATCCTAAGAACAGATGAAGTAAAATTCCAAATCCTGGTACCAGAGTATAGTCTTAACTAAAGTTTTAGAATATAATCACTTTTCCAATGCAGCCTTTGCTATGAGTTGTTGTTCTTTAGAAATAACTCTTTATATTATCAGAATAATTTATATTTCATTTTAAAAAGCATTTCTAAGGCGATGTGGACAAATACTTTGCCTCCAGTAGTTCTCAGTCCATGATTTTCTTCCTTAGTCTTCTGGTATTAGCAGCCAGCAAGATTCATGTGTCATCCATAATTTGAAGCAAGTCACTCCCTGGAGTGAGATTTAAGATGCCTTCAAGCACAATGTGCTCTTGTTCACCTATGCTCTAAGGAGAAAGAATTTCCTGTTAAGCTGTCACTTAATATTTCCCTACTAATTATATGTAATGGCTTTAAAAAGGAAGTAGAGCAAATTATATAGCTTCTTATAATTTAAAACATCCTGAAAAGTATACAGGAAAAGAAAAGCAGCCAAAACTCTCTCCTAGATCATAGAACTCTGATACTTACAAGGAACGGTTTCCATATTAATAAAAATACTACCCTTGTGAAACCGGCCTTAGGACCTCAATTTTTGGTATTAAAATGTGGTAAAAACACAAGCACTAGTAATCAAAAACAACAAAAAAAAGTAACTTCACCAGAATATTGTCATTACCAAAAGTTATACCAAATGTCATTCCCATCCCCATTTAAGATACAAAGGAGATAAAGTGCTTTTTTTGATGCCAAATTCATGAGATTCTGGAGATAACATAAAGGTTTTGTAAGTCTGTATATTAATACCAAATATCATAAATTCCTGGGCAATAGAATTTCAGACTTAACTGTATGACCATGTTATTAACAGAGTTATGACTATTGCTGGGAGACTGACAAAGTAAAACTTGAGGTAATAAATATAAGTTTATATCTATGCCCCCTCTTCTGGACAACGCATCTGAGTAAGGAATGACAAACAATGCTTACTGGTATGGAGATATGTAGAATTCAGAATGTGCTACTGATATTTAGTTTACAGTTTGGCTAATTTTTTGTCTGTAATCATTTTCTTTCTTTATCCTTAGTTTTACAGAAGTATAATTAACATAAAACATTGTATAAGTTTGAAATATACAACATAACTATCTTTTTTTTTTTGTAGTGAGAACATTTAAGATCTACTCTCTTAGCAACTTCCAAGTATAAAATAGAGTATTGTTAACTATACCAGGCTGTATATTAGATTTCCCAGAACCTTTCTGTCTTATAAGTGAAACTCTGTACACTTTGACAAACACCTCCCCATTTTGCCTACCTTCCAGTCCCTGGCAACTGCCGTTCTACTTTTTATTTGTATAAGTTCAGCTTTTTTAGATTCTACATATAAGATCATACAGTAAATGTCTTCCTCTATCTGACACATCACTTAGAGTAATACCCTCAAGGTCCACCCACATTGTCCCAAATGACAGGGTTTCCTTTTTTCCTATGGCTGAATAATATATCATCATATATATATAAATATATAAATATATAAATATATATATAATTGTATGTGTGTAATATATATATATTATTCATCTATACACACATAACATATATATGTGAGATATATATATGTGTGTATACACACACACACATATATATAAAGTCACATTTTCTTTATCCATGACTACATCTAGGAACACTCTATCAATCATTACTGATAGAGTCATTTGAGTGGAATGATTTATTTCTTAGGTAAATAAAGAAGGCTAAACTCTTTTAGGACTTATAAGCTCATAATAAATATAGATATCGTCAAATGAATGTTATTACAAGACTCAAATTACAGTAACTGCAAGTCTCTGAAAAAATATATATCTGCTTGTCTTTCAAATGCAGAGATTTCAAAAGTTATGGCAGATTACCCCTCATTGAATGCTACAGACTTGAAATTACAATTCACTGCAGGCTGCATACATAGCAATGCTGTGTATTAATCAAAGGGATTAGTTTGACCCATGATATTCTTAAAAATAATAGTTTAACTCTAAGACCTATGGCAAACAGATATCTAGCATTGCTTGATCTCTAACCTCTATCTATATTCTTCTTATCCTTAAAGTTTGTTCTAAAGTTGTCCTTTCTTGTAGCTTTAGGCCTGGTGCAGTGTATGGGCTGGCTTCTCACCTGTAGGTGTTATTAAATTAGGATTGCTGGGTTTTACAAACACACACACACATACGCACACGCACAAACTCACAAACAGTTAAATCTGAATCAAATAAGCAATGGATTTTTAAGTATAAATGTCCACGATACTGCAATTATTCAATATTTATCAGAAATTCAAATTTAACTGAGTGTCTTATATTTTATCTTACAACTCTAGTTTAAGTAACTTTTATTCCATAGTTTAAGGATCAGCACTAAACAGCTCTTCTTGTTGATTCTACTGGTTCTTAATCCCTGAAGTTGATTTTTAAATGTTTAAATTAAATTGACTCATTCATTGATTAGTTATTTAATGGTCCTTATCCATTCTAGAGAACCTCCCAGGCATTCTGGCTGCTTTTGAACTGCAGCCTTGCCAATTTTTTTACTATCCTTTCAAGTAATCAGAGTTCTTTCTTTGAACTCAGTGAGTTGGCTCGAGGCATGATATACACTGATAGAATTCCTTGAAGTGACTCACTTTCTGCCAACCTGCACTGCATAGTACCACCTGCTCCTGGGTTTTATGTCACCACATTCTAACACCTTTTAAGATACACAATTATTTCATGTTGAATCCTCTGATGTCCACTGCCTAGCTGAGCTACACTTGTTAGCTGAGGCCATCACCCTTTGGTACTATGTTCTGGATAATGGTCTGCTGTAGATACCTGTAGACATTGCTATATACTCAGCATATGCCCCACAAAATGGGGATGCTCTCCTACCTCCCTAATAACCAACATTTACAGAGTTTGATCAATTTTGTGTTTATCTTTCTTTCACTTTTACATTCTTCCTATGCATTATCATTTTTAATGTCCCTCCAAATGTGGACACAATGCACAGGATAACCTCAGGCTCAGTGTTCTTTCTACCATGTTCTGAGGCCTCAATGGCCAATAATAAAAATAGAAAAACGTATCTAACTGCAGAGCAGAATGCTCAGGCAATATTTTAGTAGTGTATAAGAGAAAGAGTTATATTATATAGACAGGAGAGAGTCAAAGGAGCATGAAGAAATAAAAATAGAAGGCTGAAGATAAAAATTGATTACTGTATTTCATAGTGCTCTATGGAGTTAATTCTGTTGTAATCTCACATTTCTCTAAGGCCTTCCAAATTTTATTATTTGAACACATTACTTGACTAAATGTTTTCCACAGGTTCCATAAGCTTCTCATTGTTGCACATTGAATGCATGGCTTCAAATGGCAGAGGGAGAACATGGAAAAAATATTTTTCACTTTCTAAAGGTACTTATCAGAAATATTTCTGATCACAATAAATATAATATTTTGGACATATTAGTTCTTTTCATCTCTATAAATGTCATTTCCCACTTTCTCACTGAGGACAAATGGCGTGGTTTTACTTATATTTAACTAGTAATAGGGTGGGAATAATAAATATTTGATGAAAAATATTGTCATGACATATAATGCAAGCTATAATTGCTAACTCATGAACAAATAATTTTCTGATAATATTTAATTCACAGATCACACTTACCCAAAGTTTTTCTAAAGAAATCTACCTTGAATAAGGCCATGAGGAAAAGTTACATTTTGAAATTAGAAAATATAATGGTACCTTATAAGAAATATGTATTACTATAATTTTTTTCTCTTGCAAACCAAGAACTTGATGAGTCACAGTAACTCTTCATCTCAAGCTCTATTTTTAATCTCTTCTTTTCTTAGTCAGCAATTTAGATTTCTATTTTTGCCCACATATTAAATATTTTCTGTATTTTATTGAAATTTATTTAAAATTATTTTGTGATTAGGAAGAACAAAGCCAGTAGAGGATACGAATGTTATGGCTTTTTATCCTCAGATGGACCTTTGACTCCCTCTAGGTAACAATCAAGAAAATAAATTATGGATTTGACAAATTTTATCTTCTGTGTCAAAAGCATGATTTTTTCTTCTGTTATTAGCATTCTAAGACCAACCACGTTAAGGGCTTAGAGTCTTCATAATACTTATTTTGCCTTTTATGAAAATGGAAAAAATAAATCTAATATTAACATTTATATTTTGGTAGAAACCAATTCATATTTATGAATTAAATATATCCAATTGGTTTTTAAAGCCATTTAACTCAAATCGTGAATTATAAGCTAAGTTTTACATCATAATAACAAATCTTTAGACATCAATAAACCAGAGGGGATGTAATAGGCATGGATATTGGTATGGGTATTGATAAATACAGGTATATATATGTATGTGTGTATACACATATATATGTGTATATATATGTATGTATGCATATATAAAAGTGATAGGTATGTGTTAAGGTGGACATTTTACTTCTTAGATATAAGAAACAAATTGGGTATACATTAGGAATATATGTAAACATAAACAAATGAAAAACAAAGAAGTACCTATTCATACTATATAGATAAACTGATGTAAAGTTGAGAGAGAATAAACTGAAAGTAGAACTGAAAGTAGTTCACTTAGGTAGGGTAAAGGATTCTTCAAGGAAAATGGCATGTATTGAGTCTTATTGATCAGAATACAAAGTGAATATACTGGAGGAAGTGTTAGATTAGAATGAATTATTGACTTAATCAACAATCAATTTTGAAATTTACAGTTGTAAAAAAAGAGTATAGTTTTAAAACCTCCCTATTTTGCCTGATTTAATAATATTTATTTAACCTCTTTTATATACAATTTACAGTGTGTCTTCCAGAGATTACTGAGATATAAGCAGTGATGTACTAGAGCCAGCTCATATTAGCTCACTGGAGCCAATTATGCACAACTGTTTCTAACACCATTTTAAGTGACACCACTTGTAGCTTGAAATCTGCCATGATAGATATATTTATGGAAATTGGTTTAAACTCAGGGCTTCTTTTTCTATTATTTTAAAAAAATTAACAGTTAGTTAAATGTATACTTCTATCTCACTGAGTGTAATAAACATTAATTCATGTCTATACTAATATGGTATATACTACAAAAATTTTCACTTAAGAGATTGTTTTTTATATTAAAATATTTTTCATTACAATTTAGTTCTTAATAATGCTAATAATAAACATTTAATCTCTTCCCAAATTAACTACATTAAATGATGATATAGTTTTCAATATTTGTATTTGTACCACAGGAGAAAATAAGTTCTTATGAAAGCAAATAAAAATTATTTTTGATGATGATAATTAAGGACAAAACACAAAAGCTCAAAAGTAAACGAGTATTATTTCACATTTCTGGTCCTTTAGATTATCACTAATAAATTAGACACAGTGATGCTGGTCTGTGCTGCAGTGGGATGTTGGAAAACTTTAAATCAAGTGAAAATTTTTGAAAACACTAAAGGTGAGGCCACTTGAAATTTGAAATATTCATGTTTATAAAACATCATAGTAAATAACTTATTTATAAGGAAGGAGTAGCCAAAAAGTTTGCCACCCTGCTGTCAGTTTATCTACTTCATAGAAATGTGGAAACTTTTAGAAACAAAACATGTACATTCTGCAGTTATTGTTTGATCACTACAATATGACCCATATCTACAGCTGCTATTGAAATCTCTGATCATGGAACAGCCAAAATGTTCTTCTTCCTTCTGTCTGACACATGGTATCATCTAACCATTCTATTTGATTGCAGAACATGTTTTTATTTTATTTTTTATTTTTTTAAATTTCTGGGCTCTATGGCTATCACCTTGGAAATTATTCATTTTGAGACAAGTCTTGGCATCTATTTGGGTTGTCTAAATCCTGCCTGCAGAGATATCTTTCTAGATGACCATTAGATCATTTTAAAAGTAGTTACCAACACAGTCAGCAAGAACAAAGAAAACGTAATAAATCCTTCTTATTTTGTTCTCATTGAGTTCAAAGTGTGTGGGAACCATAGATGCTTTTGACAATTAAACATTTTCTTATTTATCAATAACATAAAACATATATTTCCTCTCTTGCCTGTTTCCATCAGGGAGTTCTCAAAATTCTTTAATGTCTGTTAACAGGTCCTTATGCAAAAGAAGTTCCATATTTTTCACACATCATTTTTAAAGAAAAGACATCACTTTTTAGTTCATCCAATACCATTTTATTTCTATTGAGGAAAACTATTAATCTCTCAGTAAAATTTTTAATAGGGTATTATTTTCAATTTCTCCTTTAACATTTTTAAAGTAGAGTGTTTTTGCTTGTTTGTTTGTTTTGCTAAAAAAAAAAGGTATTATTTATTGTTTAAAAGCCTATACCTACAACAGGCTAGAAAGAAATATTTTAAGTATTGATATTTTGATGTGCAAAAAAGAAAACTGCCATCCATATAAATTCAGAAGTGTGTTACATTATATCTGAAAAGTGATTATGCCACACACAGTATTGTCTTTCTTAATTTTTTACTTCATTTATACAAAGAGGTTATTAACTCATATTTTATAGATGTTTTGTAGGGATTCATTTAAACTAGGGATATATAAGGTTTTGAATACTGACTGGAAATAGAAAATATTTCATAAATCACCATGACCAGATTTTTTCATATATCTAATAAAGAAAAGCATCATCGAATTCCAATTAAAAGAGAAGTGAAAGGATAATCAAAGACTAGGTTATGTTGCCTCAGAGTTCTTCAGGAAGGACTCACTTTATTATTATGCCACTTATTTTAGTTCTAAAGTCACAAAGGCACATACTACCTCTCAACATATGTCTGTTGGCGAGTTCAACATATTTGTCTAAATTCAATTTATATTCTTCCAGCTCACAGATAATGAAGACAAATAGGTTTCATATGTCAAACTCTGTCGCCGTTTGGTGAGGACTGTCAAAAAAATCCATCACCCATTGTTTACAATCATTATTTTAAATGTACAGAAACTTCTTCAGTTCATTGATTTGTGTAAATAAGGGGAAAACACTTGGTCATTGGATTTTTAAATAAGCAGATTTTTCACCCTTTCACATTTATACATACTTTTTGAATTAAAGTTGGAACTTTTTCTCCAAGATTATAACTTAGATTGTTGTCTAAGTATTCGTTTCAAGAAAAAAAATAACTTTACGCATTATTTTATTACATTGTTTTTATACAGACATTAAGTTTACATAATTTATTTTCCTCATTAACTTGTTTTATGGTCTGGAGAATTATTTTTAATTGAAATTTATAAGAATGCTAAATATATATTTGATGTTGGGTTGGGTTGTATATGTACTTCATTTATTTTAGATATTAACCCTTATTGGATATATAATTCACAAATACACACGCGCGCACACACACACACACACACACATACACACTTTTTTTTCCCAAAAGTCTAGTGCAGTTTGAGGCTTTCTATAGCTTATTGATTTCTCTATTTGTACCGCACAAATATTCTCATATACCCAAGAAGAATTTTTGTCTGCTCTCATGTTGAACTAAGGAACTCTTTTCAGCATGCATGCTTTTTATTATTTTCCCTGTTTCTGTCATGTGCCACTTTTCTAACAAGTGCCCCCTGACCTATATTAACAACTTCAGTTATAAAGCAATTCCCTGACTCTTATGGGCTGAATTTTGCCCGCCCCGCCCCATCCATTTATATATTGAAGTTCTAACAAATGGGAACTCAGAATGAGGCTATATTTGGGAATAGTCTTTAAAGAGGTAATCAACTTAAAGCTATATGAAAAGGATGGGGCCCTGATTCAGTACAACTAGTGTCCTTATAAGAAGGAGATGGGGCACAAGAAGGGTGTATTATTAGAAAAAAAAGCTATCTGAGGACAGAGGGAGAAAGAGGCCATATGCAACCCAAGCAGAGAAGTCTCACCAGAAACCAACTCTGCCTGCACCTTGATCTTGGACTTCCAGCCTCCAAAACTGTGAGAAAATATATTTCTAATGTTCAAGCCTCCCAGTCTCTGGTACTTTGCTATGGCAGTTCTGGGAAACTAATACATTGACCAATCCTGACTTAGAAGTAGAATTTCTATGAAGTTTGTTTCCATGTTCTCTCCTTTTTTTAAGCAATCACTCTTAGCTCATGCTGTTGATGTTCTTATGAATATTATATCCCCAAATGATTAATTACTACCCAAAATGTTTTATGAGTTACAGTTATTAAGTTGCCTTAAACCATTAGTACAAATAATGAGGGAGGTTCTTCATTAACTCCATTTGCAAGTCTTGTTCACATGTACATTTCCCTGTAATTCACGCTGGTTCAGTTCTACAAACATCTGTGTGCCAAGCTTCATGCTAGATATTAGGCTCCTAAGTGGTATTATTTAGACTCTGTGACTAGAAACATAGCCACATATTATTAGGCAACACGGAGAAGGGGAATCTGTATCACAGCAGGCTGCTGCCTCTGTTGAGTGTAGATGACTAGTGACTAGGAGTTTGACAGGTGAAAAAATGAGGAAATGAAAAGGGAACACTATGAAGAAAGGCATGGAATTTCACTATTTTCAATCCTTCTTCTTGATTAGAGACTAGCTTAGCTACCCAGAACTCACAGACAGGCTTTTGAGACATAGGCTTCCCAGCTGCTGACATTTCCTATTTCTGCCTCTCCTGAATAAATTATAGAAACCACATTGAAATCTTTATTATGTAGAAGGAATTTAGAGTAGCAACATTTTTTGCTCTCCCCTTATCTCTTTCACAGTCTAGGAACCAGCACCTGGAAGCTCTTCCCTTAACTAGTTTTTTGCCCTGTGATAACTACTTAGGGGAGAGGATAGGGTTAGGGTACGTTTCTCGTGATGAAAACCTTTATCCTTTCTCCATGTCCTTGTATAATCTTAGTCTCCTAAATTGATCTATTATTTGCCACACTTTACTCTTATAGAAAATGAGTTCCCAGTAGGTGTTTGTGGGCCTTTAACAGCTACCTAATCCATGTACATAATATACCACACCTGTACTTATAAATGTATATATAATGCTTAAAAATAAAATCATTCTGAAAAAAAGAGTAACCTGGCCTATAAGTAATAAGGTCAGGAACCAACACCAGTTCAGTTTCCTACAAGTGGCTCATCCTTCTAAACCTATACCGTGCTTTTCACTTTATATATTACTTCTTTTAGATATCAAGCTTTCCTTGTGATATTATTATATGGCACATATCATTTATAGAAGGACCATCCTAGAAGGACCAGAGCAAATATTAGTCCATCATTTTCTATGTATGAGAATTTTATTGGTCATTAAAAAGTAAGTTTACTTAATTACAGTTACTTTAAAGAACAATTACAGGTGTTAAGAAATACGCATATCATTTGAAAAAGATGAAACAAAAGTTACATAGGCTTAACAATGGAAAAATATCTTAAATTGGCAAGTCATGTAATACAGACTAATCTATATTTCCAGCTGCAATTGACCTCATACATTTTATTTTCTTCTGGATGCCTTCCGGACAAACCAATCAATTCAAGAAAATCAAATTAATTAGGTATCCTTCTCTGATCTCTTGAATACCATTTCTTGTTCATGGTATTATGCTCTGCTCTGTCATCAAACTAAGAATCTTGGAGTCATCTCTGACTTGTCCTCATATTCTCTCCTTTTTCAACACAGGACAGGGGGCATAAGTGAATGATACTCAACCCTCACAAACATATCAAATGAAATAGTAGATGACAGCCTTCATGTTAACACAATGCTTTTTTAAAATGAATTGTTATAGTAGATTAAAAAAAAAGCAACATTTGTAAATCCCTACTACTCTTTTTCCACTGCAACTTTTATAAGCCTGTTTCTCGTGCTTTCATCTTCTCACTTGTGCAGCTGACCTTCCTACACCCTTTTCCTCTCACTCTTGGCAATTCATTATAAATACCGATATCTAATTACTTTCTCTGAAGCGTAGATCTGATCATGTCACCTTCCTAAACTGAGTTCAGTTAATCTCTAGCTAAAGTACAGGGTGCATAGGGTGCATTGCATTGAGTGTTGGAACATTAGACTTGAACAAAGGTGTGAAGGGCCTTGGAATGTACACAAATTAACACCAATTAACATTAGATTGTGTTTTTATAAAACAAAGTGCCTCCTGAATGGAATATCATTCACTGCCAACTAGCAATAGGCACAGTAACTGTGTAGAACACATAATTTTTCAGGAAAGTTGGCAGTTTCTATCAACATTTGAATGCACGGACCCCTTTCGGAAACAATTCTATGTCTAGGAATGTATTTTGCAGGAATCCTTCGAATGCAAACAAAAGTATATTTTCAGTGGTATTCTCTGAGGCATTCATTCAGTGAATATTATTGAGCACCTACAATGTCAGGAACTATAGTATATACTAGGAATAAAATGATAAGCAAAATAGATCCAATGTACGCCTTCATGAAGATTACAGATTACTGAGTAGAAAAAACAAATATCCACACAGATAGTTAGATATAAACTGTGCAAGTAATATGAAAATGCATACTGCTATAGAGCATAATGATAGAGTGTTTATACTAAGGTACACTAAGGTGACTATTGCTGAGTTAGTTACAATTAGGCCAACATTTCAATGATAAATAAAAATATGGTAGGGGTTAGGATTGAGGAAAGAGAGAAACCTAAAAATAATGGAGCCCAGTCTGTGAGATCAGAGAAATATCTGCTAAGGAAGTCTGAGATGTGAAAAGGGAGAGAGGAGAGAGGGATGTGTGGAGAAAAATTTTTGGATAAATGAAACTATATGTGCAAAAGTATGAGGAAAAAAAATGTGGTGGACTAAATGAAGGTAATTGTGGCTTAAACAGCATTTCAAACTCTGACAGAAACCCTTAAATATGATTAATAAAGATAAATTATGTTACACCCATAATATGCAATGCTATGAAGAAACAGAGATAACAGATGATCTATTGTTAATTGAAAAAAAAAAAAACCCAAAAATGAATCTCAAAATACTTCATTTAGGAAAAAACAAATGTATGGTAGCCTATGCTTGTATGACAGTGAATATAATATGATAGCATATGTTTGTGTGTGTGTATGGTCAGTGATTTTAAATTCTTGCATGCATGAAAATGATATTTTGCCTTTATCATTATTTTCTGAGACATTCCATATCCTACATCGTTACCTGATCCACAAGGAAATTTTTTCTTATGTTTGGCAGTTGTCTAAATAGAGAATAGAAATCAGACTTCAAATATGATTCAGAGGTATATGATTTGGTCATTTATTCCAGAATATGAATGTTTGAATTGCATTGTCAATATTCGCAAGATGTTGACCAGTTTCCAATGTCCCATCTCATCTTTCTTTTCTTCCAGATGATAAAATCAAAACTGTACTGCCATAAAATCTGACTGTGCATTGTATAATTCTGCATTATTATAACTGAAACTTTTAACAAAGCAGATGACAGAAGAAGCAGGTTTGAGTTAAAAATAATAACATCCATTTGGGAGAAAATTAATTTTATTATAGGCCACTTAACTGTGAATAATTCGTAGAATGATTTTTTGTTTCATTTTTATTTTTTATTTTTTATCTGGGGTTGGATGAGTCATTGCAACAACAACAACAAAATGACAGGCTGGATTATCAATAGATAATGTTCTATGACACTTAACTTGAGATTCTTATCCAAGTTGACATGTGATACTGAAACCCAAGGGATAAGTAAAGAGAAATTCTTAAAAAGAGGCTAAGGACCTCAGCGTCTAAAGTGGAGTCTGAATTTTTGCTAAAAAGAGAGAGAAGGACAAAAGTTTAAACCAAAATTTATAGATTATAGGATATAAGGAATCTATATCACAAAAATTAAATAACAGCAAAGAATTTGGGAATATACAGGCTGTGGTGAGGGTATCCACAGTATGAGAATCAGGTTACCCTTTAGTGTTTGTAGGATATATTGCAACACCTAAGATATGTAAGAAAATAAAGGCCCAAAGTGGAAAACAGTCACTAGCATATAGACGGTATCTTAGCTCACTGGAAGGGATAGGCAGGGAGAGCTTCACCGAAGAAAGGGTCTAGTATCTACCTTGTTCATTCCATAATTATTTATGGAACGCCTATTGTTGTATGGAATTATTTCCTTATGAGTGAAACAGCAGCTAAAAATACTGTCAACTAATTCACTCTTATGGAATTCATATCCTAGTGGATTATAAATTATTATAATAAAGGCAAGTCTAGGTGAGCCAGCAAGAGAGCATGGAAAGAGGCTGCTAGAGAGAAGTGAGAAAAATGCAGAATAAATGTGGTATCATTCTGAGGAAGGGAGCAACAAAGGGAGGGTGGGGGAGGAAGGATGATACAGAGAGAGTGAGAAAAATAGAAATATTGAGAATAGAAAAATGTAGTCACCTCTACAAATGACTACATTTGTCGAATGAAAACAGATCAAACTGAGACATATCTCCCAGATTGCTCCCTGGGGCCTGGGAGGTCATGTGACCCAATGATAAGGGTATTTTTAATAAGTATAAGCACAATCATTATCATCCAATGCAAAAGGCTGGTATGTACCATATAAGAAAACAATAGCTGAGTAGGTTCATAGAGAAGATAAGCATAAGTGTGAGAAAAGATGCCCACACTCCAGCTGCAGAATTAAACAGTATAGTTTATGAGCGTATATATGCCACAAGACTAAAAGAGCCAGGTTCCTTCAAAAAATGTCTTTGATTATAATTTCTCAGACCCTGTAATACGCAGTTTTGCCATCCTAAATGATACAAAAATAGCTCTAAGACTCAACATTGTCTTGACTATAAGAGTTTAAAAAAAAAAAAACAAGTGAAGAGTTATACTGCATATTTTATTGTGCACCTACCCATACCTCAAAAGAATAGTGTGTCTATTTTAAGGTAGTTATTGATAAGCAAACAGAAAAGCAAATAAATATTTAACATGATTTGAAGTACTGTGAAATGTAAAATATGTAACATTCAAGCCACAAAGAATATATTAGACAGGCTATTGTTGTTGCTGAACTGGCAAGATCAATGCATTAGCCCTTTCAAAACAACAAGAAGCATATGAAGAACTGTGTAAGAATATTAATGTGATCACAGTGAATCTGAAAACCTGATTAGTTTGTTCTTTATTTAAAAAAAAAAAATACTCAGCTTGTTGTGAAAGGTTTTGGCACTATCCCATAGCTAGTTTGACCCTGTAAGTAAACCATGATAGGATTTTTTTTAGCAAACATACATCCCAATGAGCCATTACTTTAGCAATGATATCATCTTTCATGTATTTATATCTGTTTCAGCATATGATACTTTGAATATGTATTGTTAAGATTTATTTGATAGGGTATTGTCTCATTTTCATTGCCTCATCTAGTTTTTTTCTTTTCTTTCCTAAAGATAATATAAATCAAAATCTTAGTGCCATAAAACCTAATTGAACATCTTGCAATTCTGCATGATTATAAAAGAATGCTACACATGAACAATGCTTTATGTATTTGAGTGGTTTATTTGCCTCTTTTGTAAGATAATACAAATGACAATTGGCTTAGGAACCCACACATGGCAGATTTTCATGGTACTATTCTATCAGTTTAGGTGCTATATATGAAACCTGATGAGCCTAGTAATAACTTTAGAAAGAACGGTTATCAAAGGAGTGCCGATTTCAGCAGGAAAGAGAATCATCCACAACTGGCAATTTCTATAGACTGCCAAATTACCCAAAATTCTATTCTGCAAAGAGCAGTAATCTTTAATGTTCCAATAAAAAGTAATGCTTTTTGGGATTGCTATTGTTCTTGTAATTGCACACTCAGAAACTAATTTACATAATACTGCAAAGGACCACAGAAAAGGTATTGATAAAAAAGATAATTTAAGGTGACTTGAAAGCCATTTGTGCCTATGTTACTCTGTCTTCATTTATTCTTCATTCAATTATCAAGTACCAACTCTGTGCTTGGTACAACAAGTCACTGGGAATAAAGATACAAAAAAAAAAAAATCCACTCCCAAAAGGAGTCCATATTTTAGTGATAAGACAGTAAATGGGCAAGAAGAGCAGTGTGTGATATTTCTCATCAGAGATGTATGTATCATGGATATTTATGGGTAGGGATGGGAGGCTTAGGAGTGATGAGTCAAGGAAGCTACTCAGAAGAGATGGCATTTGGTAAGTTACAAACAAAGATGAATAACTGGAGAGAGAGAGAGCGCTCTACGTAGAAGAAGTGTCATGTGAAAATGCATAGAAAATGAAAGAGCTGGGTGCATTTTGTACATAGTATACAGTTTAGGTTGACAAGTGAAGGGAAGAGTAAGAAAAAAGTTAAAGAATTAAACAGAAGGCCAGTTAATAACAAATTTGTATGCCATGTTAAAGACTTTTGATTTAATGTTGAAGGCAATTAGAATCCATTAAAAAATGTATGTTAGGTCGTGTCCTAATCAGATTTGCATTTTAAATAGATCATAGTGGAATACATTTTACAGAGAGGCGGGTACGAAGATCCTGAGGAAGCTCTTGCAGTAACTGAAATGAGTGATGACATGGGCCAAAATTAAGTTATAGGAATGGGCTGAAGAAAGGGAATTATGAATTATGAAATATTGAGAAACTAGAATTGACGTAAGCTGGTAGAAGAAAAGAAAGAATAAAAAGCCAATATCAATCTCTTAAGAAAAATTGAGGTGTTTTTCACTAGAATTCAGATTCTATCTGAAACGTTGTAACACTTAATTTTAACTTTATAAAAGATTAATCCAATGGAATGCTTTGATATATTTCATTTAAATAATTTCAAAATATTGTTTTCACCAGTCATTTTTAATTGGGCATATTTATGACACTATATATTTCATAAGAGACTAATTTTTGTAAATTTTGGCTCTGATTTTGTACATATTTTTTGTTACAAAAAATAAGTGAGTAATTGTAAACATATTAGTTCAGTGTCTGGCACATATTGATTTTTAAAGGAACAAATATAAATTAGAAAACAATAGTTCATATTTCATACATATTTATTTGAGTACATGTCTAAAATAGCTAAATCAAAATTTATAAATGAGTTCTAAATTCAGTCCTTCCATTCAACTACCTACTTGATGAACTTCTGAAAGTTTCCTGTTATTTCTGCTGTTTGCGGTGGTGGCATTTAACGTCTGTTAAATAATAGCACTGAATTGTAGATTGTTTTCTATATTTTCTGCATTTATTAACATTTTAGAACACTTCATTTTTTTTTCATTGATTTATTTATTTAGTAAATGCTAATAACTTTTTATCTTGTGCCTGGTACCGTGCTGAGGAATCAGAGGTGAATAAAATGGATATCCTTGCCTCAATGGAATGGAATATGCATCTGCGTATTCATTTATGTATTTGTGACATATATCTCCAAAATTTCTGTAACATTCACATCTGTTCTCTATAGATTCAGGTGCTTATTCAAAAACCTTTAACTCAGGAAACACTTAACCCATTTCAAAGACTGTACTAGAGAGCTCACTCTTATGCAAATCTATGTGCTATGGTGAGAGCTATTGATGTATATAAAATAAAACCATAAAATATTTGTCATTGAAAAGCTTAGCAAAATTTATCAACAAAACTAAGAATAGAAACTCAGAGATAACTTTCAGATATAATATTAAAGTGTTGCAATGTTAGGCTATTGCAGAATGTTGCTCAGAACGAAAATCAATGTTTGCAAAATTAAATTTGCAAGGCAGAACAGTTATTATATTGAATTTAGGCTAAATAATGATCAAAATCAGAAAATGAATTTTTTGTGTCCTTTTATTTATGACAATAAAATTTCTAAGATTATTTTTGTTTTATACTCTCATCTCCACCTTAAAAAAATAAACTAACTATCCTTAAAATTTGTTATCACTCATGACTTGTATTATGATTTTAGAGTACTGGTTCCATGAAAAACACTTTACACATCATCCATTGTGTATAAAAAAATAAGACCCCCTTCTCTCTCCTTTCAATGCACAACTTGACTCAGAGAGCACTGTTTTCTTAGTAGTTTACTACACCTATTGTCTAACTTATTTTTAAATCACATATTATGCCCTTTTGTTATTCCATCTTCATTTGCTTATATTATCTAGTGTGAAATTATTGTTCATGTGAAAAATACACCTACTTCTAATTTATTTTGACCTTTCCTTTGCAATACTTTAATAGTCTATTGTCTGTGGCAACATTATGAGTCTTGCCATTATTTAGAATTCATGCCACTCCTTACCTCGGATAGATCCTGAATGAGTAAAGACATTTAACACCTAATACAACAGAATTGGAAGTAACCACCTGTCCCTTCACCTGAACAATTTTAGTTTGGTCTCCACTTCACTCACATTATTTTAGATGTTTTAAGTGATTTTTCTCATCTCTTCTCTACCTTTAAAAAAAATCTCTTTATTGAGGTATATTTGATATACAAATAGACAACAGATTTAATGTATGCAACTCTGATGAGTTTGGATACATTTATGTATCTATGAGACCATTACCATAATTAAAGTAATAAACATATCTAACACCTCCAAAAATTTCCTCCTAACCCCCCTCCCTTTTTTTTTTTTTTGTGGTAAGAACACTTAACATGAATTCTATCTACCCTCTTAACAAATTTTAAGTCTACAATACTGAATTGCTAACTATAAGTGCTATGTTGTACATTATATCTCTAGAATGTGTTCATCTTGCAAACTGAAAGTTTATATCTGTTGAACAACTCTCCATTTCCCGTTAACCTCAGTCCCTGGTAGCTGCCATTTTGCTTGTTTGATGAGTTTGACTTTTTTAGATTTTTTTTATGTAAGTGTAATTATGAAGTATTTGTCCTTATGTGATGGGCTTATTTCATTTTCTTGGCTCTACCTTGGAGTTTATCCACCTTGGAATTATCAGAGTAATTTTCTTCTAAAATAAAAAACTGACCTGTCATTCAATGGACATCTGGTTAAGAACACTAGACTCAAGACAATTTTAATTTATCTTATATTGGAATTCACCAAAAGTAACAAAAATATCATACATAAGTAACAAAAAATTCAAGTTCTTTTAATTCAAAGAATACAATTCATCAAAATATTCATTGAGGTTAAGACCACAGTACACATTTTCTTCTTTGCCATTATGTAATAATAGTCCTATTGAGCAAACACTGAGTTCTCTTGTTCTAGTTTTGTTGCTACTAGTTGAATGAAGTTCGAGAACTTATTTTCTACCTCATTCTGCAACTGCAAAATGTTAATATTTTGGGCAAGATCTCTGAGGTCTGCCTAATGCTAATACTTTGGCTCTATTTCTCTGTGTTGATTTTTATTAGAAAGAGATAAGCATAAAGGCAGTGGGAAAAAGTGAACCAGAAAAAAATAATAAATTTTCTGGATGGAGACTAAATCAGGCAAGCAGATAAAATTGCAGGAGTAACAAAAATAACAGATCACAGACAAATGATAAAAACAAAAATCTATGAGCTTGAGCTATGTTTATACTATCCCTAAATATTTTTACAAATTTACTTAAAAACAGAAACTTCTCTTTATGTAGAAATAGGAAGGTTATAGTTGGGGTTCTGAAAATATGTCAGGAGAGTTAGACATATGAAGCACAAAAGGTAATTTCACGAACTAACCCATTGTATAAATACTAAAGCCATCATTACACTTAAGGAAATCTTTGCAGCATTCATCAAATTTAATTTCTAAAGCTCAACAAACTTCACAATTTTTCAAACCCTTTCACAAAAATTTAATCCTCTCTCCACTACCCTTTCCCCTGTCTTTCTCCTTGCTGCTCCCCAGAAGCTCTCATTTATTCTTCTGACATCTTTTCTCTCCATCTTTGCAAACATTTTTCCCCACAGGAGAGACAAAGGACACATAATCTTTGAAGCTTCCAGTTTGGGGTTATTGATTTTATTTTTCTGTAAGTCATATCTTCCCACTGCTCGTCTCTGCTTAGCCAGCACCAAGCTTTCACGTATGTGAACAGACTGAAATGAATAAGCAAAATATTGACCTTCAAAGAATCATAAAGAACAGAAAAGCAGACCTGGGAAGGCTTTACCACATCCTCTAGTCTAAAATCCTTCCTTTTATAGATGGATAAATTGAGTCAGGATAGGAGAGGGAACTTGCCTGGGGTCAATCATATTGATTAAACTGAGTCAGATACAATCTTTCAAATGTTGTGACCCTACAGGGTTTGTCATACCACAGTGAAAAGCGCCTCCTGGAGCTATATTATGTACTCCTGATTCTCCTATGCTATCTATCGGTTTCACTATACTCGACCTCACATTTCGAAAGAAAATCTGCTGTTAGGAGATGTTTAAGGAGCCCTTAATAAAGAAACTTAATATCTGAAATTTGTTTATACCTGTTTCTGCTGGATATTGTTCATGGTGTTTCTTTGCTTATTTTGCTACAATTATGAAGTACAAACTCATCTTCTTTGTGTTCCTTATAACATTTTTGTGCTCGTTTACTTGTGCCTGTTGGCACACTGGATCAAAAATCATAGTAATTAAATTCTGATTTTTTTTTTCTTCAGAATACCTGTAGCTTGAATTTTGGTGAATGATTGAAAAACCTTACAAAATTTGGCTTGTGGTTATCAATTATCACTTCTGACTTTATTTCCACTGAAGAGACTGGGAATTCCTTCCTCGTCCCTTTACCATACTGAATTTATTTTCCATTCACTCTTAAAATGAGAGTAAAGATTTTGGGGAGTTTATGCAGAAGTAAATTGTTAGATTATCATTTTTGGTGACTCCTTATGTTTATAGCCTATCTTACACATCTCTCAAAACTGTAAAAACAGAACCTCAAGGTCTCCAGAATTTGGTAGGAAGTCTAAGATTATAATTAAGCTTTGAAATTCACTTATTTTCCCCAAATTATATTTTCGCTATATTGTTGGGCTTTGTGGATTCCTTAGCTTTGTGAAATATATTTTAAAAGTATCTATTCAGCATATTATTTGCTTCTAGTGCGATTTGTATTTTGGTTCTAAATATTTAGTAACCCTGCTAGTGAAAATAGGATCACTGTAATTTCCACCAGAAAGAATAGAACCAATTGCCAAAACAAACCTGATTAAAATAGAAATAGAACAATCAAGCAATCTGTAACAGGGTTGAATACTATAGCAAAGTTCAGTAGACTGGATATAAAACATACATTTGGATCAAGATATTAATATAAATATTTGTAATAGTCATTTCACTAGAGAAGTTACAAAGGAAGTCAAATTATAGCACTATAAGAACTCAGTGGTGATTTTCCATATAACTCCTTCAAGAATTATGGCAGTATGGAGGAGAATAAACTCATCCATTTGAAGACCTTTTAGGTTCTTGGAAAAATTAGTTCATAATGCTATGATTTGGGGGTATCTGTAGGCCTTTGGGTAATCTCCAAAGAAATGAAAGAGACAGAATATGTACAATCTAAGGAGAAGTTAATTGGAGGGGGCTATGTTTGAAGGGATATGAGGGGATAGCATTTGGCAATCTATTATTCTTATTTTCTTTCTTTCTTTTGTGTGTCAATGCTAAATTTCTGCCTACAGCTGACTGCATTTCAGGGAAAAATTAATTATGATGGGTTTAACTATTTGAGTCTTATTTTACTCTAAAATTTACAGAGAGGCAGTTGGTTCTACACTTCAAATTATTATTTTTCTTTTATTATTAAATACAGTGTTTCTCTGCCACAATGTTGGTAACTTTCAAAGCTCACTAATTATAATTTCCTTAAACATTTCCTATCACGTAACTACAGATTTTACTTTTTAGTAAACACACACATTTATACTTTTAAAATTTTTTTCAGTTTGAAAGGGCCTACATATATTTGTATTTTCTTTGTGACACTGAAATTTGTATCTGAAGGGACATCTTCCATTTTCCACACAGACATAAAAAGCTTCTGCAAAGCTGTATACTTCACTAGACTCATTTTCAGCTATTAACAGATCAGTGGATTCTTTGCATTTTTACTCACTTTTACTTTTGTTTAAGAGCAGTAATAATAACGGTACCATTGTTAATTAAATTGGTTCACCAAAATTTTGAGCATATACTATTATATTTTTAGAACACAAAGTCACACAAGAAAGATAACAGCTATAGCTTAACGGAATTTATGGTCTCTTGCTGGAAATGGATAAATAATTATAGTGAAGGGTACATATGCTATGCTCTGGTAAATATAAGGTGAGTATAAAATGATTGCAAAGATGTGCTTTACAGAGAGACAATTTCCAAATCTATGTGGATGTTTCAACCAGAACAAATAGCATGTTATAAGTGCTAGAGAGAGAAAAAGCATGTCAGTTTGGAGAATAAGTTTAGTAGCACTACTGAGTTATGACAGATAGGTAAACCTGAAGATAAAATATATTCTCTTATATTGTTTGTGCTGTTAATAATATAAGCAGTGAATGACCCTAATCTTGTCCATAACTTACTGTGTGTTTTCAATGGACATGGAATTCTTAAATTTGTTTTGTTGTTGTTGTTGTTTATTTTAGAAAGAGTTGATCAAAGAAAAAATGATTTCCTATGATTTGTACCTGAAACATGTGCTTGGTAGAAAATCTTTTCATAACAGATGTGCTGTATAAAGAATATCAGGATGCACTGAAATCATTCATATCCTTTCCTTTATGGCATGATTGCTCAGTTAATTATATACATCTTAAACATGTAAAGAAAAGAGAACAGATGGTAAAGGCTTAGTTAAAAAGAGATAAGTCCATGAAAATAACTTTACTCATCATAACTGAAATCTCCTTGCTTAAATCATTTTGTTTTATGGATCAGAAAAATGATGCTACTATTGAAGAAAAGAGAAATTCAAGAGCACTATTGTAATATCAAAGTCATTAATGCATCCCAACAAATGTCTCATCACTGCTATTGCTACTGAAAAACAAACAGAAAGCACTATTTTTTAAATACCCATAGTGAACAAAACTTTGCTTGAAAGAAGACAGTAAACATCTGGGTTGACAAGACACTATTTGAAATTTTAGAATGCTTTATAATTCATACATTATGGAAATGAAATTATAAACACAGTAAGCCCTCATTCATCCCTATAAGACATAGGTTATATGCTTATAAGAGAGGATCTACTCCTCTTTAAAAATACATATATTCCACCAAAAAAAAATTGAGCTTTCTTTGCCAAGCTTTTATAATTTATTAAAGCATATTCAGTCATCCGTTTGCTCATTCAGAGACCTAATGTCATTTTATTACTTCTTTCTGACAACCAGGCTCATAAATTCAATTTTCAAATTACACAACTTTTTTCCAAAAGTAGTCCCCTAACTTGTCTCCTTGAATCCATTCTTATCAATCTATAATCAATTTTCCTCAAAGATTCTCAAAATTTCTTGGGGGTTTTTGCAACTTCTATGGTTAGAACTTTTTAATCGACTGCTATTTCCCTTAGGAAAAATCCAAATCTCACTAACTCCTACATTTTTCAGCATCTGCCTTACTCTGTAGCTACTTCTGGTATTTAATGCTCAGCTCACCAGTGGTATAAAATAAAGATTAATGCAAAGATTTTTAGAATCAAAGTTAGTGAAACTCTCTAAACTCAGTTGCTTTATGTGTTAAATGGATTATTAATAATAACTATTGTATAGGGCATTTGCAGATATTCAGTAAAAACCATCATTTTTTTCCTGGTAGAATATTATTTAAATTTCAGCTTTATTTAGGCATAACTGAACAACTGTAAGATATTTTTTTAAATCACTATTAAAATCATGGCTGAGATATACATACACTGTGAAAGGATTCCCCCTACCCATCTAGTTAATTAAAACATCTGATGAAACATCCTTAATATGCAATCTATACATTTGGGTTTTTTTAAATAATAGGATCATTTGCTCTTTTGTAAACTTGAGTTAGCTCAATTACATTTATTCATGATAGTTTGAGTACAAAATGGAAAAGGGCTGTGTTTCATTACCATTACTTTTAGATGCCTCACCTACTACCTGGCCCAAAATAGATAGTCAAAATACTTGGTTGAATGATGGAATGTCAGAAACAGAGAGATCATACAAGTATAGAATGGGGCCTAAATCTGTCCTTAAGTTATAATGTTCTCTTTTAGGATAGAGGATTAGTGTAATTCAATGCTTACTTAAGGAAAACATTGATTACATTTCTCAGACATATGTCTGGCTAGATTCCCTGGCAGACGTATTGTCTCTACTACAGGGAATCAAACCTTTCATACTACCTTCTCTTAGCTGCACCACCTCCTTCAGCAGCTTGCTTTATTGTTACCCTGCCAGGTAAAACACAAGGGAGTCAACAGGTTTGTGCTGAGGAGAACAATGGCAGAAAGCTATTCCATGAGAGGAACTGAACTTCCTTGCTGCCCCTGACCTTCCTGCTTCACATTTACAAATTCTGGCATTTCTTCTGCCTCACATAATGTTGCTTTTAGCACAAAGTGGAACTTAAAAAAATATTAAAAGGAACACACTGGTCATGGAATCCATTGTCCTGATACCATTTGTACTACATCTTACAAATGGCCTTGAAATCTTTACACTTGCTCACAACACTATTCTACCTTTGGTATGCTTCCACGAGTCCAGGCAGGGGTGAAGAGTTGCTGCAGTAGCCTGTGTGCCTGCTCCGTGCCTCCAGGCGGCAGAGCTGGATTTATTTTGTTCCCTACTGTTCTAGAACACATGACGGATGGCAGAAGGAAGAGGAACCTCTATATCCTCTACAGAATTTTATTAAGTCTGTGCTGAAGAGTAGGAAACAGTTCAGTTCTCTGTAGCTTCCAAGTGGATGAGAAAGAGATCTTGGGGGCCACTGGCAGCTTTTCCTTACCAAGAATCAGTTTTCTCTCGCACTATGAATGCAAAATCTCATAATTCCCAAAATTCATTTTTAAATTTTGTAAAATATGAAGCTACTAGAACTTTACCCATTCTGGAAGCTGAAGGAGTATTTCCAGGATCAGACCCCAAAGCTATATGTACTCCTGAGCTTTGGAGCCCATTATATCAGTTTTCATTTCATGTGGGTCTGGGATTAGGTCAGGGTCTCTAACTGACTTGGCTGTTTGTAATGGGACTTCCTGCTCTTTGTTTCTTCTGGGGCTAAAGCCATTTAGAGCAGCTTTTAATGTGTGTGTGTGTGTGTGTGTGTGTGTGTGTGTGTGTGTGTGTGTGTGTGTGTGTTTTCTCATTTTCCTTTTAGAAAGAACCTGTCTGCTCCATGAGAGGACTGACAGGGTCTTATCTCAAAGGGCAGAGGTCATTTACTGGCCTAGGCATGGTGGCTTTTCTTCTGGTTTGGGCATCCCATCATTTTTTTTCTGCCCACTAACCCGCTCTCCTACTTTGGGACACATAGTATCTTTCCTCTCAGCTACTTGGACAACTGACTTTTTCCAGCTCTTCCCTGCAGCCTGAATCTTGGGCTGCCCTTGCTATCACAGGCTATTTTTTCTGGCCTCCCTATTGGCATCCCACACCGGGGAAGCTTCCAGGTATCAAACATCTGATGGTTGCAATATAATAAAATTAGACTTTCAACCCTGAATTTTAGAGATATAAAGATGTATTCTCTACAGTGCCCCAACATTCAGTTTTATTAAAGTAAAGCTCTTCTATTCCATGTGATCTTCCAGCACAGGTACGCTAAGAGAACTAAGTGTTGCATGATTTTTTTGATGACTCAGATATAAGCAAGATATGTAACTGTTAGGATGTGAATACAATTAGTTTTTTAAATTCCATTTTTGTCACAGTGTCACTTGCCTGGTTGGAGGGCTGTTTTTATGCCGATAAGTGTGCGTCACTGATATGAACAGACTACATATACACTAGACATATCTAAGACTTCGGAATTCCTTGACATGTTTCAATGGAACTTCTAATGTAAGGAAAGACTCAGGTAAAAGTTTGATACCAGACTATTAGTGCCATTAAATCTCACTAATTTCCATATCTATAACTGTTTTGGAAAGTGGCTTACAATCAAATTTCAGGCATTGCTTTAGAAGTTTTTCAGCGCCCACACCATTTCCCTTATTAACTACTACATGGAATAACAGGCATTTTGCTCGAAATTTAAATCATGTAGAGTAACAGTAGAAAAAAAAATATGAATTCTATTCTAGAGACTACAGGATTGTCAAAAATTTCTTCCAGGTGAATGTGACATAGATATCATTTAAGATGTGCAGCTATACTCTATGCAGAAGGCAGATATGTGAAGACAGGAAGCCACAGCAAAACTTGCACTTCCTTCCCCTAGGACTTTTAATAGATACACTTTTCAACAAGCTCTAAATATATTTATTTCTGTTTCTAATATCCCTAGGGCATGGATGTGGGGCTATAATATTTCTGGATTCATTACAAGATTTAATTCACTATGAGAAAGAAAAAAACTGCCCTCATATGACATATGAGGAATCAAAGGTCCCATTTGCCCTTTCTGGCTTCCATTTTTAACTGTCCTGGCTTTCTACTTTTTACTCCCTCCCCCATTCCAAAAATAAATAAATAACAAATACATGCCACCAAGGGCCAAGTTATAAAAAAATTCATATTCACATCGAGATTTTCAAATCATTTCCTCTTACTTGGGTGGCAACAGCATCCCAAGAGTTTTTGTCTTTGTCTTTTTAGCATCATCTTTATCTGTTGGCCCATATTTCCTTGTTGTTTTAAATACAAGAGGAATGCTGTAGTCCTGTCTTGGTCTTGAGAGATTAAATGCTTCTCTGTAAGTTTCTCTACTCTTTATGTTACACAGAGGGCATGTCCTAAAATCTTAACTATTTTTTTCTTGAAATTATAATTGCCACAATTATAATTTTATAGGTAAATATCAAATTCATGCTTTAGGAGGGTAGTTAAACTATGTAAACTTTAAGGCTCTTTCCAACCCCAACCTTATATAATTATATATGATTTTCTCTGAAAAGGAGGAACTCAGGTGTGTGTGGGGAGCTTCCACCCCTAAGTCCCCAAATTTTCTCTGTCTAGTATAAAAATGATGACTGAATTACTCTGTATCTTAGAGGAAGAAAAAGGAAGTAATGCTTTCATGCCTCAGTGAAAAATTGTGACCTAGTTTTAAAGTGGATATATTAGAATGTTACAAGATAATTACACTCAGAGTTTCTGTTTAAATATCTTATTTGCATGTATAGTTTTTTTAAGACAGAATAATATTAACTACTTATACACCTCCATTTAAATAATTTGTTACTTGGGGCAAGTGTAACAGTTTAGAATTTAACCTGCTTTTAATGTAAAAGCAGGTCATTGAGAAAGAATGGGGTTTAAATATTGATTTAGAGGCTTCTAAGATCTGAGGAAAACTATTTCTTTTCACCCACACCCTCTCCAATTTCCTGATATTTTTTAAAAAATGATATTAACATGAAATTTGATACTCCTCAGAAAAGTTGGAAGTTTAGAAAAGTAAGTATCCTCTCCCACTCTATACAAACACACACACATCCACGCATACACAAAGACACACACACACTAAAATAGTAGTTTTTGGACAATTTTAGAAATTGCCCGAAAAATCAAGGAAATACAATGCAATAAAGTTTGCAGAAATATTCTTAATCATTTGCATTTGAAAGAATTGCTGGGAGCACAATGCAGTTCAGGATCTCTCAACAGGGAGTCCATGCACCTATGGCCTTGACACTATGCACCAGTGTTATATCACTGGTCCAAATATTTTTTTTAATGATTGTCATATAATACAAATAAGGAAGTTACCATTTAACCACTTTTAAATGTACAATTCAGTGGCTTTAAATGCATTCAATACTTTAACTATATTATGTACATACACTGTTATACAACCATCACCACTGTCCATCTCCAAAACCACTTTCATATGCAAAAATGAAACTCTGTACCCTTAAAAAGTAACTCCCTATTCCCCCTCCTTTGGCCCCTGGCAACGACCATTCTTTCTAGCTCCATAAATTTTACTAATTTAGGTATCTCATATAAGTGGAATCATATAGTATTTATCTTTTGGTGATTGGCTTATTTCACAAAGCATAATGTCCTTAAAGTTTATCTATGTTGTATATATATCAGAATTTATTTCATTTTTAAGGCTCAATATTCCATTATACATAAATATAATACTTTTTTTGGCTATTGTAAATAATTCTGCTATGAACATGAATGTACAAATATCTCTTTAAGACACTACTTTCAATTCTTTATGGTGTATACCCAGAGTTGGAATTGCTGGACCATATCTTAATAGTATTTTTAATTTTTTGAAGAACCACCATACTATTTTTCCATGGAGACTACACTATTTTACATTCTCGGTGACAGTGCACAGGGTCCCAAATTCTCTCCACATCCTCACTAACACTTTTTTTTAAGAGACCATCCTGATAGGTGTGAGGTAGTATCTCACTATAGTTTCAATTTGTGTTTCTCTAATGATCAGTGATGTTGAACATCTTTTCATTTGTTAACTTGCCATTTATATTGCTTCTCTGAAGAAATGTTTATATAAGTACTTTACTCAACTTTAAAATCAGGTTGTGGTTGTTTTTTTTTTTTGTAGTTGATGGAATTCTTTATTTATTCTGCATATTAACCCCTTATCAGATGTATCTTTCGTGAATATTTTCTCTCATTCTGTGGGATGTCTTTTTGCTTTACCAATAGTGTTCTTTTATGCATGAGAGTTTTAAATTTTGATGTAGTTGAATTTATGTAGTTTTTCTTCTGTTGCCTGCACTTTCAATGTCATATCCAAGAGATCACTGCCAAATCCAATGTCATGATTTCCCACTGTGCTTTTGTTAAGATTTGTATAATTTTTGCTCTTACATCAAGATCTTTGATCTATTTTTAGTTAGTTTTTACATACTTGTAAAGGAGGGTCCAATTTCATTCTTTTACATGTGAATATCCAGTTCTCTATTTTATTCCATTGGTTTATATATCTGTCTTTATTCTGTTACCACACATACTTTTTTTTTTTAATCCATTACAGTTGATATTTAATATTACATTAGTTTCAGGTGTACAGCACAGTAGTTAGACATTTAATATATGACGTGGTCCCCCATAAGTCTGGTACCCACCTGGCACCGTACATAGTTATTATAATATTATTGACTATATTCCCTATCCTGTACTTTGTATCCCCATGACTATTTTTTAACTACTAAGTTGTACTTCATTATTCCTGTACACACTGCTTTGATTACTGCAGCTTTGTAATAAGTTTTGAAATCAGGAAGTGTGAGACCTCCCATTTGTTCTTTTTCAAAGCTATTTAGGCTATTTGGAGTCTTATGAGCACTGAATATATGCATGCTCCCCAGTAACAAATTCATATGCTGAAACATAATGCCCAATGTGAAGAAATTAAGGTGTGGTGCTTTGGGGAGGTACTTAGGTCATAAAGATGGAGCCTTGATAAATAGGATTAGCACTCTTACAGAAAGACCCAACATGGGATGGACCTTGAGATAAGCATGCTAAGTGAAATATGCCCGACAGAAACAGTTGAAAACCACATGATATCACTTATATGTGGGATATAAACCTAAAAGCAACAAACGGACAAACAAACAGAGACTCATGGACATGAACAATAGACTAGTGGTTACCAAAGGGAAGTGGTGAAGGGGAATATGGTAGACGGGGTAAAAGGGGTCAAATAATGTGGTGAGAGAAAGAAATCTAACTAGGGCAGTGAACAAATAATGCAAAATATATGACTTACTGTTGAATGTACACTTGAAACTTACTGGATTTCATTAACTAATGTCATCATCATTAAAAAAAATAATAATAATAAAAAGAAAGACTTCACAGCATTCCTGAGACCCCTTCCATCATGTGAAAATACAGGAAAAAGAAGGCTACCTAGAATTGCAGGCTTCATTACAGACCTAGTGAGTCAGAATTTGCACTTTAGTGAGATTCCCCAAGTGATTTTTTTTTTTTTTTATGTACTGCCCTGGAACCATTTTCCTCGCTTTTATTTTTACTTGTTTTAAATCATATCTACTTCTAATAAAAATATGTGTTAAATAATTCCCTTTCTCTCATCTCACCTCAAATTCCAATCGACATTTTTGCCACACTTTCATTGAAAATCATTGCCGTAAATGTTCCATTTCTGGTTTCACAGGGTCTTTGCCCTTCAACTTTTGGCATATTCTCAAGATGGCTTGAAAATCACTAACCTGCTCAACAATTACTATTCTAGTAATAATGTATCGACTTGGAGATTATATTTAGCTGAATTTGTTTTTTATACCTGCTATTTACTATCTGTGTGGATTGGGAAAGTTATTTAATCTACCTAAAACTCTTTTTCATTGGACTATGGTGAAGACAACGTGGCAGAGCCTATGTAAAGCCCATATACAGTGCCCTGCTTGTAGTAGCTCTGCAAATTTCAGCTACCACCTCACACTTCTACTTCCCTTATGTTGGGAAGAGAAAGTATAGCTCCTTTGTGAGTCTACCAATTCCCCTACTCAATTCTCCTTTCTTCTAGATAAAATCTGTGATTTTACCTGAGAGTATAAGTTGCCTAGAATAAAGGCTATTTCCAAGCTTTGCTGAATGTAGTCATGTGAAAAAAATGTAAACAGGTCAGTAGTTTCATTTAAGCAAATAGCACTGCTCTCCTGTGTCAATCTTTCCTTTTCCCTTACCTGCTGTTTAGAGTGTGGAGCTAGAGGTTTCTTAAATCACAAGCTGTAATATTCGTGATGAAAATCACATGATAACAAGATAAAAGAAATTGGATCTCTGGACGTAATTGGCTTTCATATCAACCCTGGGCCACTTGTCTGACTTTAAAGATCAACTTTTATACTGACTAAGTTGTTAATATTTTGTGTTTTTGGACATTCAGAGTTGAAATTAGTTGTAACGAATATACTTGACCAGAAGAAGAATATATACAAGAATAAGTATCATGGGACATGGTACTTATGCTAAGTGAAATAAGTCAGACAGAGAAAGACATACAATATGATATCACTTATATATGGAATCTGAAAAACAAAATAAGTGAACAAACAAAACAGAAACAAACAGAACAAATGGATGGTTGCCAAGTGGAAGGGGGGTTGAGGGGCTGCGTAAAAATGGTGAAGGCATTAAAAAATACAAATTGGCAGTTATGAAACAGTCACTGGGATATAAAGTACAGCATTGGGAATGCAGTCAAAAATATTGTGATCACTATGTAAGGTGTGAGGGCAGGTACTAGACTTACTGGGAAGGATCACTTCGTAAGTTACATAAATGTCTAACCACTATGTTGTACACTTGAAATTAATATAATAGTAAATGTCTACTATAATTGAAAAATAAAAAGAATTAAAAGAATAGGTATGGTAGTAAATGGGTCAAGAAAATATGGTTTCAAATCATATCTCAACTTTTCAGTTGAATGACAATATACTAAAGTATGACATTCTTCAATATATTCATTTTAAAGGAGAAATAATAATATTAACAATAATAATGTATATCCCATATAAATGTTGTGAGAATTAAATGAGATAAATCACACACTGTGTCTAGAACAGAATTAGTAAATTAAGGTCTGCAGCCCATATCTGTCCTGCTGGTCATATCCTGCCCTCTGTTTCTGTAAATAAATTTTAGTTGGAACACAGCCACACCATTTGTTTATGTATTGTCTCTAGCTGCTTTCATGATAGAATGGCAGACTTGCATAGTTGCAACAGATACCTTATGGCCACAGAGCCTAAAATATTTAATATTTGGCCCTTTACAGAGAGTTTGCAGACCCCTGATTATGAACACAGAAACCGATCATTTGATTATGAATTTTCTCTCTAGGAAATCCTTGTAGTAAGGTACTGTTTTACTTATAAAGTGATTAAATCGCCAGTCAACCCTCAATTATGCAGATGCTTAAGGACAGTTTTTGAATGACATGAATGAGATTTTACTAATTCAGCAGTGTTTATTGACCTAATCTCTTGAGGCCTATTGTATACATCTAGTGAAGGCTGATATAGACAACAGCTTTAAAATATAACCTCAGAGTAGAAAATACCAAATTGGTCAATACCATATGAAACCTATGATCCATTAATTACTATTATGGGTTAAAAAGCTCACCTACACATAAGCTCTTTCCCTAGCAAGGTAAGATTCTTCTCATGGGATGCAATCCAGTAACGTTCAAATACTAGAAGCCCGCCAGGCATAATCAATCAATTTAAACCCAATTGAACTGATCTACCTCAGGTCCTAAAAATCAATGACTCAAATGAAATAAGTATCCTACAACAATAGCATGTGGAAATGTTAAAAGATTTAGCTCCTTCTTATACAGCTAACACAGCATTTGATTTGAAGGAATCCTGTTTACCCTTATTAGAAACCACCCTAGAGTCTTTCATGCATCTTGCTCTGGTTCTGATTGTAAAACTTTCCAGACTGATTAACTAAAATGGATCTCAGTCAAATAAAATGCTATGTAGGTTTCTCTATTTCCCCAGAATGACTATTTCTAGCAAAATAGAAACTAGGCAATAAAAACACACACAAATACACACATACATACATACACACGTGTGTGCACACACGCACACCATGTAGCAATGCCCTTCAAAGAAAGAAGATACTTATGCCTCTGCTGTTATCTTTTTTTTGCCACTTTTTAAAAAATTTAAATCTTTAGTTTCCCAATAAGTGTATGCCATCCAGTGTGCCAGTCAAGCTAGAATCAAGGGTCATCTATTATTTTATCAACTGAATCCTGGAGTAACAAGGAAGGTTGTAATTAGAAAGAAGGAAAGCATATGAGATTTAAAGAAGAGAGTAAAAGTTTGATGAAACTGTGTTTGGAAATCTCTACTTTGCCATCTCGAGAAGGGATATATCTTTAAATAAGCTGTTATTTTTCTCATTATTTTTATGTAGTGATGATCTATAAAATATTTAAAAAATAATTTTAAAAAGTGAAAAATATGTGAAAAACATGTATGCTTGTTTTGTTGGAACCAAAGAAGAGAGAGAAGCTTGGCAATATTTCTGCCACTTGATAGCCAGGCTTAAAAAGAAAAGAACCTGCAGGCATCATGTCTGATGAGAGGCAGCCTAAGCTGGCATGAGAAGGTTATGTGGACCTGAGTAGTAAGTAAATAAACCTACAGAATTCTCAATATACCTATTTTTTAAAGCTAATTTTCAATGTTGTGATGTAGTAAAGACAGATAGTGACTTCAGTGAAAGGAATGGCATATTAATTTTGAGGAAATCTGGGGTATGATCCAGTTCTGTTCCTTTATCCCAGCTAGGTGACTTGGGACAAATTATTTTACATTTTCTGGTAGCATTGGATTAAATGATTTTCAAGAGCTGTTCCTGCTTGAAAATACTTTGATGTTAGAAAATATATTACTATAACCCACATTGATAAAAACAAAATCTCAACTAAGATGCAAATTGGATGCAGCATCTGATGACAGAGTTTCAAATAACTTCCATCCCTCTGGTAAGGAGACTAATGAGTGGGGAAAAGACCAATTGTGAGCAACAGATGGAAAACAGGAAAAAAAATTCTGAAAAAGTCTAACATCCAGATAATCAGTCCCTTGCATAATTCACTGAATACTGAATTTCCTTTTATCATTGCCTAAACATTTAGCAAAACTCACTGATGTTACTCCTATGACTATCTTGAAGTCACTTTTATCAAAACAAATGCTCTTCCATAATGGTCCAATACTAAGTAAAAAAAGAACAAAGGAGGCTTTCCCCATTTGCTATTATTGGTGATTTTGCACCCAGCTAGGTTTGTCCCTGCCTCCTTCCTTTTGAAAGGGTTCTATTATATCCATCCCCACTACCAACCATTTAATCTGTCACAGTACCTGTTCCATAGATTTTTGCAGCAATGTCCTAACTGTTTGTTCACTCTGAATACAATCTTCCTTGCCATTGATCATGCTAACTACAAGAAAACTCTTCTAAAATATAAAACTCTTTACAAATGCCCAATATATCTCTTTAGAGAAAGTGATATCTTCCAAAATTTGTATTATTGCTTTAGACCTCCCTTTAGCATGTAAGCACATTTCTTATCAATGCTATCTTTTTCACTCCAATAAGGAACTACTCAAGTTTGCTTACATTCAAAGTTTACTTTATGTCTTTTATACAAATATATAGTTACTGGGGAAAAAAATGGAAATAATGAGAGGACACGGTGAGAAATTTTATCCATTTAATTGATTTCATGCTTTGAGCACAGTGGATAAAAATTCCAATTCCAGACATTGGAATATCCAAATAGATTATGTTAAATAAATTTTAGCCCAAGCAGGAAAGTAATGAAATTGTACACTTACTATTAACATAAGTTTGGGAAAATGATGTCTTCTTGGAAAAGTTGAGATATATATATATTATATATACACATATATATATGTATATATATATATATGTATATATATACACATACATATATGTACATATCAAAGATGAAACAATGAATTTCATGTCTGATTCTGATAAACTAGAACTTAAAACACTTGTTTGGTTTTTCATGTTATTTGAGCTTACAAGGCTATGAAGCACTGCTAAACTTTTGAGTTCTAGCAACTTGTTTATATATAGTAACTTTACTTCTACTTGGCTGACACTGAATTTACAAGAGAAAAAAACATTTTCTTTCCCATTCAGATTACTTTATTCTCTTTGTAAGTCTTCAAATACCATTATTTTCTCTGATAAAAGAGAATATCACTTTATTTCATTGAAAGCTAGAGATCAATACCCAGAAGACGCTACATTCATTCTTCAATAGAGACCAGTAGGTTTTTGTTATGAGAAGCCCACAATATTTTAAAGCTCTAAAGTGTTACTGAAATGCTAATAAATGTAAATGCAACAAGTGATATGTAGTGAAATATAAAAAGAGAAAAAGCAGCTTTTTTACTACTCCATTGCTTGAACTCAGGTATTTAGCAATTTGTTTCCATTTGTATTACTGCCATTCCTCAAATTTCTTATCATTAAACTTAAGAAACTGATGGCTAGGCCTGGATCTTATCGAATGTCACATACCCATTGTGCACATCACTCAGTACCTGGCAGATAACGAGTATTCTGTAAATGTTTATGTAATGAATTCTGTATTAGTTTCCTGGAGCTATCATACATACGACCACAAACTTGGTGGCTTACAGAAACAGAAATGTATTCTTTCACAGTTTTGGCAGCCTGAAGTCTGAAATCAAGGTGTCACACGGTTGGTTCCCTCTGGAGGTGCTGAGAGAGAATCACTTCTATGCCTTCTCCTAGTTCTATTGGCTCCCCAGCAATTGATGGCTTTACTTGGCTTGTAGACACTCCAATCCCTGCCCCCATTTGCATATCATCTTTCCCTTGTGTCTCTGTATGTCCTGTTTTGTCTAAGGATGTTCTCATTAGATTTAGGGCCCATTCTAATCCAGTATGAACTTATTTCTAGTTTTACATAAATTACATTTACAAAGGCTCTATTTCCAAGTAAGGTCACATTCTGAGTTTCTGAGTGGGCATACATTTTTAGAGGCTCCTATTCAATTTACTACAAATTTCATGAGTTGTTTTGGCTAAAGTATTTCTAGGCATTTTTTTCATCACTCATTTCTGAGAAAGGAGACTAATTTAAAGTAGCAAAATCTCAGAGAACTCACACTGTATAAAGTATAAATTGCACTGCATAACAAGGTTTGAGAAACTTTAAAATTGTGAATGAAATGTCCTTAATAGTCATGGGGCTGAAAAAAAAGGGCTTTTTAAAAACCTGTTTCATATCCAGAGAGTTTGGTAGTTAATGTGTTTTAACTAATTGATCCATTTCACTTGAGTGATCAAATTTATGTTTGTAGAATTGTTCACAGAATTCTCTAAATATCCTATTCATATTTGCTGGATCTGTAGTGATAGACCCTATTTTATTCATGATATTGGTAACTTGTCTTCTTTTTCTCTTTATCATGTTGCTAGAAGTTTGTGAACTTCATAAATCTTTCCAAAGAAGTAGCTTTTGCTTCAATAATTTTCTCAATTGCTTTATAATTTTTAATGTCATTGATTTATGTTTTTATCTTTATTTCTTCTTTTCTTCTGTTTGTTTTGGGTTTACCTTTCTCTTCTATTTCTAGGTTCTTGAGATGAGAGCACAAATTATCAATTTGAGAATTTTCTGCTTTTTAAACTATGTATTTAATGCTATAAATTTCCCTCTCATGACCCCACAAATTTTGATATCTATATTTTCCTTTTTATTTAGTTAAGTGTATTTCCTTATTTCCTTTAAGACCACCTTTCTGACACATGGAATATTTAGAAGTATATCATTTGGTTCCTGGGTGTTTGGAGAGTTTCACATTATATTCGTGTTGATTTACATTTTGAGTCTATTGTGGTCATAGGCTATACTCTGTATGATTTCAATTCTTTTGCATTTGTTTTGATTTGTCTCATGACCTAGGATATGGTCAATATATGTTCCTTGGACAGCTGAAAGTTTGTCGTCTCTCAATACCACACCCCAAATTTTGTCCAAAGCTTCCATAACATACATATTAGAGGCAAAAGAAAATCTTAAAAATCTCCTTCATAAATATTGGTGGGAAGTTTTAACTCTCATATTATGCAGGTAATCTCAACTTGTCCCATCTTCCAGAAACATAATTCAGAAAAAAATATAAAGTAGAGCAAAGACAAGAGTCAACACTATTATATAAATGAGTTTTATATTATTGTGTTCATGTGTGACTCATAGCCAGGATTTTAGAATAAAATCTATACGATCTCTGTTTGTATCTGTCTGTATATAAATTTATGCACTTTTGTATATATGTATAATATGCATATGTATAATATGGAATATTATCCTGCCTCTAGATGGTATTATAAATTAATTTATGAAATCTCTTAAAGGATTTCATAAAGGAGATCTTTTCTATTTGGCTTAATGATAAATAACTACTTATGTAAGTTAAATATTCCTAAAACTACTAGATACATAGAAACCAAAATATTTTTCAAGTACACATAATTTAAGTCAATCTTTGACAAATAAGACTAGTTTAATATTGTTGGCTTAATAAAAAAAAAAACATGGTTTGCAGATGGTTGCCTTTTCATTGTATTCTCGCAAAGATACAGAGAGTGAGAGTAAAAGAGCTCTATGACGTCCCTTTATAAGAGCACTAATCTCATTCATGAAGGCTCTACCTTCATGACTTAATTACCTCCCAAAGACCCACCTACAGATACTGCCACTTTGAGGAGTTAGGATTTCAACATATGAATTTGGAGAGGAATCATTCAGTCAGTAACCATCTTCAAAACCATATATGGCATCAGGGACTGTATCATCTTACTAATTCTGCTGTTGTCACTTGTTTAAAAGAAATTATGACAAGATAACATCCTGAAAATTCAGTAACAGGAGAGGATGAACATAAATATATATTGCTTTGGGCTATGAAGAGATAGATTATAGAATAAGCTATCACTTCCCACTCATTTTCCCTCAGGACATACCATTGTGAGGGCATAGTTGGTTCAATTTCCAACAACTAGCATATGCATCTGTTTTCCTGAAGGATTTCTCTGCCAGCTGAATCTGTTATACCCGTGTGCTCAGAAGCCAGAAACACTAAAAATTTAACACTCCCTGGGAAAAATATTTATTGATGTCTAATGAGAACTGAGGTATATACACTCAAAGTACTTAACCCTAATGTGAAATAACTCTGAGGCACATGTCCTCAAAAAAAGATTCACATAGCTATCTGTAATTGTCGGCAACAGGGCTTATGTTTGTTTTGTTCACTGAAGTAGCCTAGTGCCTAGAACAACGCCTAGCACCTAATAGTCACTCAATTAAAACCTGTCCTATAGTAGAAGGTAACATATCATCTATTCCATTAAATAAATTAATTGATGAATGGATTTTCAACAAAATGACACATAAGTCACAGACAGGCAAAGACCTGATGACATATGTCTACGAATTCTATTAAAATTGTTATGTTTTTTGTTGTTTTTGGTGGGGGGGGCATGGATAATATTTGCATCACTCTATTCCTCACATTAATTTGTCGACAAATGCTATGTTGAAGAAAATATGCATGGAATCAGTAGTCACTGGAGATAACACAATCAAATTACAAATAGTTAATAGATGTAATTAAGCGAACCTGCCTATTGATCCTTGCTTATCTTAGTATTGAATAGTGAAAGAACAAGATTGAATATTCTCCTAGTTTTAGACACTTACCTGTCTGAAGGCAAAGGGATGGAACCTAATGATTTACGAAGGTCTCTTAGCTCTTTGAGTAAAAGTTTAGCACAATCTCAATTAAATGCTAGAAGTTCTAATTTAAAATACAATTTTATTTGCAGTCTATACTGTCCTTTCCAACTTCTTCCTATAATCTCTCTGAGGAAATAAGAAGTAAGAAAATTAAATAAACACAAACAAAAATATCTACAAAGCCTTTTCACTCACAAGTAAGATAACAGAAAACCTAATACTAGAATTTTGAAGAACTCTTACAAATAGATAAAACTGAAAAAATGTTGACCTAAGTTTTCTTTCATGGCCTCCACAAGCTTCACTTCATAAAACAGAATATTTTATAAAATACAGAAAGAGATTTTATACCTTAGCCATCTCTTTCCCTGACACTAAGTCCCAGAGTTTGGAAACAAACAAACAAACAAACAAACAAACAAACAAACAAACTTATATGAAAAATTGGGCAGCCTTTTCTCTGTTGTGCAAATAATACTATTGGAGAAGTCCTAATCCTGCATCTTTGTTTTTACAGTTTTTTTACATTCACTCAGAGAGCAATTTCTTCAAGTAGGACACGTAGAGGATACTTATTTCATTATAAGTGTGTGCAGAGAGACAGGAATCTAGTAGCATTTACTGCTGGAATAAGATTAGTTCAATGCATCTGAGGGAACATCAATTCTTGGAGAAATTTAGTTCTATGTATTTCATAATCTTTCTCAATTCCACTGTTTCACCAGAAACACTTGCCCACTGCAGCAGCATTCTAACACCCCCAACTCCTTTCTTCTTTTAATTTTCCTTTTCTCAAAGATCTTTTGAAAAACATATCTTAATAGATAAATCCTTGTTTAAAACCATTTAATGGCTTCTCAATGATCTTAAATAAAATAAACAAAAAAACAAACTTAGCTTATGTGGAACTGAAAGGCATGGTCCCATCTATGTATTAAAATTCATCCCATGTTCCTTTCTACTCCTTCTTTGCACCTAAGTCACACACAATGACTGGTATCCTTAAGTTCTCTAAACATAACATCCTATCTTCTGCTTCATGTCATTACATATGAATTGTTTCCTCAGGGGATTTTTTCCTTCCACTTGTCCTTTAACTTAGATCATTTGCAGTCGTTTCCTCGAAGAAGACTTGCCTGACCACCAAAACTGGAGAAGCCTTTTCTATCTTCTTGTATTTGCATCATTTGTGTTATTTTCATTATATATTTATATGATTATCATTGTATGTTTTGTACTTATAATGCACATGCTAGGAGATCAGATACTGTGTGTATGTTTTATTCACCATTTTATCCACAGCAATTAACACAGTGCCTAGTGCTTGGCAAATGTTTTATTTATACACACACATGTAAATGTATACATATACATATGTGTATATGTATATATATATATACACACACATATATGTAGTAATTGAATGAATGGAAGTAATGGAAAAAGCTAAAGTTCTAATAAGTAAATCTGCATTAGATGAAGCCCTGCTAAGAAAATTATAATTACGCACATCAAGCTTTACTTTCAGTTGTAAATTAGAAAGAGAGAATCGTCACCTCAGAAATGCAGACAAAGTAGGGGCAAGGGAAGTTAAAACATTTTATATAGAATTTTGAATATATATAACTTATTCAAAGGCAACTTAATGTTCAACATAAATAACCTAGAGAAAGTTACCATAGAATGCTCAACTGAAAGAACAGAATTAGAGTACACCACTGAGAATTATCTATTATGGAATCAAGTATAAAATTAAATTATTCATGAAAATTTAGCAGGTTTTAATAGAATACGTCAAGGAATGACTGTATTAAAAATGAAAAGAAAACCTTATGGATAGGACCAACTCGATTCAAAATATGAAGGTTTGAGATGAAGAGACCAAGATAGGATGATACACATGATGAACCAGCGAGGAAGATTACAAGGAAAGTAACCACATAAGAGGACATGTAATCAATGGCCGTGCTACCTTGAATAAGCCTGATCCCATCTGATCTCAGAAGCTAAGCAGGGTCGGGCCTGGTTAGTACTTGGATGGGAGACCACCTAGAAAGACCAGGTGCTGTAGGTGTAAAAAATAAAATAAAAAAAAAAAATGAAAAAGAGCACATGTAATAGGAATACAGTAAAATATACTTCAAAGTAAGTAAAATAAGACATGAGACTAATGGTCATTAAAATCAATAATCATTGTTTTGAGTATATAAAGAAAATTATGAAAAAAATACTTGTTAGAAAAAAGGCACGGAATCCTCCATCTGTGAAAGTGATATTGTCCTAGAAATTCAGGTTAAGAACTGTGAAGGTTTGGAGATTTTAATAAGCTTGTCACAATTCCTTGGAATCTAGCAGAAGATAGGATACTCTTGGGTCAGAGATAAAAAAACCTTATTATCATGAAACAACATGCAACATGAGTTCCATGTTTGCATCAGTTCCTGTGACATTCCGAGTCCCATAAGTGTGATATAAAGTGGCCCAGATAGATGCTGCACACAAAGTGGGCTGTGTTATAGCTGAGGAAGCCAAGGGTTAGAAAGCTCCAATCTTTTAAAGGAGACATTTAGTAAATCTTCCTAATCTTTGATCCACAGGGAGACAAAATCTTTATTTTCCCAGAAAGCAAACAAATCTGGCTGATGTCCTAGAGAGACACACTATCTCTATCTCACAAGGTTGTTAGCTATGCAAATATCTTTGACAAGATGGCCTGTTAAATAAAAAGCCGTAATGCCTCTGCTCTGCAGATCAACCGAAGGCTTCTGTGGAGAATGGGCTGGTAACAAAAAACAAAACAAAACAAAACAATAAACCATAAAAATTATAAAAGTTTTCTGCATATACAAGATAAAAAACATTTAGAAATATATATCTTATTTGTGGATTGAAAGTCTCAGTACTGTCGATGAGTACTTTTTCCAAATATGTCTAAATTTAAAACATCTCATGTAAATTTTAAAGTATATAAATTTTTTCCAAGAACTTCTAAAATTTAATTAGTAAAATTTGCCAAGAAAAAATCTGCTCTAAAGGCTATACAAAGAAGTTTTGTATCTTGAATAGGAAAGACTTTATTTTTAAATATTTTAATATTTTTAAAGAATATTAAATATTTTTTTAAATGTGGTATGGTAACAGAAACAGATAATTTCCTCAGTTGATCAGAATATTATACCATGATCTGAGTATCTCTATCTCTTCCATATATATTCCATATAGATTCCTATAGGCATATCTATTTTCTAATGTACTTCAAAATACATTTTCCTTAATTCTAATAAATCAATTTTTTCACATTTCAATATATCTGAATTCAAGATGTCTCTTAAAAATTAACATAATATACAGAAATTTACATTTTCAAAAGATAATTATAACTATATTATATATTTTACAAATTAAAACACACACTTTTATATAAAATAGTCATTTAAGTTAATTTAGATAAGCATATTCATATAGTTGTGTGTGTATATATATAAAAATATATATAAATATATATATTTATATATATATAAATATATATATATTTATATATATAAATATTTATATATATTATATATAAATATAATATATGTTTATATATATAAATATTTATATATATTATATATAAATATATATTTATATATAATTAATATATATATTTATATATATAAACATATATTATATATATAAAAATATATATATATATTTATATATATATTTATATTTATATACACACACACACACAAATCAACTATGTGAGTATACTTACATATATATATATATATATATACACACAAACATAGAGGGGTCTCTAGTTTAAACCAAAAGGGAGCAAACCGTTATTAAATCTTGGAATAAAGATGTCTTTCTAATTCCACTTGCAGACTTTCATATTTAAAGAAATACTGTTGAATTTAAGACCTCTTTATGTCAAACAATCATAAACAAGATTTAAAAATACACTATATGAAAAAGTTTCATACTATAGGGTAAAGTGTTAATTCCCTTAATATTTTTTGTATTCTTACAAGCCAAATAAAAAAAGGCCAAAACTTAGACATAGGTAGAAGGCAGTCATCTACAAGCTGAGAAAATACCTCTCAACAGGATTCAAATTTGCCAGCAACTTTATCAAGAACTTCTAGGCTCCAGAACAATGAGAAAATCAATATCTATTGTTTAAGCGACACAGACTGTGGTATTTTATTATGGCAGCCTGAGTTCAATAATACACTTGTAGATATTTTAAATATATTTGACAAAATGTCATCTTCATTTTTATTTTTTTTAAATCATTAAATTGAAAGTGAGATGTTTACTAACTCTGATTAATAGTAACCAATAGTGTAAAGATTGATCTAGGTCGACAATTGGCAATTCAATGAATTAGATTGTAGAGAGCCCAGTCAAACACATCCTTTAGAAATTTAAGAGCACTCAGAGACTGTGAAAAATTGATGTTTTTTCATTTTTATCATTTTTTTTCTAATGTAATTTCTGCCTCACTTTTTAAAATCAGTCCATATGTATTTTCATGCTGATTTCTGAAATTAATGACCACATGACAGCTTTTGGATTGAAACACTTTCTGAAGTTCTAACACTAATATTTTAAAAGGCCAGCCTTTTAAAAAATGCAATTTAACTTCAACATTTCCTGCAACTGAATATTTTGACTTACAGTATATTGAAAAAGATCCTTTGAGATGTCATAATTTCAATATCATGATGGAAATAGTCTAATAAAAGTGAAGTGATGAAATAGGGCACATATTCTTAATAAAAGAAATCACTCAAAAAATATTTAATAGCAATTTGACTCTTCATTTATATATTTTAATTTGTATAAGCAAATGACCATACTATGTGAGTACACTATTGTCCTTACTCAACATACCACATAATTCTCTGATAAAATATTTATTTCATATTTCACATATCATAAAGTTATGGGTAAGGTAGTTCCTTTTTATTTGAACCCTTCTTCACTGATAACACATTCTCTCTCTGTCTCTCTCTCTCTCTTCCTCCTCTCCCCTTCTGTCTGTCTCTGTTTCTGCTTCTATATGTCTGTCTCTATATTTCTTCTCTCTCCATACAGACACATATATAAACTATCTCCTTTTACACAAAGTTCCTTGAGGTCAAGAATTACTCTGTTCTCTATCTCCAGTACACAGCACAGTGTGCAAATGAATATAAAGTAATCAGTAAATATTTATTGAATTCAACTTTACTTCATTTACTTAGGATTGGTGTTATTTGGAGCTTGAGATTAAGCTAAATTTATCATATTTAGGAGGCTGATAAGAGATAAATGATTGATAAGAGATAAAGTTCTTCTGGCTCAATTCTTGCAACTCACATATTAGCCCTAGAAAAGAGAAAAGAGCTATGAGTAAAATTCATAAAACTACATGATAAAAAAATTTATTTTGCCACCTTTTCTTAAAATAATTTAAAAAAAGTAGAATCCATTATTCTATTCTACCTTGCAATGACTTTGGCAACTTGCTATGTAGCTACTAGTTAAATGCTACTGAAGGGATAATAACCTAAAAAAAACCTTCTGAGATAGTAGGTTTTGATTACTTTATAATTGGACCTGCGTATGGGAAAGGATGAAAGATACTGATCGCAGAAGGCAAAGCTCATGGGGACAAAAATACATTAGAATGGAAGAGTAGAAATCGGCAAATTCCTGGCTAGTTATATATATCAAAGGTCAATCCCCAAATTACAGTAATAGTATATTTTATAGATTCTCACCAATGTATTTGTTCTTTTCAAGTCATCATAATCTATTATTGCATATACTACAGATATGATATACATTTTTAAAGTGCTTTTTGAATGTTCATAGTTCGATTTACATTCTCAGTAGATTTTATATCAAAGGGAAGGGCAATACATATTTGGGATGGGGTTGGGGGGCTTCCATATAACTTACTTTAGATTTGGAGTGTCAGGTCCTATATCAACTTGGAATGCAGTATTCATTCTCTTGCCATATAATTAGATACCACTTTTGTTTCCCAAAATGAGATTTTGCATCAACTCTCTGGGTAAGTGTCCTATAGTGTAGTATATTACATAAAAGCAATTTATAGAGGTGATGAAAGAAGAACAATTAATGTATTTTTTTGCACCACAGGACATACCTACTTGTTAAGTGAGTTATGAAAATGAAAGCATTTTCATACATACTACAAGAATTGATTAGTGTTTTGTTTGACTTCACTTGCAAATTTCCTTCTGGTTTCTCTAGTCAAAAAGTGTCTTGGACATGAAAAGCATTTAGTAGGGAAAAAAAGGCTGCAAGTTGTTTCCCACTTCTATGACAAGACAAAACAAAACAAAACAGAACAGAACAAAACATCAAAATTGGCATTTTACCTAGAGAAGTTAAGAGACTAACATAGTACAAACAGGGTGGATGAGTTATAGAAAAAGTCTCTTTGAAAAGGGTGAAACTGTTTCTGCTGTTTGGGGGATGATACATAAGCACTCGGACAAGAACTTTCACTCATTTTGCCACTTTTGCTGACACGCTATGTTGACTGACTGTTATCTAAACTGCATCTATTATTGCTCCATCTTTAAACAACAGATAATGTCCCCATAATGTTCTAGATATCTAGATTTCTGCAATATCTTCAAGAAAGGGAACATAACATTTCCTTCCCTAACTGAACAATTCTAAATTATTGGATGTATTTAAGATATCTTAAAAACTGGAAACAAGAGATTTGAAGTAGCTCAGTTGAAGGTAATAATGAGAGTAAAACAAAGCTAAATTTCACCTATTCAAATCATTCAATAATTATTTATAGTAGGATTACAATATGTTGTCATTTCTTACATATCACCCCCAAACCATGACTAAGCTGAGAAAGAAGAACAAAGTTGTAGGTATCATGCTACCTATGTCAAACTCTACTACGAGGCTATTGTAATTAAAACAGCATGGTACTGACACAAAAATGGACACACAAATCAAAGAACAATCTAGAAAGCTAGAAATAATCCCATAAGTATATGGTCATTTAATCTATAACAAAAGAGGCAAGAATATACAATGAGGTCAAGACAGTCTATTCAATAAATGGTGTTGGGAAAGCTGAGTAGATAACATGCAAAAAAATGAAATTCTGTACCACCTTCTTACACGCAAGAATAAATTAAAAATAGATTAAAGCCTTAAATGTAGACCTGCAGTCATAAAACTCCTAGACAAAAAAAAAAAAAGGTGGTAAACTCTGATATTGCTCTTAGTGATATTTTTTCTGATATATTTTCTCAGGCAAGGGTACAACATCAAACAAAAATTTTTGAACAGCAAAAAAAACCCATCAACAAAACGAAAAAGCAACCTACTGAATGGGAGAAGATATTTTCCAATGATATATCTGATTAGGGGTTAATATCCAAAATTTATAAAGAATTCATAGAACTAAACAGCAAAAATAAATAATCCAGTTAAAAAATAGGCAGAGGACCTGAATAGACATTTCTCCAAAGAGGACATACCAATGGCCAATAGACATACAAAAAGATGCTCAATGTCACTAATCATCAGAGAAATGCAAATTAAAATTACTTCACACTTGTCTGAATAGCTATCATTAATGAATCAAAAAAAAATAAGTGTTGGTGAAGATGTGGAAAAAAGGAAACCCTTGTGCACTGTTGGCGGGACTGTAAATTGGTATAGCCATTATGGAAAACAATTTGTAGGTTCCTCAAAAATTTAAAAATAGAACTGTCTTTTGACCAGCAATTCCACTTCTTGGTATTTATCTGAAAAAAATGCAAACACTAATTCAAAAAGATATATTCACTCATATGTTCACTCCAGGGCTATTTACAATAACTACGGAATGGAAGCAACCTAAGTTCCCATCAGTAGATGATTGGATAAATAAGATGTAGTATGTATATATATGTATGTATATATTTATATATATATATATATATATATATATATATATATATATATATATATATACATACACATATATATATATATATATATAAATGAATATTATTCAGCCATAAAAAAAAAGAAAGAAAAACTTACCATTTAAAACAATAGGGATGGACCTAGAGGGTATTATGCTGAGTGAAATAAGTTAGAGAAAGACAAATACTATATGATTCCACTTATTTTTGGAATCTAAAGAACAAAATAAATGAACAAACAAAATGGCAACAGACTCCAGATACACAGAACAAACTGCTGATTGCCAGATGAAAGAAGTATTGGGTGCTGGGTATAAAAGGAGAAGGGATTAAGAAGTATAAATAGTTATAAAAATAGTCACAGGGAAGTGAACTACAGCATAGGAATATAGTCAATAATATTGTAATAACTATGTATAGTGCAAGGTGGGTTATCAGGGAGAATCACTTTGTAAATTATATAAATGTCTGACCACTATGCTGTACATCTGAAATTAATATAAAATAATATTGAAGGTAAACTCTAACTGAAAAAAATTAAAACTTGTGTTGTGGTTCATGATCAAAATTTTTCAAATCGCTATGCTAAATCACTGGCTTTTGTGAAGACACAGATTCTTTTGGGAATCAGATGAAACTTATACATATTCAACATTTTCATGCCAATTAATTATAATTTTCCTAAAGGTCTCCAAGGAGTAATCCCTTATTTAATTGAGAAACACAGGTCAAGTAATGATAGACTAATTGGTTTTCTAGCTTTACATGACTTAATGACGTTATTTCTGAAGTTATTAAATAGCATAAGTAGGAGAGAGGTAGCAGATAAAAACAAATAAATGAACAAACAAAAAAACAATGACAATAAAGAAGGAAAAATAAAAAAGGAAAAATCTCTGGAATTTAAGCTGAAATAGAATTAGGTTGATTGGATTAGGTTAAATTGAGAGATGCTGAACATGTAGCTAAGTTGAAGAAATAATAGATGGGGTCTAAGAGATGTGTACTGATGAGGAATTAAATTTCGTGCCTAGTGTAGTTGTTGAAAGGTTGGTGACCCTTCATTTATCCAATATCTATATATTAAGCATACACACTACATGCTGAGAACATAATAGGAACTAGTGATAAAGCACTGAAGAAAAGATAAAAATCCTCCCTTTGTGGAACTTGTGTTCTAGTAGGACTTAAAGGGAAAAGCGTATGGATGATTTTGTAGTTAAAGTTGACAAAGAAGGCAAACATACTATAGTAAGATGGATTTTGTGGGAACAGTACTATGAACCAGAGGAAATTTAAATTATTTTGGTAACTTTAACAAGAAATATAGGAAAATACATTAGAATAGAATTTGTTTATAGATACTTAACATGGAAGTAAGAAAACAATGAAATTTTGATATAATGAACTACCATATTTGTTGTAAGCATATCACTAAAATCTTCACTCAGGGTGTAATTTCATTCTAATCCAACAAAATTGAAAGGTAAAAAAAGAGAATATCTTAGGGCTATATAAATATTATTTTGGAGAAAAGACAATAGGATTATCAATCTGAGAGAAAAAATCCATATCTATTTAAAAATCTAGATGAACCAATAAAATGGCTGAAATAAAAAAATCTTCAAACCACATGTCCCAAGATTGTGTTGTCTAGTATGTAATTTTCAAATAATAAATATATTTATAAATGATTTTAACTCTCAAATTCATTTAAAATTACTTGCTTCCATGTTTTTCTACATTAATATGTTCAAAGATATTTATAATATAATTCTCATGTTTTCAAATCATAAATAGTACAATTCCTGATGTTCAAAAGAAATTCATAAATGTTTGTTATATGAGTGAATAAACTGTATATCTGTAATCTTATAAGAAATGATTCAGCCAAAAGTGGTTGCTCTAGAATCCCATTCTCAGAAATAACAATGTTTTGACATTCATAGCACAAAAGATACTTGGATTTGACAGATATTTGCATTTGTGCAACAATCCTCAAATTAAACAGATGTATATTAACACCAAAGTTGAATAGAGTGGTTTGGAAAATAATATATATATTTTTTAATTCTCAGGACAATGTATTTGTTCTATCGTTGCCATTATATTGGAATTTTCCTTACTAGGCATCGAAGAATAACCGAAATTTGCACGTGTTATTTTTTTCTATGTGTTCTAAATATTACCTTTACTGAGTTTTATTACTGTCACTTAAGTAATAAAACTTTGAAAGGGAGAAAAAAGTACTGAAGCTAATTAAATTCATAGCTAAGGAAGAAGAAGAAAAGCAAACTTCTAATTGTGCCATTTAGATGATTTTCCGAGCTGAAAATATGTTTTCTAAATAAATGCCATTGATGATAAACTATTCAATAGCATTTATATTCTCTTGGTAACAGAAATATAAAATATACAATGTATTGAGGATGAATTAAAAATTCTTATCTATAATTCATTTTCCTAGGTTACTCCTTATGAAACAGTATTCCAAAATGAGTGAATATTGAATGTGGACTTTTATTTTAATGCAGAAGAAAGACCTATTATCAGTTTTCTACAAAAACAGAGACAATGTGACTTGTTATTACTGATACATGTTTACATATAGCAATAATGACTCCCTCTTATTCCAATAATCTGTTATAACAAGATGAAACCATTTTAAAATTTATCAAATCTTAAAATGATTTCATCTTGTTATAAAGGGGGAGGGGGAGATAGATGGGGTAAAAGGGTCAAATATGTGATGACAGAAAGAAATCTAACTATGGATGGTGAACACACAATACAATATACTGTTGAACTGTACACCTAAAACTTACTGGATTTCATTAACCAATGGCAACATAAAAAAAAAGACAATTCAAAAAAAATTATCAAATCATATTAATATGCCTAAAGCAATTTTTTTTACAGTGTGGTCCCTTGAGTTATTTTCATTTTGGAACTTGTTACAAATGCAAACTAACAAGCCCTACCAGAGAACCATTAAATCAGAAACTTTGGAGTTGGATCTCAATAATCAGTATTTAACAAGTCCTCCACATGATTTTTATACATGTTAAGTAATTATTCCCAAATAAAAAGATGCATATTGATATCAGAATTGAAAGGAGGAGAGTAAATGTATGATAATACTTGCATTTAATGGAGCACAAGCACACTAAACCAGTTTCAGACATCTAAAGTTCTTAGATGATCAATTAATTTTGTTTATATTTATGGATAAAAATTTAAGGACAAGAACAGTTACATCTTTTATATACTGATTCAAGTTAGCCCGCGTTTTGCAAATAGCTTTATCTATGGCAACACTTTGATTTCTTCTTCTGTTTTATGAGACTAGTTTTATACTTTGCAAACATGTGCACATGAGGGTGGCAAGCCAATACTGACTACCTCTTTCAAATTCTAAGTTGTATTTCCAGGAAGACTGTGACTGAAGACTCTGGCACTTATACATGTGATTCTTTTCTTTTTTTAATTATTTTTATTTTTCAATTACAGTTGACATTCAATATTATTTTATATTAGTTTCAGGTAAACAGAAGAATGGACATTTATTTGATTTCTTATTCAATAATTTATTTGACTTCAAATTTATTAATTAATTTAATTTACATGTTAAAAAAAAAGAACATTCTTGAGAGCCAGAGAGGTCTACTTCTTGATTTTTTTAAATTACTATGGACTAGGAGCAGGGAGTTTCTAAAAGGGTATTAGGTACCTTCGGGTTTTAAATATAGAGCTACTGATGCTTTTATTCTTAGCCAAATTTTACATTATTTATAGTATTCTTATTAATCTTTTATAGTTTTATAATCACCTTTGTTTTGCAGATATATTATGTATTTAGTGCTAGAATCTATATCGGATTTTTGAGTGAATCTATAGAGTTCAGTGTTTGAGAGGAATACTGAGATCCTGGGCATGCATTATGACTGACACCAAGAGACCATTTTGATCTTAAAGAAGCTTTCACATGTTGATAGGCTGATGTATATGAAGAGGCCAGGAGATCCCAAAGTATGACATTGGTGAGGATATCCCTAAGAAAATGGGTTCAGATAGTATTTGCAAAATCATCTCTTCTACCTTTCCTTCTAATGCTTTCACCATAAATTTATAGAGCTTCATTAAATAAGAGAGACTGTTTACCTGATTTGTCTACACTGGGCAGGAGAATAATAATTACAAATGTCTGATGACTAAACAGATGTGAATAGTTGCTAATAAATTGCACATGGGAACAAGTGGTGGCTATTTACTGATAATACCTAGCACAACTGTATCAATACACAGACCTGTTTATGTCCAATCTTTCCACATTAAGCAAATATTTTAAATCCTATGCATGCATGTATAATGCAAATGTAATTCATGTGTCTTTCCAGATTCTACTTTATCTTATTTCATTAATATTTTTACTCTCTCCTGAAAACTCTGGTGATTTATGCCAAGTTGGTGCCTCCGTTTGCACTTATATGATTATTGTTGAAAATTCTTACCCTCTCACTCTGCTATTGCATATAGTTTGCAGGTTTATAAACCAAGTAATAACATTACATAATACATAAGAAAAGACTACATAATAAAATAAATTAGTGTGAAAACAGATCTGACTGAAATTACAAAAACTGTGATTTAGATCACACTCTCCTCTGACATCTGCCAGAACTGGAGCAAGAATACAGATAAAAGCCCACATGTCCTATGTCTAAATATATGACTTGTAAATCAAGTTAAGACCATAGCTCAGCCTGCATTCCTACCCAGTACCAAGATACTCTACATTTTTTCTGATCCAAGAGGTGAATCTGTGATTTTTCTCATCTCGACTCCTCACTCCTCCACTCCAAACTCGTAAGTTCTTTGGAGAAACACACACACGCACGCACTCACGGTTTAAGATCTCTCTCCCAAGAATTTTGTTTGCTCAATTGGTTATTAAACTTTCAAAACACTCTTACAAGACCAAACTGAAAAAAAAAATAGATTTTGTATTTCTGTTTCTGATCTGGAGAGTCCTCTATACATTTCTTTTTTAGGGAGATACAAAAATCAAACATATGACAAGTTTTGTAACAATAAAATATATAAACATGCATATGTGCCATTTAAGATGTTTCCACAAATGTGAAAGAGAATAATATAGAGGTATAAAACATTTTGCAGGCACAGAAATTATTATAGCAACACATTTGAAAATGTTGTTGTATCAAAATGTTTTAAACATTGTCATTTGAACTTGCAATCTGATTCAGTTGCTTGTTTGTATGAAATATGAATACATCTATATAGTGCTGACTTTTCTATTCAGTGTTTTAAATTCAGACTTAACAATTATTCATGTCATGTTCTAAAGATATTTCTATGTCTCTCAATGTGTCTGCATTTATTAATTGGATTTCTTCTGTAAGGAAGAATTGTTTCTTCTCCTTTATCTATCTATTTATTTATGAACTCATGAATATTTATTTTATTTCATAGATTGTAGTCAAAAACAATTGTTATTTATTTTGTTGCTCACATTGTTCCAGGTTGGGCTAAAGAAAGCTCTTTCAGTTTGTCTCCTGTGTGCTTTCAACCTATCCCCATCCTTTGCACTGAGCAATTCAAGTTTCGTTTTATTTTAATCATGCAGGAGGTATAAGATAATGATAAGTACAAAAACTGTACATATAAAACTGTATTTACAATGTGATCTCAATTTAATAAATAATTATTTGTGAGGATAAATTATATCCCATTATTTAAAAATCTGTTGGTCAAAATTTAGACTTATTTTTACAATATAAACTATATATTATTTCAAAGCTGTTATCTCTGCAAGGTGGAAAAAACAACAAATTTTATGATGTATATTTTTGTATTTTAAGATTGTTTCTAATGTAAGTTTTTATTTTATAGTAAGAAATATTTTAAATTGAAAATAAGTACTAGACTGGATAAGAGGCAGTCTTTTTCTTCATTTTTGACTTCTTGAATTTGACCTTATGTATGGGACATTCAAATAAAAAATAAACAAACAAACAAACAAACAAATAAATAAATAAATAAATAAATAAATAAATAAAACAGCAAGCAGTGAGTTCCCATTAATATTTAGATTTCTAATACGAGGAACCAAGGCTCCTTGGAGAAGTGTTTGATTTTAGAGCCAGGGCAAGGAAAATATTGACAAGCCAAGTGCAACCTGTGGTACAAAAAGGAAGGAAATACTCAGAGGAAAAGATGGGGTATGTTGAAAACACACACTACAGAAAATTCTACGAAACAATAGGCCAGTCAGTACTCTTTAGAAGTGTCGAGGTCATGAAAGTCATGAAAAAGTGGAGAAGTTAACACAGATTTGGAGTCGTGGCATGAACCTGGGCTTGTCCTGGAACAGAAAAATACGTGTGACAAGACTGGTAAATGTGAATAAATTTAATAATACTGTACCAATATTAACTTCTTGGTTTTGATGATTGTACATGATGTTAACATTAATTTTGGTCATGATATAAGGTGTTAATATTAGGGGAATTGGGGTGAAAGTTAAGGGGAACTGTATATTATTTTGCAAATTGTTGGCAATTCTAAAATTAGCTTAAAATATAAAGTTAAGCAAATCCATAAATTCACTTGTGAGTTCCTCTTGACTTCTGGAATATTAGAAGAATTTTCTTTAATTTCCAAATAATTAGTGACTTTCAAGATATCTTGTTATTGTTATCCAGTTTAATTCCATTTTGGCCCAAGAATACACTTTGTATGCTGTCAGTTCTTAAGATTTGTTTTTATGGTTGATAATGTGCTCTATTTTGATGAAAGCTGTATATTTAAATGAAAATTTGAAAAGAATAAGTATTCTCTTATTGTTGGATTGAATATTTTAAATGTACATTAGGATGAGTTGGTTAATAGTCTGTTGAGTCTTGTATATTCTTAGTTTTTTTCTATTTTTCCTATTGATTATTAAGAGAAGAGTGGTAAAGTGTGCAACTATAATTTCAGGTTTGTCTACTTCTCCTTTTGGTTCTATCTGCTTTTGCTTCCTATAACATAAATTCTGGTTTTAAGTACAAAAACATGTAGCAATATTATGCCTTCTTTATGTATTAACTCCTTTATCTTTATGCAGTATTCTTCTTTATCCCTGGTTATATTTCTTGGTCTGATGCCTGGTTTGCGCAATGTTCATACAATCATTTCAGCTTTCTTCTACTTTCTTCTACTTAGTTTTCCTTCTTTCTTTTAATATTTCTATGGCTTGCATAATTTTTGATGAAAAATTTATTGTAATTCTTATTTTTATTCTTTGGTATATAATTTTATTTTCTAGACATGCTCTTTCACCAGATTCCCTAATCATTAGCAGTAAGGAATATGCGATTTAAAGCAACAGTGATACACAATCACATAACTTCAGGCCAGCTAAAATTAAAATAACTCATAATAATGTGGTGAGCGCATAATAAGGTCAAACCACTATGTTGGACACCTGAAACTAATATAATATTGTATACCAACTATGCTTTAATAAAAATAAAATATATATATATATATATGTATATACATCAATCAACCAATCAGTTAGTATGTGGAAATATACGGGCTTTCATACACTGCCAGTGATATAGGCACTTTGGAGAACTGATCAGCATTATCTAAAGTTGATTATCACTATATACTGTGACCAAGTACTTTTTTTCCCCATCCCCCACCCCTTCGGCAACCATTAGTTTGTTTTCTGTGTATCTATAGGTCTGTTCCTATTTTGTTTTGTTTATTCATTTTTTTTTAGATTGCATATACAAGCAAAATCATATAGTCTTTCTCTTTCTCTGTCTGACTTATTACACTTAGCATAATATCTTCTAGGTCCATCCATGTTTTCACAGATGGCAAGATTTCATTCTTTTATTTTTTTTTGCTGAATAATATCCCTGTGTGTGTGTGTGTGTGTGTGTGTGTGTGTGAGATATCTTCTTTATCTATTCATCTATTGATAGGCACTCACGTTGCTTCCGTATCTTGCCTATTACTAGTAATGCTGCAATGAACACAGGTTCACACATAACTTTCCACATTAGTGTTTTTGTTTTCTTTAGATAAATATCCCAAAGTTAAACTGCTTGATCATATTGCAGCTCTATGTTTCATTTTTTGAGGAATGTTCATACCTTTTCCACAGTGGCTGCACTAATGTACAATCCTATGAACAGTATACTAAGGTCCCCTTTTTTCCACATCCTTTCCGCACTTATTTGTTGATTTATTAATGATAGCCATTCTGAGAAGTATAAGGTGATATCTCGTTGTGGTTAAAATTTGCATTTCCCTGATAATATGACCAAATACTTTAAAAAATGTTATATATCAGAATAAGTATATGATCATGTCTTCCAAAATACACATATAAAATTGTTCACACAAAATAACTTCCAATATTTAATAATTTTAGGTAAAATAAGCACTATCAATTGTAGAACATATAAGTAAACTATAGTATACACATATAATGCTTATAATGCCACATTTTTATTTATGGAAATTATGAAGGAAATAAAATATATATGCAAATATAAATGAATAACAAAAATGCATACTGAGAGAAACCACATATGAGAAAATGTTATTATATAACATTATTCATATAGATTAAAAAAAAACAAAATTAATATTGTTATAAAACAGAATAGTGGTCACCTATGGGTAGGGAATAAAGGACAACAAATTGAAGAGATCATAGTTACTAGTAATAATCTCTTTGCAACTCAGATAGTTGTTAAAAAGTTTGTTCATTTTCCAATAATTTATCATGCTGATCATTTATGATTTTACTTACATTTAAAAGTAATAGAAAACAAAAACTAGATATTTGTACAGTTTCACGGTTAATTTTTATAATAATGATACAAACTATTATGCTATACAAAATATATTAGAATGTATTAATAATTTACTTTTACATTTATATACCCTTGTTTGGGCTCCTACTTACTTTATGTAACACAGAAGGAGATAATTGAACTGATGATACATGGATGGACAAATTAATAAGTAGATATAAAAATCATAACATATATTCACATGTATAGGCTTACATATATAAACATGTGACTCACTGAAACCGTCACAAGTTTGAAGAATCTATTTTAGTCATATGGAGATTTTATGGAGAAAAATACATATCATAGTTTAAAATTGATAACATATTACAGAATCTTAGGAAATAACTATGGATATCAAGGGCCAACCATCTTTACGTTTTTACTGTGCTATTATAAGAAATAAATGTATATATATAAATTATTCTATAACATGTAAAATCCTTAAAATACATGGTATTTTTAATATTTTTACTATACATTTAATATTTATATTTGAGGACATGCTTACTAAGCTCAATGGCCTTTTAACAAAAACAACAAAAATGCTTCTGTATGTGATGATGGTGTTGCTGTTAGTCAAACATTGGCAAATATTAGTTCGTAAAATTAATATATATGAGTATGAAATGTTTCTAATAAGCCTCAAATACTAAAGCAAGCTTTTACTCTAATTTTGGCTTTGTAGATAGAACAGCTCTAAGAATGACCCCCAACGACCTTTTCTTTTTAACTGTAGGTGGGACTTGGGAATATGAAGAGGTATCATTCCCATGGTGATGCTGTGTTATGAGGTACAGGTGATCTTAAAAATGAAGAGATTATCTAGAATGATCTAATGTTATCACTTGAGCCTTTTAGAACAGGGGTCGCCAACCCCTGGGCCACAGCCTGTTAAGAACTGGGCCGCACAGCAGGAGGTGAATGGTGGGCCAACAAGCAAAACTTCATCTGCATTTGCAGCCACTCCCCAGAGTTAGCATCACCGCCTCAGCTCCACTACAAATCATTAGGCATTAGATTCTCATAGGAGCACTGGTCCCCATTGCCAAAAAGGTTGGGGACTGCTGTTTTAGATGACCAAATTTTCCACAGCTGAGAGCAGTAGAGGAAGACAGAAAAATAACAGAAATGTAAACAATGAGAAGGACTCAATGAAACACTGTTGGTTGAAGATGGAGGGGGTCATGTGAGATGGAATATGGACAGCTTCTAGCAGCAAAAAGCAGTCCATAGCTGCCACTGACAGCAAACAAGAAAACACAGACATTGGAACTATAGCCACAAGGAATTGAATTTTGCCAAGTGGAATGTTGCTTGGAAACAGATTCTTCCTCAGAGTCTCCAGATAAGAGTCCAGCCAAGTAAACCAATCAGCTCAATATGTGAGACACTGACAGAAGGATCCAATGGAACTTGCCTCAGCCTCTAAACTATAGAATCATAAGATTTCAAACGTGTTTTGTTTATACCACAATAAGTTTGTGGTAATTTGTTATATAGCAATATAAAAATAGCACAGGCTTATTATAAAAGAGATCATTACTTCTCTCAGATCTTAATAGATAATACATATTTAATTAAGAATGGCAATAAGAGATTAATTCAAGAGGTCAGGGTGTGGAAGGCAAGCATTATTGCCTGCCCATTCATGATTTGGATCTTACTAAAGGCTGACAGAAGAAATGCACTGGGCAGGATACTTTCATAAACCAGGTATATACTATAAAATCCTATACAAAATGCTGTGGGTTTAGAAATCATACTTTGCTTATTGCATCGCCACTTGGTAGAAGAACACTAGCATCAATAGTGTTAAATTAGGGGACAGTAAAGCAATTAGTTCAGAGAAACCTCGATTCCTAAATCACTATATGGAAGGTTCCTACCGTAACCCCTCTAGAACTTAGCATGATCTGAGACATGAGAGAAAAACTTTCGTTGTGAAAAACCACAGATTTTTGTAGTTTATCTCTACCAGTGGCTGAAGTTTAATGAATCTATTCTGTAAGGGGGAAAAAATCAGTTGAAATTCCCTAAAAGGGGCTAGATAATGGCAATGTGTTCAAATACTACTCTATTTAAAATTTGTTTTCATCTATTAGTGGGGAGGAGTGCTGGGTGGAGTAAAAGTTAACTTGGATCTATGAGTAAGCTGATAATTTAATAAGCATTGAGCTTTCTTTAAAAGCTTGTATCTGTGAGCAGCCCAAAAGGTTAAGATGGGAAAAGGCAATGTAAAGTTAGGCAAATAATTTAACAAAAGACACATGACTGTCAGTCGGGAAAGTCAGGATTACAACTGATTTTAACAGCTAAATGCTGAAATGTACACCCTCTCATCAGTCAATAAATTTAAACTACACGAAAAACTGAGACAAGTTTTCTTTAAGATGTAAAATGAATGGGTCATTTTAAAATTACCAATTGTATGTAGTCAGTAGTAATGAGTGAAAGTAAATACCAATCTTAGATTGAATATTTGAAATTATTAAAACACAAGTAATAGTGGATCCTTCTGTTTTTCCCCTTTAACTACTGGTGTGGTTGGCCTCTTTATGATGTCACATCTCAACATCACTAATCTGAATTTACAGTGCTTAAGTCCTGGCAAATCATAGGTTGGGGAAATGTCTGTTCCAAGATTGTAAGTCCTGTTCTCAAATTTTATGTTTTAAAATAACTGAAATGCTCTAGTTAGCTTTATATTTATTCTCTTTAATATAAAGAGATGTTCATTATATTATTATGATGCCATTGATAAACAAAAGAGTATGTGTTTAGCAAACGTATTTATTCTCAAGGAACACCATAGGTTGTTTTGATCTAAGACTTAACTAATTCACTTCAGTAAAATATAGACATGGCTTTAGATAAGTCTTTTTCAATGTGATTCTTCATTTTTTATCATATTGCATTTTGGAACACAAAAAATGAAATAATTCATGGTCTTCATTCAGGCAACTACCACCTCCTTAGGGGTCATTTGGAAATTTATGGGAGCTTTTTTCTTTTTATGTCACAGTGACTGAAAAGTACACTGACTTTAGAGGGCCTGGTTCAAGGGTTCTAAACCTTTGCTAAAAAGTGGGAAGCCCAACAGAAAGAAGATCAACTAAATGCTAATTATATCCCCCCATGAGAAATACTGAGTGTGCAAAAGTAGTTTGCAATAAAAAGAAGATAATCCAGAATGGGAGTTTGATGATCGTTGTTGCTTGATACTTAATTTATGTTAAAATGAGGTAGAGGAAGGACAGCTTTCAATTGCGTAAACTTTTTTACTGTGAAGGCATAGAACAAAGGCAAAGGCATGGAACTCTGAAATATAAAGCAAAGTGTAACTGGGTATTCTTTGGAGGGTAGTGTTAATGAAAAGATAAAATACAAATCTTGAAAATAAACACAAACAAAACAGGCTTCTGGTGACTACCTCATTATAACATAAAGGCCATAAAGGTTTGAATGTATCTGTCATGATTACTTTAGAGGCTGAGTGAATTGTTGACTATTACACAGTAATCGGTGTTCAGGAATATAACAGAATTAACTATGTAATCACTTTAAAATGCTTAAGTACAATGAAATATTGATGTTGTTACTATTATCATGAGCATTGCTTGGCTTTCAAAGAACTCCACAATGGTTAAGAATTTATTTTTGATTTTATGACTATTTCTATATGGCGTTTTCTGGTGTAATCCCCAAACTCTCATGCTATGGTAGAAGGAAAGTGTGGTTACACTCATAATGAAATGGCCTGTTAGCTAAGGAAACACACACACACACAAAATCCTTAACACGAATTCTCATTTTTCCTTGGGTTCGAGTGGCAACTTCTAGTTCACTGAACAGAGAATTTGAAATGCAGAAAATAACTTTCTACTTTGCCTTTCTTCTGAATTCTAACAATGAAAGGACCTTAATTTTAGACTTAACATTTCTGTGCCATGGCAACCAACTTGTAGTTGATAAAAAAAATTCTCCTCTTTCAGCTCATTTTCTCACTCTCTCCACTTATTCCTCTTTAATACTTTTATTCATTCAAATCTCAAAAGTCCCACTCAAGAGTTTCACCTCTCCTTACCTTTGCCTCTAACTCAGGGTACTTGACTCAACTTAGTCCTTCCATTTTTAATGTTGAATAGTAGGTCTAAAACTTCTGAAGGAAGTGGAAGAAGTTTTCATAAAGATTTGGTATCACATAGGGAGAAACACTTAACTTTTTGAATGCCTGGTGTTAGCTTCCAGATTTCATATCCACTGTGCATTTTATCGTTGTCTCCCTTGAATTGCATTAATAAAGCCCATCTTACTATCTTGGCCTAGAAATTCACTTTGATATAGAACAGGGTTTATCAACCTTGGCACTATTGACATTTTAGGCAAGATAACTCTTTATTGGAGATACCTCTTTATTGGAGTTGAGAACTTGGGGTGGGGGATGGTCTTCCTCATTATAAGATGCTTAGAATATCCCCGGTTTCTACCCACTGGATGCGAGCATCAGCACGCAAGCGCACAGGCATTCTTGCCTACATACAATTGTGATAATTGAAAATATCTCAGACTTTGCAAAATGTCCTCTGGGGAAAGGGGTTCAACATAAACCTGGTCTGAGAAACACTGCTCTAGAAAATGTTAGAATATGACAGGCAATTTCATCAAACACACACAGTCATCTCTCGGCAAGACAATAACCATGTGGCAGTTGAACTTTGCTTTTATGTAGAGACTCCTCTAGGAAATACAAAAGTGCCTTAGGTCCCAGTCAGTCCTTGGAAAACATTCTGCCAAGTCCTTTACAACCTCATTTGCCATATATCCAATGCAGAATCCAAAAATCCAAAGTCTGCTGGCAGGATATCTTGGGATACTCACACATATAGATTGTCTGTGGGCATTTCAAATGACACTGGAGGAATTATCACATTATTGAGCCCTTTTCCTTTGAATTTATTATATTTTTTTAGAACATATATAGAGATACAGTTAAAGGCAAGAGTAAATAAAGGTATATTCTGCATTTAGTTTGAAAAATGTCAAACTAAAGATTAAAAATTTTTTTCCAGGGGTTATATAGAAATAGGTTTCTCTCCTAAAAAATAAAGTTCCCTGTTTCCTACTTTGGGATCTTGACTTTTATTTAGGAAAACTGAAACCTAGCTTCCCTTCCTAAGCCATGAACATGCTACATTCCAAAATGCTGACAGTAGGAACCTCATTACTTTAAAAAAGCTCACAGATACGGAGACCGATTTTGAAATGATTGAATGTGGGGACCTGAAGAGAAGGCAGACTTGTGGCTTATGCATTCTATTTCCCTTGGTTAAGATGAAGTATCAGCTATTAGGTTTCCTTATATATATCCAAAGACCTTAATTCAAGATCTAGTTGTATAGACAAAGAATAACCTTTTTTTGACAAAATTGTTGCATTTTTTCTTTATTTTTAGAGTAATTAAATTGGACTATCTTCAATTTTAAAAGAATGAAAATAAATATATATTTATATAAAAATGATATTAAAGTAAAAAAAATAAAAGATACACTAACAGTTGTGTGGGGTTTTTTTTAATTAGAAACTTCAAAATTGGAATCTAAATGCATTGTTCTACAAAATTTCTTGACTGTCCCAGAAAGGCAAGCGAGAGATGCTTTCATAAGCAGAACCACATTTAGAGGAAAGAGTGAGAAAATGCTATCTTACATGAACATAGTCTTTCTCCCGTTGATGGACACCTGGGTTGTTTAGTTTTGGTTAGTATGAAGAAAGTAGCTATACACATTTTATCCAAGTCTTTTTATGGGCATCTGTTGGCTAAGCTACTAGTGGAAAGGCTGCTTCATACACAGAGCATGTGTAAATTTAATTTTATTTCAAAAATGTCAATGGTATTCCAAAGTGATGGTACCATTTCTGCACCCACAACCAATGCTGAATATGTCAGATGCTCTACACCACTGTTGACTGTTGCTGTCATTACTGTTTAATTTTCTCTGTTCTCATTAGTATAAAGGTTATCTTCTTCAATTTCTCTGAGGAAAATTTTAGTTTTCTTATATATGTCTAATATATAATAATAAACTTTTTTCTAAAATATTTTAATAAACTTATTCAAATATAAACATATAAACATAAAATGTTTATATTTTAATAAACTTATTTCTAAATATTTTCATGTTATTGCAAATTATTCTTTCTTAAATTTATATTTTCCCATTTTCCTAGTTATAGAGATATTCTTTATATAATTACCCTTGTATCACGTAATTTTATTACATTCATGTAGGAGCTCTAAATAATTATATTTGTAGATGTCACTGGTAGTCTTTTTACTCAATCAGGTCTTTTGTGGATGAAAACAAGTTTACTTTTTCCTTTCCAATATTGATGTTGTTATTATCTTATGGAACAAAATAGGGTTTAGATTACAATGTTAAAGAGAAGACTGAGCATCTTTGTCCTTTTTCTGATTTACAGAGGACAGTCAATATTCTATAATAAAACTAAATTTAATTTTAATAGTATTACCTGGACACATTTTATCCATTTGAGGAAGAGGTCTTCTTAATTTTCTCAGTTTTGTTACTTTTTTGTTCAAAAATTCTTCTGCATATCTTGAGATGATGAGACAAATTTCCTTATTTTGTTATTTAGAGTGATTGCATTGTTTGATGTATATAGGTTAAACTAACCTTACATTTTAGAGTAAACTTCAGTGGTCATGATGTATTAGTCATTTTATATATTGTTCCATAAAATTAATAAATAAATTGTTAAGGAATTTTTGTATCTGTGTTTATTCAGAATATTGGTTTATAATATTCATTTCTGGCAATGTTTTTGAGAGGTTCCTATGTCAAGGTTATTTATATTTGTCTCAAAAATTAGTTGAAACACTTTTCTCCTATCTCTTATTTCTGAAAAACTTTTGTAGAATTAGTATTTTTCCTTAAATTTTTGATTTATCAGTAAAACGGTCTGGGCCTGTGCTTTTCTTTCTGGGAAGGATTTAATAATAAATTTGTTCAACAATTACAGGGATATTCACATTTTTTATTATTTCGTCAAGTCAATTTTGGTAAATAAATTGAGCTCATCTATTTCACGTAAGTTGCTGAATTTATTAGCATAAAGATCTTAATGATATTCTTCATTATCTTTTAAAATCTATATAATTATAAAACTTGTATCTGTCTAAATAGTGGTAATTTTTCTCTTTTCCTTCATCAGACTTTCTAGGACATAAAATTTTAATGGTCTCATAAAAAAGAAACCCAAATTTTGGATTTTTTAATTTACTCTAATTTTGTTTTCTTTAATTGATTTTGACTTATAGTTCCACTAATTTCTACCCTTTAACTGTGATATTTTCCTAATTTTAAGCAGATATTCAAAATACTGTTTTTGATTTTTTTCTCATATAAGAAATTAAAGGTATAAATTCTACTGTATGAATTGTACATAGTATTCTACAATTTTCAATATATTATTGTTTAGGTGCTTCTTTTTGAATAACTGTTCATTGTGATTTCTGTTTGACCACTGGTTATGTCGAAGGAGCTGTTCATTTTTCAAATATTTATGTTGTTGCTACATTCCACTGAGTTGGCTCAGACTGCAGAAGACTCTATGAATGAATGATGTCCATAATGTCCTATCCTCAACAGCCCTGCTCAAATGTACATTGGCTAGATCCAAGCCTACAGATTCAGATATAGTGGGGAAAGTAATTTTAATGCATGTTCTCATATAAGAAAACATCAGACCAGATAATTTATTAGTCAATGCATCGATAAATCTTAAATTTTGTCTAATTATTTTATTTAAATTCTTAAAAGTGACAATTTTTAAAATGTACCAGTTTTGTGTTAGGGAATAGAGCTTTAATGAAGTTATCGAGATACTTTATAAAAATGTAATTTATTATTAATATTTATGTAAGGTCAAGAAAAGCAAGAAACTGGGTAAGCACGTGTGTTTGCATTTCTGTGTGAGTGTATAACAAACTCTAGATCAATAAAGACTTTCTATAATATAATGAGAAGATATAGAATAATATTTCTCTAAGAAAACTTAATAATTACCTCCATTATAAATATATAAAAATTAGATTATAAAACTCCCCTTTGTGGGATCAAATATGTTTATATAGTACTAAAACATATGTAAACTTATAAATGGAAAATATTTGCAATATAATTTTCTCAGATTTTCTTAGAGGACAAAAAAGATCAAAATTCAGGTTGATACTGTGGTTCACACATACTTACACACACACACACACACACACACATTCATAGACATACGCATATCCTACCGAATGATCTGGATTTGATTAAGTTCTGAAAATATTTTAAGATCTAATCTAGTTTTACTTAAGCATAGTGTTTTCAAAGTGCTACCTTAGTTAAAATCAACTGAAAAGAAATTGAGGATGAGGTGGGGAAAATGAATTCAATCATGGTTTTATAATTTTAAAAAAGTCTCTATTTTAGATATGGCAGGTCGATAAGATTTTTTTCTTATGCTCTACTCCCCTTGTTTTAGCTCTGTTGAGTTTGTCCTAAAAACACACGTTTGCTCATCTCTGTTCTTCTAAAACCAAGTAATCTTACATAATAATGGAGATCGGAGAATGCAAAATATTTCTCTAGTTGGTGGTGGCAAGTGCTTATGCATAATACTGATCATTAAATAGAGTGACTTTGTACAAATTAATTAAAACCTTTCTCTCTTATTTTAATAGCCAAAAAGCAAGCTTTGGGACATGTGATAATTACATTCCAGGTAGGAAAGAGTTCAATATACTTTAAAAAAGCATGTATGATTAATTTTAGAGGTAAGAGATTATCCTCCATTCAAAGTGATGAAGCAGTAGCTGTCATGGAATATTATAAATATCAACTTTTTCTTTTCCAAGGAACTTTTTTCATGGCTCAGTGTACGCCTTCTAAAGATATTTTTTCTAAATCCAAAAATGATTATGCAAATATATATAGTACTATTAAGGTGAACATATTTACGTGTTAGTAATCATTTAATCTGATAATCTTACAGTTGAAAGGTAGTGAAGAAAACTGGTTAAAGAAGTTCTCACCCATGTCAGAAATGTCTTCTACTACATTTCTGATAGATTGTATCTGGCTTATAATTCGCTAAAAAAAAGTCATTCCTTTATAAAACCAGTCACCCTGATGTTGAAGGACTTTAATATCAAGTGATTTTCCCTCATATATTGATCTAAAAAATTCTGTATATTTTCTCAATAATCCTGCTTCAGTCTTTAGGAGATTCACAGGACAAGTCTATTTCCTTTTACATACAGTATTACTGTACATATTCAAATAAAGTGAGGATATCTCTCTTACTGGCCCTATCGGTAACTAAATGTCTTGAACCACTTCTAATAGGTAAATTTTACCCGCCTGTCACAATTCTGTAGGTATTCTTCATTTGTCAGTATCTTTATTAATATGCAACCTATAATGATGCAGTTCTTGGGTATATAACATTTACTTATAATTTGGAAAATGATTACTAAATAAAGTGATCTAAAATATTAGCATTTATATAGTCAATTGTATATTTTACTAAATCTTTTATAACAGGCACTATATTAATTACTTTGAGGGCTACAGAAGTAGTTACCATATTTTCTGTCCTTCATAGAATTGTATTGTAACCAAAAGAGTAAAAAGCAAAATTCTAGACTGGATTAGATAGATTAAAAGGAAGCAGTAAAATGGTTTCTTTCCATTTATATTACAGACTATATTAGTTTCATGATCACCACTTTATATAGTTTTCTGTAAAAGTGGTAAAAATGAAAAAAAATCAATTTTTATTTTCTCATATTAATAGCAGAGAATTTCAAACATTAACAAGTAAATGAAGAAATAATCTGAATTGTTTGTTTATTCATTTACATGAAATGTAATACCTTACTGTCACTTTAGTTCTGATGAAATTCTATTTACTCTAAGGTGTATATTTAATGTTTTCTTATTTTAGTCAGTGAATTATGCAAAAAATCATGGAATCAGCAACACTTTGCCCTGGTATTTCCCAAACCACAGCGTCCAGGTACAAAAAAAAGATCACTACCTTCCCAACTACGAGATAATACAGTTCCTGTGAGTATTAAAAAGATCATATAATTTTATTAGGAATAAACTTGTGAAGTTATGTGTAAGGTCAGAACTGACCAATGAGATTTCTGTGATGATGGAACTATTTTAATATTTGCATCCCAATGTGGCCATTGAACCCTTAAAATGAGGCTCCCGTAACTGAGGAATTGAATTTTACATTTTCAATTCAATTTAATTCACATGAGGCTTTCAAATGCCATGTTACCACAGTTAAAGGTAATTCAAATTATACTACCTGGAGGAAGTAGATATCTTTTATTTGTGTTTCACTGTATAAAAATTGCCCCCTTATTTCCTATTAACTATTTGTTCAGTAACCCCACATTACAGAAAATACGTATCCAAAAGCACAGAAATCAAGAGATCCTAATGCCACAGTTAGTATAAACATTCAAAAAATGTTTACCAGCTAGAGAAGCTCCTTCATTAGAATCAAGGAGTTACATTATATTCTAATCAGGTCAAAGCTCCCTCATCTCCTGTAATATAAATTCAAGATTTTGAATACAGGAAGATACAATATTTCCCAATGTTGCTGAAGTAATCATAGGATATGAAAATGTTCAAAGAAAAGTTTCCACCAGATGAATGTATTATTGTCTTGTTTATTTTAAGGAATATATCCAATCTGTAGTGATCCAGGGTCATTTGTTTTATATTTTAATTTTCTTACTTTATTCAATTTTTTTTTCTATTTTTTGTTAACATTCCTTCCAAAATTTGCTATTTTTGCAGTTAAGTTTTGTAAATATTAGTTTATGTGTTAAAAACAAAATGTTCTGTTCTGCACAAATTAATATGCACTGAATGTTACAGCTTTTATTACTAAAGTTTCCTATCTGATGATAACAATTTATGTCTTGCCAAACAGGAGGAATTCCAGGCTTTAACTTTTAACCACAGTTAGCACTGTAAATTCTAGAGACAAAATGGAGAGCAGGATCAGACTGAACACAAAACTATTAGATATTAGAAAATATTAGTTTCTAAGTTAGCCTAGAAATGGAGGCTGGGCAAGATATTCTGAGCATCTCAAAAACAGAGTCAAAGAAAAAACAAACACTCTTCTGATTGTGCAGAGAGATTCCGATATGTCATTAGTAAGTGAAGGCCTGTATGAATTTTAACATAAAATCATGAGGGAATTATAAAGATATCCTAAATTGAAATTTGATCCAAAATGAGACAAGGTTATCTATTAGTTCAAAAAAGAATAAAAATAAAAAAGCAGAGTAAGCTATAAAATCTACAATTTATACACTATTTATTAAAATCTAAAATCTTTTCATGATATTGTATTTGGTATCTGGTAATAAAAGCTGTGTAATTCACACAAGTTATTCATCATTATTCTAACAAATATTTCAGAAATGTGATGAAGACAAATTAAAGGGAGGTTCTAAACAACAGTTATGGATGCACCATTCTTTAATGAGAATTTCCGAAAGACCTTCTGCTTATTTAGCTGCCAGGAGACAGTCTCCACATAAAACAACTTATCACCACAAGGGGGATGTCGAAGTAGCAAGTGTAAAGAAACCTTTATCCCCAGCTATTGACAAGACAGATAAAAAAGACAAAAAAACAGACAAGAAAGACAGATTAGATTCAGAAACCGCATCCAAAGTTTCACCGGAATCAAAAATATCTAAAGATTCACAGAAAGACAAGGACTCCAAAACAGTAACTATAGATGAAAAAGACATTGCAAAACCAGATGCTAAAGGAGACAGAAAGAAGGCCAAGGAGTCAACTATAGAATCAGAACCTGAAAAAGGAGACACAAAGAAAGATTCCAAAAAAGATAAGAAAGTTTTAAAGAAGGGCAAGGAGTCAGCTATAGAATCTGAAGATGAAATAAAGGACACAAAGAAAGATTCCAAA